>NW_017729024.1:20987747-20988241 GCF_001723915.1 Gavialis gangeticus | reverse complement strand
GAGCAGAGCCCCCCCCTGGGCCATATCCACTGGTCCTCAAAGGCATCCAAGCTGTTCTGCCCAGAAATGTGCATGGACAAGTGAGAGAAAAGCAGGCCCACATTCTCCGGGCACCATTCCAGGCAGAGCGTCCTTCCTGGTTAAGTACATGGCCCACTTGGCCAGGGCAAGGAGGAGGTTGACCAGGAGGTCCCAGGACTTGGTGGGGTCACGGAGGGGGTGACCAAAAACAAAAAGGTGGGGGGTGAAATTCAACAAGAACCTGAGGTTCTGGAGGTGGTGGTGGAGAGGCTGCAGCCTGGTGCACTCGAAGGTCATGTGTGCAAGGGTCTTCCTCTGCCTGCAAAAGGGGCAGGAGATTGAGGTGTCTGTGAAGCTCACCACATACACACCCGTGGTGATGGCTCCATGGAGGAACCACCAGCTGAGGTCCCCAGTGGCTTGTAGGATAAGGGTGGAGTACAGACTCAGCCACTGGGGTGCCCAAGCCATGC
>NW_017729024.1:20981580-20987564 GCF_001723915.1 Gavialis gangeticus | reverse complement strand
GCCCCGTGACAAACTCTGGTGGGCTGGAGGACATGGGGGGGGGGGGACTGCTACTGTGCAGGACCTGGTCAACAAGGGCAAGGGTATCAGGAGGTAGGGCAGATTTCACTTGCTGGACCAGATGGCAGGTCACACGTCATGGGTAGACCCATGCGCTGGGCCAGTGCAGCAGGGTCCACCCAATCCTGCCTATTGTAGTCCGGGAGGTCTTTGATATGGGAGACACCAGTCAGGATCAACCTCTGTCACAGCTGGGGTGCCTCTGCTGTCAGCACCTCCAGCTGGGGGTTCCAGAGCAGGGGCTTGATGAGCAGATTGGTGCCCTGGGTGAGTGTTGCAGGGGACCTGAAGGCAGAGGCCAACCTCCAGGCCTGGAGGTGGTCCTGGTAGGACCCTGGCAGCCCTCACAGGTCCTGCAGGGAGAAGCCCTGCAGTCCAAGGAGCTGCCAGTCATATTGGAGCCCCTGGAAGTGGCAGAGGAAGGCAGACCTCAGGTGGCCCCATGCCAGGTGGCTGCTGACACTGTATAGTAGTCACTGCAGAGCCTAAAGGTAGAAGGTCAGGACCTGGCTGCTTAGGCAAACCAGGCCCTGACCGCCCTCCCACAAGAGGAGCCTCAGGACCTCCATAGCGACTCAGTGCCTTCCTGGCCAGAAAACCTCCAGTGTCCATCTCTGGAGCTCTGCCAGGACCTCAGGGGGAACAGGCAGGGTGTATAAGTAGTGCCAGAGCATGGACAGGACTAACTGATTCAGCACCAGCGCTCTCCCATGCAGAGAGAGACACCTCAGGAGCCCTGCCCATGCCTGGAGCCACTCCACCACCCTTGCCTCCAGCTGGTGCCAGTTCTCTGGTGGGGAGGGGTTTGAGGGGGACAGGTAGACCTCCAAGTACAGCACTGATCCCATGTTCCAGCAGAGCCAGTGGAGTGTGGGTGGGAGTGAGCCCACCTGCCACCTGTCACCCACCACCAGGCCAAAGCTCATGACCCAGTTGACCTGGGCAGAGGAGGAGGCCAAGTACAATGCCTGGCAAGCCTCCACCTGTGCCAGGTCACCTGAGTCCTAGACCACGTCATCAGCATATGCTGACAGGACCAGCCACACTGCTGGCTCCCAGAGCATCAACCCTGCCACCACAAGAGAACAAGGAAGGGCTCCAGGGCAAAGGCGCACAGCTGGCCTGACAGCAGGCAGACTTGATGCACCCCTCTCTTGAATGGGATGGGCTCTGTCGGGGTCTAGTTGACCTTGACCAAACACTCTGCAGAGGCATACAGCATCTGGAGAGCTCACATGAAGAAGGGCCTGAAGTCAAAGGCCTGCAGCATGCCTGTGTGGTACCCATGATCCACTCTGTCAAAAACCTTCTCCTGGTCCAGGGATAGCAAGCGAAAAGACAGGCTTTCCCAGCATGCTAACTTCAGGAGGTCCTGAACCAGGTACAGGTTGCTGACGATGTAATGTCCAGGCACCATGTACGTCTGTTCGGGATGGATCACATTCATCAGCATGGACTGCAGGTGCAGTGAGATGGCCTTTGCTGCCACCTTGTAATCCATGCAGAGGAGGGACATGGGATGCCAGTTTCTTAGGTTGTGGGGATCCCCCTTCTTTGGCAGAAGGGTCAGCATGGCCCTCCAGCATGACAGGGGGAATTCCCCACTTCCCTCAGATTCCAACTACAACAAAGTCCAGGCCAAGGACATCCCAGAAGGCCCTGGGAGAGGGGCTGGACCTGGTAGAACTCCATGGTCAGCCCGTCAATGCCTGGTGCCTTGTTGCCAGGCATCAGGTGGAGGGCGGCCAAAAACTGAGCCAGAGTGAGAGGAGCCTCCAGCTGGTCCTGGTCAACCATGCTGACCTGCAGGAGTCCTTCCCACAGGGTCTGACAGGCTTCAGCATCAGTTGGATCCAGGGAGAAGAGCTCTTCATAGAAGGCCCATGCGTGCTGGCACATCTCACCTGGATCTGTGAGGGTGCCAGAAAGCAGGCGATCCTCTCCAGGGCATAGAAGAAGAGGGAGCTGTGGTCCATCTCCCAAAGGAGCTGGACGCACGAGTGGACAACCGTATTGCACGCACGGTGGTCGTCCAGAGCACGAAGCTCTTCCTGCCTCTGCCGACCCTCTCTGCAGAGGCACAGGTTAGTTGGGTTGGTGACCAGGTGCCTCTCCAGCTCTAGCACCTCCTGCTCGAGCTATTCCTGGACCGCCTCCCTCTGCTGGGTGTGCCCCTGAGTGTAGCTGCAGCAAAAAAGCTGGATGCACACTTTCCACCATCTCTGAGCCAAGGGAAAAGTTGCCCGTTGCTCCCACCAGACCGACCAGAACTCCTAGAAGGCCTCCCTGAAGCCCACATCCTCCAGCAGACTGGCACTGAAATGCCAGTAGGCTGATCCTGGACGCCCAGGCCCTAGCATGGCCTAGGGTTCAAACAAGGTGGTGATTGCTGAAAGGGGTTGGCAGGATGCCAGAGGAGTGGGTCTGGACAAAGTGTGGCAAAGAGGTATAAATTCAGTCTAACTGGGAGGGGCATGCCTGCTTCTCCCCCCCCCGCCCATATAGGTGAAAGCAGGGGTGCCGGTAGGGTGACAGGCACACCAGACGTCCACCAGGGTGTAGTCCATCAGGATCTCCCTGAGGACACCCACAGTAGCCTGGTTCCGTTCCCTGGTCCAGAAATGCAAGTAGCTCACCCCTGGAGACCACCAGGATCAAGAGGTC
This sequence comes from Gavialis gangeticus, assembly GCF_001723915.1. NCBI lineage: Eukaryota > Metazoa > Chordata > Crocodylia > Gavialidae > Gavialis > Gavialis gangeticus. Next base: position 20,984,840 of record NW_017729024.1, on the reverse strand, counting down.
TGTAGGCTCCATGGAGCCTGCCAGTTCTTGGACATCTTCCTCCTGGTCCTGGGGCTCAGCAGGCGCCTTAGGCACTGTCTGAACCTCCTGGTCCACTAAGAACCTGGACTTCAGTTGGGATTGGGAAAGCTCTGCAGCCCCTTGGGACAGGGGTGGGGGTAAAGGTGGGGTTCCTTCACAAGATGGTAGCATAGAGCTGGAGCCCTGGGGGGTCTGTGCAGGGTACCTGACAAAATTGGCCTGTTGATTAGGGGACCTCACCCCAACCCCCTCTGGTGTGGGACCATGGGGCGGGCTGGAAGTGAGGTTTTTCTGGGAGGGAGAGGGAAGATACCTATCAGGCACCAGGGTGGCTTTGGTGTCTGCCTCGGGGTCCTGGGAAAGGGGATCTCCCTTGCCAGGACTCACTAGGGTGAGCCCCAGGGCCCCTGTCTCTCCCAGGTGATCCATGGGCGGGGGGGGAAAGGCGGGGCATGGCTCCATTGCCAGACCTTCCTTTGGGTTCACCTCAGCCTTGGTGCCCATGGTCTCAGGGGGTAGGCCCTGGCCAGTGGAGTGAGGGGCTTCCTCCATGGGTTCCTGTTTGGGACTGTCCAGTCCCCAGTGGGGGCATGAGTGGGGGACCCTGCTCCCTCTCTTTCATTGGCTGCTGCTGCCCTCCCTGGGACCCCGCCAAACTTGGTGTGGGGGTAGGGTCCCATGAGCTCACAGGGTGGCTGGATGATGTGGCTGGGGTGCCAGGGGGGCTTGAGGGGGGATGGGTACCAGTGGCAGGGGTACCCCTCTCACCAGTGGGACCTGTGGATGCCCTCTCCTCCTGGCCCATGGGGCACTTGTGACATAAGTACCCTGGGGTGCAGCACCAGAAGCATCACAGGTCCCCCAGCATATATAAAACCTTCACCAGGGCCCCCTGAAAAGGAATCAAAGGCACCCTTCAGACTCCAGCCATGTTCTCGCCGCCTGCTGGATCATAACCTGGTGATGGAAAGAGCACATGTGGCAGAGGCCGGGGTCTCAGCACCTCAGCGAGAGGGCCACCACTGGGGAGATAACTCTCCCCAGAGTTTGGCGCTGGGGGAGCAGGGCCCGATTAGGGCTATAGGGTAGGACAAAGCTGAGGACCACCCTGGTCCCCAGCTCTTCTAAGGGCTTGAAGAGGATGTACTTGCCTTCTACTACGAGCTCTTTCTCCATCGCTTTTTGTGCAGCAGCCTCCAGGCCCTTGCCATGAAAAGACCCCCTTGCCATGAAAATGGGAGGCTGCCATGATCTTGGGGGCCCCCACTATCTGAGGCAGGGCCTGCACCCAGGTCACAAAGTGCAGGTTCTCCTGCTTGGGTAGTTGGCACTTCACCCCAGCTTGAGCTGGAAGGGCCAGTGGTGGAGGGTCCAGGTCCTGAGGCTTTGGGTTGCCCTGCAGCTGCCTGTGCATAGCTGCTGTTCCCCTGTGGGGGGGCCACATTGGTGGGGTTGGGGATAGGGCCAGGGGCAGACTGAGTGGGTGTGCTGACTGGTATAGTGCACCTGGTCCCCTCAGGTGCTGGCTGGGGGTCTAGGCTTGGGGGCAGGGCCCTTGCCCTTCCCACCCCCAGCTGTGGAGGAGGCTGAATAGGAGCCCTTCCCACTGCCCTTGCTCTTGGTCCTTGATGGCGGGGGAGGGGGCTGGGAAACCCCTCCGGGGAGGGAAGTCCTGGCCAGGGGAGACCCCCTGGCTCTATTGGCTCCTTGCTGGAGTTCTGCCTTCCTCTGCAGTGGAGGTTGCAGGCTTCTCTACCCCTGGAGGCGGTTGGTTGGACTCTGCTCTCTGCTTTGTTTCCTTGCCTGCAATCAAGAAGGGAGGTGGGGGAGAGATGGCTGCCCAAGGTGCATATATTTTCCCTGCTATGTCTCTGAGGACCCAGAAGTGTTTCAAGTGTTGGCAAGATGTGCTTGTTTTCTCAAATCTCCAGTTTCTGGAATGGGCATATTGTGCTCAGGTGTAAGTAACATAATCCCATGGGTGGATCCTAGAAACTAAACTGCCCAGAGTATACAGTGTGGTGAAAATGAACCCATTTAAACACATGATAACTTGGATGGGCTTTAATAACAAAAACAAAATCAAATATTTACATTTCCCTTGTATCAGGCACTACAATTAATAATGAATAAGGCACTGGCCTGGGCATCACGGGACCTGGATTTTAATGTTGAATCTGTTACATGACTATGCCTCTTTGCCTCTTCCCATGCCATCCTGTCTTCCCTGTCTAGACTAAGTCCACCCCAGTAGGCAGAGTTGTAGCAAGCAGAGTTGGCATCCTGGGTAAATCCAGCCAGAAGGGTGGTACGCAGTTCTGAGAGTCGGGAAGTGGCACATATGGGTCCTGAGAGTGGAGGGAGGGAGGGGACATGGGTTCTGAGATTGTGGAGGGCGTGCGGGTTATGAGAGTGGGGAGGAGCTGAGCAGGGGGTTGCACCAGTCTTACCCATGCTGGAACTTCAAAACAGTCCCCAGCTGAGCTACTGCTCTGCCCACCCTGGGTATTGCTATTAAAGCAGCAGTTGTAACTGGGGACTGTTTTCCAGTTCCTGGAATGAATGACCCATGGACTGCTCTCATTGCCAGGGTGCAGAGTCCATGAGGGTGGGAGGCTATTTGGCATCACTCCTAACTTGGTGCCTGGGTTGGTTGTCCCTCTCACCCACCCCTTCTTATGTTATTGATGGAAGGCACCATCTTGCACTATGTGTTTGTACAGAGCCTAGTACAATGGACTTCGAGCACTAAACAGTAATCATAACTTACTAACAATAGTATTAATAATAGTAGTATTATTACAATATAACAATAATACAATACTGCAATAGTAATAATGACCCTCCTCCCTTTTGATAGGTCTTAGTTTCATAGTTTGTAGGGTCGGAAGGGACCTGAGCAAATCATCAAGTCCGACCCCCTGCCACGGCAGGAAAGAATACTGGGGTCAAATGACCCCAGCAAGGTGTTCATCTAGCCTCCTCTTAAAGACCCCCACGGTAGGAGCCAGCACCACTTCTCTTGGAAGTTGGTTCCAGATCCTAGCTGCCCTGACAGTGAAGTAGCGCCTCCTGATGTCTAGCCTAAATCTACCCTCTGCCAGCTTGTGACCATTATTTCTAGTCACTCCTGGTAGTGCTCAGGGGAACAAGGACTCCCCCAATGCCTGCTGGTCCTCCCTGACTGTAAACAGCTACTAGATCCCCCTCAGCCTTCTCTTGTGGAGGCTGAACAGGTT
>NW_017729024.1:20964048-20976580 GCF_001723915.1 Gavialis gangeticus | reverse complement strand
GGAGGCTGAACAGGTTTAGGTCCCTTAACCTCTCCTCACAGGGCCTGCCCTGCTGCCCCTTGATCATGCGAGTGGCCTTCCTCTGGACCCTCTCCATGTCGTCCACGTCCCTTCTGAAGTGCGGTGCCCAGAACTGGACACAGTACTCCAACTGTGGCCTGACCAGTGTCGCATAGAGGGGGAGGATCACCTCCTTGAACCTGCTGAGATGCATCTGTGCATGCATGACAAGGTGTGGCTGGCCTTCCTGACCACGTCCCTACACTGTCAGCCCATGTTCATTTTGGCATCAATAATGACTCCAAGATCCTTTTCTTGATCTCCCAGTATTCAAGCTTCTTTTCTACTACTAATTGTCTGCCTACTAACCTGGGGATTTCTCTCCTCCCCCACCCCTCCATTCTTAACTGTCAGCAATCACTGTGCTGGCTTCTTTTCTCAGACCTGATGAAGAATGCCTGGACTTCAAAAACTTGTCTAACTTTGTTTGTCTAACTTTTTCCAACCATAGAGTTGGTCCAATAAAAGATATCATCCAAAAAAATCCTTGCCTCTAACAATAATGCTAACTGTAATCACAAGTACTCTGGACTATTGTGTTGAAGGATGCCTATGCACAAGCAGCAAGGCAGCTCCAACACGCTGTAATTACAGCATGTCAGAGAAAACTCAATTAGTTGAGTCTGGAGCATGGTAATTACCACCTTATAGCAGACTCCAGTGTCACGTGTATCAGTATCCCTAAGCTGAAAAATGGTGGCAGGGGCACTTTAACTAGAGCTCATTTGACGAGCTTAAAGTTCCTCCGCTGCTATTTTTCAGCATGGGGATGCTGATACACGTGACGCTCTGGGTGCTTTAATTAGAGCAGTTCTTGGAGCCGTTCTAATTAAAACACCCTCATCCCACCGCCGGAACACATGTATAAATGTGCAAAGTGATTTAAAGTCACTTTGATTAATGAGTAGAATTGTTTGGAGATATTACATGTACATGATGTCAATTACAAAATGTACTGATGACTGCTAAAATACTATACCAGACGTTATTGTTGCTAAAGATCAGTAGTTGATATTTTTTGCTTCTCATGTTTTATTACTTTGAGTAGTTCATTTAGCCAGGGCTGCCAAAGAGAAGTTGAATGAGCATATGGGATAAATAAAAAAAAGGAATTGCTCATTGATGATTAATGTAAAAAATAATCACAATTTTCTATGGGAAGAATAAAATTAAGTTTAATTATGACCATTCAATTATGACCTTATAATACAATTCAGTTTACTCGAGGGATCTAGCACAACTTACACACCACAAATTACACAGCTAGCTCAAATTACAATGAAATAATTTTTAGCATAAAGTGGAGGACATTCTCTGAATCTGGTTCATAACCTGCAGGTCTGTGTGTGTCTTGAGGGGAAGGGTTCTATGTCACAGGCCTTCTCTGCCCATAAATGTATTACTCAATTACTGGGTTAATTGTGCAGTTAATTTAGACCAGCCACATGTGCAAATTAACTATCACACCATGAGAAGGTCCAACCAGGTATAAAGGTAGAGCTGGAAAATGTGTAGTAACTTTATACCTCGTTTCTATCCAGCTTTAATTTGCATGTGTAACATCGCTCTACCTCCTTTGTCTGGGAGCCATGTCAGCTAAGGGGCTCCCAGCCATGGGGGGTACACCATGTGCTGTAGCAGCTAGGAGTCCTGCAGCTGAGGGGACTCCTAGCTACAGCATCATCCCATGGGCTGCTGCAGACGGGTGTCCTGTACTGCTGTGAATTGGAGCAGAAGCTGGTGCAGGGGGAGCCCCGGATCATGATCCTGGGTTCCCCCTAAACTGGCAATAAGGCATGATAGCTTCTGATGGTGGATCCCTTAATCTTGCCTCCTGTCATCCACGCATCTGTCTTTACCTGAAGGTATAGGTGACTAGAGTGTTCCAAGCAAGGAAAGAGGTGCCTCTACCTGAACGTATGGAGGGGTCCATAGTAATCTGGTGTACATCTGGGGAAGATTTCAGGAGCATGTGTCAGGTAAGCATCTGTGATGGCTGCATATGTGCTGTTGTGCAGGTGGTATCGAGGGCAGCGTGGTGGCAAAAGGGGCTAGAGAGGCAGACCTAATGAATTTATCAGCTACTGCCACCCTGCAAAGTATGGAGACTATATCTGGGATGGCTGTTTCAACAGCATTTGTGTATCGTCTCTGATACCATGCCACTGACTCCATGAAGGTACCCAGTATCACCCAGTAAACTAGGTGCTGGGATCACCTACATAAAGTACAGCAAATCCTGGTACAAAATGTTTGGGGTTATAGTATTATCACCCCAGAGACTGTTTATATCTGTGAAAATGAAATGTTTTGCAGGTATAAAACTTCCTATGATTAATGGATGCCCATAATGGGACCAAATAATGGGCTGTTACTAAATCTATTAATAATGAAGTTCCAATATTAAGTTTGCTGTTGGCTTTCTACTTTTCCTTCTCCTTTTTGTTCTGATTTCATTATTTCTCTGACACACTTTCTCTCTTGCTCCTGATGCTAAGGTTACATTTAAGGTTATATAGGTGTCCAGATATTTAAATTTTCTGTGGCACATTGTGCTAACTCAATTCTTTTCTATATTTCTTGTTTCAGGTATCTACACTGACAGTACCTAATAGAAATATTTTTAGTGAGAATTTAGGCAACTTCTGTGGCTATCCTATTCTCAAGCTTCAAATCTTGCTTCATTTTGGAAAAGGGAGTGGGCACCTTTGGGTCTGTCTAGACATGGCTTTAAGTAAATGTCTAATCATATGAGTTACTCACTCTGGTTATATTAATAGATGGAACTCAGCCAAATAAAAGACAGTTCCATTAAATTCTCTGAGTTTGCTGGGTGGTTATAAAGTCAACATGCTGTGCTACATCTGACCAGTGAAATAGTTGTTTCCTGATCCTAGCTTTGGCTCTCAGCCAGAAAAAACACAAGACAGATGTTATGCTTTGCTAGGGTCAGGGTTATCAAAGGGATGTGATTAATAGTCAGTCAGTTACTTTGCTTTTTGACGCTTTTGTTTTGTTGATTGTTCACATAGAAACAATTTTTAGTTGATATGGTAGGTAATAGAGTTGGGCGGGCAGAAGGACAGCACTATTTTGAATCAGAACTCTTCCTTAAAAGAATATATACTGTTATAAATTGGGCTGGTGGTTTTCACTGAGCTTGTTTGATCTGGATGCTACTGATACTGATATCTCCAGGGGCAGAAAGGTTAATACCTCCTCAGTAAAGATAACAGTTGCAAATGCAAGCAAGGTGTTCTGTACCATTTAATGATCTCCTATCATATGATCAAGGCAAAAATGTTAGAGAATTGAAAAAAAATGACTTTAAAAATGCATCAAAGTAATTTGTTATTCTTTGATGTAGGAAATTATTTATAATCAAGTATGTTCTCCAGTGGGATATTGTTTGCAGTTTATGTGACTACCCTCAGTTAGAAAGGGTTTTTAAGAGAAATCAGGAAGTTTGAATTTCATATTAGTTCCTGGCTATATTTGAGTTGCATTTCCCTTTAACTATTAACTTTGTGTAACTGGTTAGAACCAATATACAATGTGTATATTTAACTGTAAGAGAGATTCTCATTTTTAAGGTATAGTTTCACATTGGGGCAGAGAAGAAGCCCACTGGGGAGCTTTTGGAGACATTAGACATCAGAGCAGTAGGGATTTCATTGATATATCACTGGCATATTAAAAAGAAAATCTAAATTGACTTCCACTTCCAAACATACACTATTAGTTAATGCAGATGATACCATTCCAGGCTGACTGCCAGCAAATAAATTGAAAAGGGTTATTAAAAACTCTATTTACCAGACTTGCAATATCAACAGGAGATGAGCTGTCATCAAATGACTCTTTAAAACTTCTGCAATATTAGTCAAGATGAGGCCTAATCCTGAAGTCCTGAATCCTACTGACTGCAAAATCTGTAGGGGAATCTAACCAGGGCTTTTCTCTCTCTTAGATGTAGAGTTGCAGAAGAGTTATTGCCCTTCTTCCCTGTTTCATTGCCCTGCCCTTTATATTTTCATTCTAGATAATATTATATTAAATAATATTTTACCAGGGACATTAAAATAGTGTTGTTCATTAATAGGCTAGGCTGTGCCCTTGTCTTACTTTGTGGTTGCCAAGGAAAAGAGAGCCCCACCTCCTTGCTCAGCCTACCTGAAGGTGTCCTTGGTCTCTGGTGGACTGGAAGTGGGTGTAACCTTGACTCTCTTGTTCCCTTACCCCTCCCAGCCTGCAGTTCACTGGCAAAGAGTAGCAAGAGGATAAGGGAAATCAGCTTCAGACTTTCAAAGACTTTGGCCCTCTATCATTCCCAAGAACAAGAAGGGAGAAATTATGATTTGAAGTCTCATTCCTTCTCCAGTGTCCAGGCTGCTGCTGGGGTGGAGCAGTTATACTCTGCTTTTTACTTTGATCATATTTTAAAAGTTCAGTCCAGCCCAGCATGAATAACTTCTAATGCTGTTGGACTGATTTGTATAGGATTCCCTCTGGTTTACTGAAAGTAAAACAATATTTTTCACAGGGTGTGTGAATAGTATTAAATGCAATAAAGAATACTACATAATACTTTGTATCTGCACTTAAAATATTTACCATATTCCTTGCAGTACCTCCTAAATTTCTTTCCTAGGTCTCTCAGGCTTTCTCCTTCAATTTTTTCACTATCCCTTTCAGCCCTTTTTTATCACATACTTCAATTAATATCAGAACTCACTGCATTGAAGCAGTAGACTTTTTTCCTGGGTATGGAAAATAGTCTGAGTATTGTGGTAACATGGATTATTTGCAAATGGCCAGTTTAGTAGTTGTTTGCATGTTTTTAATAGGCTGGAATTATTAAAGGGAAATTCATCTTAAAGGGAGGGCGCCTCCTAATTCCTTCCATCTTCTCTGGAAACCCCAGCCTCCGCGGTTCAAAATGTAGTCATCTGGACTGTTAGTTCTTTTTTGTTTTTAGTTTGATTAAGGGAAATTATCGGTCAGATTTTAAATTCTAAAGACAACAATGTTCTTTTTGTCGTTGCCTGACTAACACTGGTTCTCTTGATACAGGTCAGCACCTCTTCAGTCTTACAAGAATGAGTCATAGTCCTTAAAAGATAATATCATTACAATGCTGTTTGGAAAGACCAACCATCCATAAATATGCTCTGCCTTTCTCCTGTTCTTGTCCATGGGTTAAATAAGATAAAATCCCATCTGTTGCTGCAAAACAAGTTGAGTAACAAGTTCATTAGGATGTCTGGAGGAGTAGTTTAAAAAGTGTTCTGGCTCTAACCTTTTACTGTATAATCTGTAAATCTTTTTTGTTTCACAAATGTCTATCAGAAACATTTTATTCCAGGAACTGAATGTAGATTGAGTCACTTTCATTATTTTTTTCTTTAAAAAAGGAAATGAAAACACTGTAAACAATGTAGTGGTGGTGTTGGGGGTGATGTGTCTGTGATGGTTCAGGAAAAATGTGAGAGGTCCAATAATAATTACCACCTACAGAAACCTGTGCTTGTAAATGGTGTAGAAACTCATTGTACCCAATGTAATGATAAAAGAGAAGAAGGGAAAGAGATAGGGGAGAAAGAGGCTTAGAAATAAATGATGCCAAAGTTTAAGAAAGTACCAAACTTTTACAAATGTAGTTTAAAAGGAACAGCATATTGACTGCTTGCAGACATTAACACCTCCCCCCACCCCAAACAAAGACAAAAACCCTGGTGCTTTACTTTAAACTCCTCATGCTCCTGTGCCGAGCCTAGCATATGCCCAGAAGAGGCAGTGTGTTAATTGGACCTGGCTCACCCAATGTCTGTATAGACTGGGCACTTTAGTAGGGCTTTTTTGGTGCTTTTATCTAATAGCTGATTGACTTAGCTTTAGAGAAAAGTGTCAAAAAGCCCTGCTGAAGCACCTGATCTATACAGATGCTGCAAAGCTGGGTCGAAGTAATGAGCTGCTTCTTTCAGTAAAGAGTGTTTTGTTTTTTTTTAACATCGGCAAACAGCCATGTCTCTATGAAGTCTGCTGGATATAGGGAGACACTTGAAGGAAGAAGCGTCAGAAGAGTATTCATAGATTCATAGATGCTAGGGTCGGAAGGGGTATTTAATATAAGGCAGAATTTTGTTTCACCTAGGACAGGAGTTGGCAATTATTTTGGCTGGAGGGCTGCTTAATGAGTTTTGGTAAGCTGTCCAGGGTCACGAGTATAGCCCTGCCCTTTGAGAGGAGCCCCATCCCCTGGCTGCAATCTTGGGACCAGAAGCCCCACCCTAACCCCTGACCTTTGCTGCTGGAAGTCCCTGGAAGTACTACTTTTGGGAGGGGGATTGTTGTCTTGGAACTGGAAAAAAACCCTAATTAAATACTAAAAATCAAACAGCTACTATAACATATTTTAATTTGATATAAAAAAGTATTTTTGTTCTGATTTGTGTATGTTTACATAGTGTATATAGAGGCAACTGCATAATAGCTCACATGAAGTCTTACTCTTTATATTGTGGGAGGGTGTGGAAGGGCATGGGGGTACGGGTGGGTGCGTATGTGGTTTGTGGGGGCTTGTATGTGTGTACATGGGGTATTGGAGAGGGTGTGGGTGTGCATGTGTGGTTGTGTGGAGTTTGTAGGGGATTGTGGGTATGTGTGGATGAGTGGGTATTGGTTTCGTGGGGTTTGTGGGGGGTGCATTTATGGGATGTGTCAGTGGGCTTATGGGAGGCTCTGGTTATGTGGAGGGGGATGGTATGTGGGTGTTGTGGCTGGGGAGCTGTGTGTTGGGGGGGTTGGGTGTGGGGTATGCATAGGGGGGTGTTGTAGGGTATGCATATGGGGTCACTCCTACAAGTGACCCCCCTCACACATGCCCCCCTATTGTGCACTGCCCCTGCCAGCAGCAGCAGGGGGTGGGCCCTCAGGGCACTCATGGCCCATGGGTGGTGGAGCCTACTAGCAGCGCGTGGTCCTGGTGAGCCCCAGGAATGCACATGGCCAGGCCACTGGCTCCATTGCACAGGGCTCACATGCAGTTCCCAGGTTCTCTGTCCAAGTCCTGCACTGCCACGGGGAGACATGTGTGATGAAACTGGCGGTACTGGTCATGGGGCTTAGCCTAGAGGCAGGGAGAAGGGCAGAGCCAGCCCAGCTCCATAGTGCAGAGCTCCCTGCCATTCCTTAGGTCCTAAGGGATGACCAAAATACTACTACTACTCAGAGGCCACCTCTTAGTTACCTGACTAAAGTATAGGCATGAGTCTATTACCTCCTCTTGGTAGGCTAGTATCTCCATTATAGGAATAGGGAGATGCCTGTTCATTTCCAGGGACCAATCCTAGTCCTATAATAGGACTAATAGAATTGCTCATTATGGGTTACAAACTGCACTTAGATTGTCTACCAGGTGAAATAGAATTCTACCCATAGTCTGTAGAAGAAGGTAAAAAAGTCTTATTAATGAATATATTCAGAATACAGTAAGAAGGAATAGACTAGAGAATCCTAAGTCAGAAAATGGTGCTTTGTACTGTCATAAAGGGATTTGGGTTTGGCCTGACAGAAGACTGAAATAAATTTTTACGGGATTATAACATGATTAAGAGGCTAGCATTCAAATATGGTGCTGATTGACAAGTCCTACATATAAGTTCTTAGACCTGTCACTGGAGCAGGTCTGATTATATGCCTGTCCTGCATCTCAGACAAAAGCAAAAAATGTAAACCTCTTAGAAGCTGTTCAGACACTGGGAATATTAGGATAAGTCTTGTAGAGAGATGGATTACTGAGAGAAGGAATGATGAGGTAGACAAAGCTATGTGGTAAATGTAACATAAAACTTGGCTGAGCAACTGAATACCCCTGCAATGGGATATACATGGAGACACATATATCCATACCATTCCTCCACCTGTAGAAATCATCTATCCATTTTGTAGTCAAGACTGAGTATTCTGGTTGAAATACTGCTCAGTTTTGAGTTAGAAAGTAATACAATGTTCTTATTACAGGTGTACAATGGAAGAATAAAGGGAACTACTCCAAATGTGCCTCAGGTAAAGGGTCCTGCTTACCAAAACTGTGTACTGGAACAATTGGGTATGAAATTCCTTATAGCTTATGGGACAGAAGGGATTTTGTTAGGAGCGTCTTACTTGTCATAAGAGGCTCTCTATAACTCTGATTCCTTTTTCAAAACAAACAGGAACTTTGAAGTAGTGTATAGAGCTGACACGAGGTTGAAGCTGCAAAAAGCAGCATCCTGGCTGAAGGACACTAGACAGGGCCTTCCTTCCTTCTTAGCTGTAGTTACTTCAGGTGGGGTAGGTGAAAGAGTCCTTGGAGTAAGACATCCCTTAGAGACAGTAAGTGAATTTGTCCAATGGACTCTCTCAACCCGGGAGAAGACACTGTGGCTGTGTCCAGACATGCAGGCACATGCAGTTTGTGGTACCACAAGCTGCATGCTGGGAATGTTAAAATGGGTCCTGAGCTGCAGATTTGCAGCATGTGGGCAAAATTTGCTACTAGGATTTCCTGGTAGCCAAAAAACTGCGAAGTGGCATGGCACATGCTACAGTAGCATGCACTGGAACAAATGGAGGCTTGGTCCTCCAGGGATACGCTCTTGCTGCCTGCCAGAGTGTCTCTACTATTTCATTTGTGCTCTGGCTGCTTCAGCATGCCAGGAGCCAAGAAGAGTAGGGGACAATTTGTCTCTCACCAAAGCACACATGCAGGGGCATGTGATATGGCACAAAAGAGCAGCACAAATTTGTGCTGCTACTTTTTGTGGCGCTGCAAGTGCACACCTCTGTACATCTGGATGCGGCATGTGAGTGGGTAGGATAGGAATGGCTAACATTTGAATGCATGACCTCATTAGTTAGCCAGCTACCTGTAAAAGGAGGATTAAGTAAGAACTATTGCCAAGACTACCTAGGATGAGAGTGTTGCCTCATAGACAGTGGCATACCATGGGTTTCTAGTGCTTGCATTTGTGTCATCCCCCACCAGGGACAAACTGAGCAGGTGAAGGGCCCCCTCTCCCACCCCGTGGCACTTTTGCAGGGAAATTGACATTGTGGCACATTGGACTCAAGGGGTGGGGGGCGGCAGCCAGAATTTCTGGCTGTAACAGGTAAAGAAACGTATAACCCACTAGGTGGGTGGGTGGACCATACACCAAACACGGGAGGCACTGCGGCCTCTTGACCTGGTTGGCACCCGCCCCCCCCGGCCCGTGCCTGGGGGCCATGCCCCCTCCCACCCCCCTATCGGTACGCTACTGCCTATAGATACTGTTGATTTATTACTTGTTGGCTTTCTCAACCTTATTACTTTTTCCTGCCCCCTCACTATTACTCTTTTGTCTTAAACTCTTAGACAATGGCATCCAGATGATGTAATTTAGTTTTTTGGGTTTGTTGGAGAGGGCTCAAGCTGATGAGCTATGTTATCCTCTTGAATTTGGCCTCTTTGGAGCCAACAGAGCTGGAAGAAGGATTGCACTTGCTTCCCAATCAGCCCAAATTCTTACAGTTGGATGGACAGAAAAAAGATGTAAATGCTGTTGTCCCTGTAGCCCAAATTGTTGTTCTATATTTTGAGGCTTTCTGGGTTGGTTCTTTTAGGAGGAAAAAATAGATGACAGGAGTCATGTTAACATTTGATGCAATCTGATTTAATAACAACCAATGAACAAGAAGCCCCAATTCCCAGAACATATTTAGCCTGAATGAAGGGTGCCTAGTACTTCCTGAGGAAGATCTGAGAAAGGTATAGTGGTACCCAAAAGCTTGTTTATGTCCCTCTCAATTGTACAGTTTGACCAATAAAAGGTATCACCCAGAAAAATCCTTGCCTCTCATATTTTTTCTGGACCCTCATGACTACAACATTATCTGAACACTTGAATTTCCATTGATTTTTAGGAGGTCTGTTAATGATAGCCACTCTTAATGTCTTACAGCATAGATTCCCTAATAGTTACAAAAAATAAAAGATTTACTCACTATTTCAATCCGGGCCTCAGGGCAGTCTAGTCAAGAGGTAGAACGCTAACAGAGTCCTGCTGTAATTGTTTCCTAGTCCCCTCTTGTTTGCATATTTCATCCCTGCCCCCTCCAGCTGTGACAAATACTGAACCTACACCAGCAACAGAGTCACCTTATGTCTAGCACTTGCCTTCTTGTCCTAGCTCCCTCTTGAGGCTGGTCGTGTCTGGGCATCTTCATTAATATGCTTTTGCTACTGTGCATTAAATTTAGTACCTCTAATGTGAGGTACTAACTAAATGCAGATTAGTCTGACCTAACATGCAGTAGTGAAAGAGCATGCTTTTTAGTGATGCTTCATGTGCAGTAGCCTAATTTTACTGCACTTTAGCGTATTAGCACAGTTTTTGCCATGACACTCTAATATGCAATAAAATAGGCTACTGCGCATTAAAGTGCATGTGTAGATGTGCCCTCTGAGTGTTAGTTTTATTACCCTTTCTTCTTCCATGGAAGATTATGAAGGTTATAGGGGCTTCTGGTATTTGGTTGTTGAACTAGGGTGACAGAAGGTGAGAAAGAAATCAATATAATTAAGCTGTATAACAAAAAAATGGAACCACATTAAGTCCTCAAAGAGAACTTCATACATTAATTTAGTGGAGAGTAAGAGCCAGGTATCTGATTTTCAGTTTAGATGGTAATATGTGTTCACTAGAAGCAATTTTGTTGATACATAATTTGTCTCATGAGTTCTTAATCATTGCCCCCCTAAGTCTGAGGCTCTCCACAGGAAGATTACTTATTTCTTTTTAATAATGGATTTATTATCAGGTCTTTTGTCTTCATTAGGGGTTTTTTTCTCTTGTAGTGATCATTATCTACTATGCTTCCTGCCGAGTAGCTGTCTTTAGAGTAACCTTATTACACTTACGTTTGTTTCTCATAATGAATATTGACTAAGTCTCTCCAGTATTATTTGCAATCTTTTCCTTGGTAATTCAAAAAATTAGTATATATATAATTTTAGTTTTCTTCTTTATACCTCTTCAATAAATGAACATCAACATGAAATACTGAAATTATAAAGCCACTAAATCAGCTCAACACTGGAGACTGATATTTATATGTAGTTATCAGGAGGTGAGGAAATAAGCCATTTTTATTTCGGTACCTGAGTCAGAAGGTTTGAGACATAATAGTATTGATTTGGCTTCTCTGGTTTTGCACTGCAAAATCTTGAAGAGACTAAAATTATAACAAGGATTTTAGTTTTTTTTAAATAATTTTTGAAGTTTCTGATTTCTAGTTTTGCATCCAATATGAAAGCTGTAGCATAAAATCACCAAGATTTACAATAATAAGGGCCAGAACACTCTGTCCTTCTTTTGACAGACTATGCAATTGTTTGTTCCTTTGAGCATTTTCTTTCCTTTAAATTTAAGCCATGGTTCATTCTTTGAGGCACACTGCGGAAAAGATTTTTTTATGAGGTAGATAATTTACACATGACTCTTAATAATTATTATCATAACCATGTTATTGTTGCAATTTCAAGCTCTGCAGCGAAGTGAAATATGTGTAGTAGTTGCCTATAGCAGGGAATGAAGTAGAAAATCATAGATGCAGTGGGAACACAGTATTTTCCATACAGATCATTGCTTTGTTTAGTCATGTATATTGCCTCTGGCAGCACATGATAATTCAAAACCATGATCTACCCAAAAAGCTGTGCAATGTTGTACATAAAGGAAAAATTCCTTTCCTGGAATCCAAATGACCCAATCACTATATATCCTGAAGAAAGAATTGATTACTCTATTTTATCCTACCTAGCATGGTTGCAAATAGGTATTAGAAATTACCTGGAAACTTAAGAAAAATACATATTTCAAAATCTCCTGCATAAATATCTGTTGTTGATTAATCCAGTGGTTCTCAACCTTTTTGGACCTGAGGCATCCCACACTGGATTTGAGGCACCCCTTCATAACTTTTGGGGATTGAATGGCACCCAATTTCAAAAAACAATTTATATGTCACAGCTCTTATTTCCTTGCAGAGGGGCTGGCAATTGGCCTGGCTTATTTCCTTGTACCTCACTTGTCTCTGTACACCTTTGCAGCACCATTCAGAGAATCTGTGGCACCCTTGTTGAAAATCACTGGGTTAATCATTCTGTATGCTATCCAAATATATAGAATTTTTGTGCCCTACAATTGTATGAAATTCTGTTCCTCTAAGTTGTTGCTTAAGGTAAAAGGGATGATTGAAAAGCTTTCACTATGTCACTCCTAATTTTGAATGCTGTCCTCTGTTACTTAGTCAAGATTTCTTCTTTCCATGTTAAATAATCCTGAGGTTTCCAATCTGTCTCCATTAATAGCTCTGTTATGTTCCTTCTCATCATCTATTCAGTGACTTGTTTCAGAAAAAAACCTCCCCTTTGCTTTTATTATTAGAG
>NW_017729024.1:20961533-20964037 GCF_001723915.1 Gavialis gangeticus | reverse complement strand
TTTCAGAAAAAAACCTCCCCTTTGCTTTTATTATTAGAGTTCTCAGTGTTTATGGTGGGTTAATGGATTGTATTATTTTATTTCCTATGTTTTACTGGACCTTGCCCTGGCATATCCTGCACTGCCCATGAAAATGGCATTTCATTTTATTTTCTCACAGTTATGACTATTACTTGTGTTTATTGTTATAGCCTCTAATTCATTTTCTTAACTCATAACGGTAATGCCTGCCATTGATTTATTCATGCTCCCTGGCAGGCAACAGTTCTCCTTTTCGTTTGTTTTTGTTGAGAGCTATGCCATCTGCAGAAGGATTGAATGCTTCCCTTTGCCAGCATGGAACATAACTCTTCATGAGGCTTTTCATCTTCTAGATCAGAGGTTTTCAGCCTTTTGGGATCAGTGTACTGGGTGGCCAGCCATGGAGCAGTGTACTCCTGGCAGCTGGAAGCGGAGTGTGGGGGGAGGAAGACGTGTGCCCGAACACAGAGCAGTGGCAGCTGCTGTGTGCAAGCTTCCCTTGCCCCAAGCATACGGCTGGGTGGGCTGCACCTGCACAGCAGTGCGGGATGATTCATGGCGGCTCTCCATCCCTGCCTGTCCGTGTGTATCCCCTAGGGCCTTCTCAAATAACCCCAGGGGTATACATGTCCCTGGTTGACAACCCCTGCTCTAGATCAGTTTCTGACTTGGTTTGGATACTTTTTCCATCTGGTTTCTTGATTATTATGTAAGATGATTTTCTCTTCATGACTGAAGTGATTTTCTGTATCAACTCCTGGAGTATGAGCTACAGGCTAGAAATAGATGTCACCAAATGAAGTGGCTCAGCTATACTGCAATGTGTCGCAGCACAGCTGACCTGTTTTGTTGGGTGAAACACACATCACCCCTTGTCCCACCCTTGATGATGTGTGGCAAGGGGTGATGTGATCTCCCTGCTTTCTCCACTTAGCCATACCCAACCCCCATGATCACCGGAGATGAGTCTGACTGAATGGGGAAGGGCTTTTCCAGGCCCATCCAGACTCAGGGCACAGTTCCTATTGAGTGGGGAAAGCAGATTTTTTCCCCACCTATCCTTCCCACTCCCCAGGTCTGGCTGTACAGGGAACCCCAACTTCCCCACGTATGGAGAGGCACCCTGAGATTGTGTGGGGTGCCTCTCTGTAAGCAGGGAAAGCAGGCAGATGCTCTGGGGGCTTGAAATCTCCTTAAGTACCCAGAACACCTGTCTGGGGTGGCAGGAGAGTGCAAACAGCTCAGGCTTCTTGTACTCTTCCACCCTAGAGGAAATAGATGTTTGCTGCAATAAAGTGGCAGAATCTAGTGCCACTTTTTGCTGAGCTACTGATTTTCCTTTATTGTGGAGCAACAAAGGGTATTTGCTGAGCATTAGAGCTGCCATATATATTTTTAGTGACACAAATGAGATGATGGGTGATATCTGTATCCACCTGGAGAGAGAAGACCGTCTTGCAGAAATGAGTTGCTGTATTTACTTCCTTTTAATCAGTGTTCACCATTTTATCCTCTCCTTTCTCTCTTTGCAAGCAAAGGCCAGGGTCATATGTTTACTTGTCTCTTTTGTTTCAGCTTTTTCTCCTGCAGACCTTAAAGTTGTTTTTTTCTTTTTGTAACGTATTGCCCCTCTGTCTGCTTCAGCTCTGTAGAAAT
Source organism: Gavialis gangeticus (assembly GCF_001723915.1). NCBI lineage: Eukaryota > Metazoa > Chordata > Crocodylia > Gavialidae > Gavialis > Gavialis gangeticus. Next base: position 20,962,360 of record NW_017729024.1, on the reverse strand, counting down.
GCAAGGGAAGCAAAGTCTTTTCCTTTGTCAATAAAGTTTGTATTGCCTCTCTCCCGACCTCGGGAGCTCTGCTGACAAAATAAGCCCTAACACGGACACACCAGAGACCAGTAATTAAGCAGAGTGGATGCCATTGAGTGGCCTTGAGTGCACGTTCCACGTCCATGCTCAGGTTCTGTGTCTCTGGAGAGGCCGAGAACAGCAGCTGGGGTGCTTGTCCTGAGCCATTGATTCTGCTTAATTACCAGTTACTGATGTGCCACAGTGAGTTGGTAGGGCTTATTTTGTCAGTGATAGATCTGGGGTACTGGCAGGAACTGTACAAGTGTGGCTTAATTGCATGGAAGTCAGGATGTTTTAGGGATATACGAACAGTGTGAGTGAATGTTTAGTGGATATATGAACAGTATGAGTGAACTGTTCTGCAGAACTGACTGTACACATGCTCTTGTCTCATAGTAACAGAAAGCTAACTCATGATAGCTTGGATCTCAGTGAAAGATGGATAAATAACAATAGTTTCATTTTTATTTCCTGTGGGGTAAGAATGTGCACACAGGCACTTATTATGGAGCAAGTGACATGCACTAAAGTCTGGACCATTTTTTTTCTCCTGTGCTAACGTCCATACCGTTAGTAGCCAGAAGACACAGTTTTTCATCTCTAGGCCTTTGGACAAATTTACATATGAAAATCCCCACCATTGTGTTAGGTCAGTGATTTTAAACCTGTGGTCTGCAGCCCCCTGGAGGTCTACAGACTATGTCTAAATGGTTCATGAAAAATGACTATGATCAATCAAAAGTATGTGAATATCCACACTTACA
>NW_017729024.1:20953208-20961522 GCF_001723915.1 Gavialis gangeticus | reverse complement strand
AAGTATGTGAATATCCACACTTACAATTCAAAGGGGTCTGCCCGCATTTCCACGTGAAACTTTTTAGGGGTTCTCAAATGAGAAAAGGTTAAAAACCAATGTGTTAGGAGATTCCAGTCCTTAACAGTCAGGTTAAATATCATATTACAAACTCAGCACCCCTATAAGCTGGTATGAGCTAGCACTTCCAGCATTCTGAGAAGACAAATGATGCATTGAATGAGCCCCCTTGTTCCACCATACCCAAAGAGCTGGGATGTTACTTGCTGTCTGGGTTATCTGCTAAAGCTTTGCCTTGCTTACTCCATGGAAAAAGAAAAGTCTTCAGCCTTGGGTGATCAATGGGGCATCTTTCATAAGCACTACATTTACTTTAAGAGAAGAAAAAGAAAAAAAAAGGCCTACGTTGTGATAGATTGTATTTGTACATCTTTTCCAGTATTTCTTCCAGTGTTATTAATGTGCAGGCTTGGATAGAAAGCATGCTTTTTTTTTTTTTTTTGCTTGTTTGGAATCTAGTTTGTAATAAGCCATTTGGTTGCTGCCAAAGCTGACAAAGTATAAGCTAGAGACAGGCTAATGGATCTTCTTCCTTACTAAGTCTTTGTGCTTGATTTTTAAAAGAGGATAATTCTCCAGATCTGTTTCTTTCTCCATCTAAATCATTATGAATGCAATTCCCAGATATTCAGTTTCTGCTGCCTCAGTTTTTTTTAAATACTGATTTTTTTTCTTTATAACAAAACATCTTTTAAAGGTGCTTTTAAGGGTTTTTTCAGAGATTTTGAAATAAGTAAAAGCTTACTGCTGGTTATTCACCTTTTGTATTTTATAAATGTAAAGCTTCATGGACTTCTCAGTAGGTTGAGGGTCAGAGGGCACATCAACATATGTGCTTTAATGTGCAGCAGCCTATTTTACAGTGCATTAAAGCTTCACGTAGAAAAGTGCAAATATGCTAATATGCAGTAAAACAGGCTACTTAACATTAAGCATCACTAAAATAGTGTCCACTTTCACTACTGTGGATTACGGCAGCCTAATACACATTTATTTAGTACCTCACATTGGAGGTAACAAATTTTAATGTGCATTAGGAAAACCTTATTAATGCATGTGTAGACATGCACAGAGTAATCAAAATACAAATTAGATCAAAAGAAGTAAGGGCATATTTGTCTTTTGGTACATGGTAAGACTTTTAAAATTGATTTGGGAAACAGTGTTATATGATGACAAAACAACTCAGAATTGAGGTTTCTTGGTGGTATCTTGTGTCCTTCCAGAAAGATGAATTCAGTAAAACCCAGGCTTCTGAAAACAAGGAGTGACCTAGACAAATTGGAGGATTGGGCTAAAAGAAATCTCATGAGGTTCAACAAGGACAAGTGCAAAGTCCTGCACTTAGGATGGAACAACCCAATGCACCAGTACAGGCTGGGGGCTAACTGGCTGGACAGCAGCTCTGCAGAAAAGGACCTGGGGGTTACAGTGGGCAATAAGCTTAATATGAGTCATCAGTGTGCTCTTGTTGCCAAGAAGGCTAACAGCATATGGGCTGCATTGGCAGATGTGTTGCCAGTAGGTCAAGGGAAGTGATTATTCCCCTCTATTCAGCACTGGTGAGGCCACATCTGGTGTTCAGTTTTGGGGCCCCCACTACAAAAAGGATGTGGACAAATTGGAGAGAGCCCAGCAGAGGGCGACAAAGATGGTAAGGGGGCTGGGGGACATGACTTATGAGGAAAGACTGGGGGAACTGGGTTTATTTAGTGTAGAGAAGAGGAGACTGAGAGACTTAATAGCAGTCTTCAACTACCTGAAGCGGGGTTCAAAAGGGGATGGAGCTAGACTATTTTCAGTGGTGGCAGATGAGAGAACAAGGAGCAAAGGTCTCAAGTTGCAGCAAGGGAAGTTTAGATTGGATATTAGGAAGAATTTTCTCACTAGGAGGGTAGTACAACACTGAAACAGGTTACCCAGAGAGGTGGTGGAAGCTCCATCCTTGGGGGGGTTTAAAATCTGGCTAGACAAAGCTTTGGCTGGGATGATCTAGTTGGGGCTAGTTCTGCTTTGAGGCAGGGTTTGGACTAGATGACCTCCTGAGGTCCCTTCCAACTCTAACGTTTTATGATTCTGTGAAACAGAGTATGTAATTGTGATATACACCATATGACCTGAACTTTAACTGTAAGCACTCCACCTTGCATTCCTTTTAATATGGATGCTGTATTGGATGGTAGAGGTTAGTTAGAGAAGCTTAGCAGAACTGTGATTGTGATATGGACCACATCTCTCAGGGCCAGGGAGGAAGCTACTTTGGTCTATGTGTGAGATAAGATAAAAAGTGAATATGTACTTTGAGGTATCCAGTATGCCTCATTTCAGTGCTGCATGATGTAGGTTGTGTTAGTAGTGGTTGTATAGGCCTCGTAAGTCAGACTAGTCTTGGAGAGTCAGGTGGATGATGAGTATGGTCAATGGGTTTAATGATGTGCAAGTTAAATAATAATGTTAGAAGATGTTCATAAGAATATAGAAGAATTTTAAAGTGGTTGAAACGTAGAGCACCACATCCGTTACATCTGTGGAGTAGTCTAAGTGTCTGATGGTGGGGCAGGTAGATATAGCAGATATTCAGTACAGCTCAAAGGAAGACTTTGAAAATGTATTTTGCAGGAGTATGGTGGTATCACTTAAAGCAGAGTTAAGTTGTATGGCAGTGTATTTAACTATTCACTTTTTGGTTTTCAGAAGTTTGAGTTTTGCAATCAACTTGACCTCTAGGTTAATGAAGTTTTTAAAACTGAATGTCTTTCTTTTCCTAGGTTTCAAATAGGAAACCATAGTGTCAAAAATATAGTGATTATTGACCTGTTGTGGACTTTCTCAGTTCTTTCAACAGAAGAATTATTCTTTTTTCTGTAATCAAAAAAGGAGGGAAATCTAAGAGGTGGTGCTTTTTGAGGGATGCCTGGAGTCTAATGAGGGATGAGAAAAAGTGTAAAAAGGTTGAGAATCACTGATTTAAATGAATCATTTACAATAGAAAATAAAAAGATTGCTTTTTATACCACACCCAGCAGAAATTGTGAATTATTATTATTTATTACAACCTTTTACATACTTGAAAACATAGTAAAGAAAATAAATCCAGTTTTTAAAAACTTTCTTCAAACACAATGTTTCCCAAACCTCTTTTCATTTTTGTTTCTTTTCCCTAGTTTTTCCAACTTGCTACATCTTTCTTAAAATATGGTGCCCCAAATTAAACAAACGACTTCAATTAAGGCTTTACCATGGCAGAATAGAGCAGAATAATCACTTCATGTCTTACATATGACATTTCTGTTACCACATGTCCAACTGAGAGTTGCCTTTTTTCAACAGCATCATATTTAGTCTACTTATATTTAGTTTTTGTTCCATCATAACCTTTAGATCTTTTTCTATAGACTGCTGCTCAGCCAATTATTTCACATTTTGCATTTCTGTATTTGAGTCCTTCATCAGTTTAGTACTTTGCATCTGCCTTTTGTTGAATGTAAAGTTGTTGATTTTGGACAATTTCTTCAATTTTAAATTCTAATCCCGAAATGTTTCTTAGGGCACTTTTACACGTGCTCTGGAGGTGGGAGGCATCACTTTAATTAGAGTGGATCTGAGAGCTGCTGTCATTAAAGAGCCACAGCATCTCATGTATCAGTGTCCTCGCACTTCAAAATGGCAGCGGGGATGCTTCAACTAAAGCTCATTCAACAAGCTTTAGTTAAAGCGTCCTGCCATTGTTTTGAAGCACAGAGTCTCTGATACATGAGATGCAGATACATTACCATGCTCCAGCAGACTCAGTTAATTGAGTCTGCTCCAACACGCAGTAATTACAGCACATCATAGTAGTTGCTGCACTTGTGTATAGGCACCCTAGTGATTACTATAGTTATAACATGGGTCTGGACTTCAGACATTACTGTGGTTAACTACAAGTGAAGGAAGCCGTGTAATTCCTAAAAGTTCCTTGTTCCTCCTGTACAGTTTATTTTAGTGGAATGCGCATTTAGGTTTATGCTTTGAAACATTTGGAGTTGATAGTAGGTATCAGGGCCAGTGAGAGAGATCACAAAATCTGGACAGCTTTATTAAATGGTGGCTAAAATACTTTTAAGCATGTGAAAAAAGACTGGCATCTCTCTCATTTTCCAACTTGTTCTCTCGGTGGATGGGCAATGACTAAAAACTGATGTCATAGCAAATCATTTATGCTGCATATTTCAAACAGTTAAAACTCTGAATATATGCAATGTCAATACCTTAGCTACCACCTTCAGGGTGCATTGTGTAAATAAAGAAGGTAAAAAGAGAAAATGTACTTAATGTTGGCATTCACACAGATTAATCTAGTCCTATTTCAGTCTGGTTCTTCACCCCCTCACAGGTGGCATACACCTCTACTTTGTATTGCCTGGTTTTAGAGGCTTAAATTTGTGTACAGTCCAGATCTCAATGCTTGAGATACATATAGGAAGCAAAGAGCAGGGCTGGAGATTGCTAGAGTCAGGAGCACCCCCAGATTGTATTTCACACACGGGAGATTAGCAAATGGGGCTGACAGGCTTCTCGCTCCCTAATCCCCTTGTTCACCCTGCCACTCAAGCCATATCACCCCTTACCTGTGACCACCTTTAATCTCACCCTTTTTCATCACAGGTATTTTTCCTCTCCCTTACTATCTCCTGCAGTTCTGCCTTTTCCTTGTCATAACCCCGGATCCGTCTCAGAAGAGCACAAGAACATAGGAAATGCCATTTATTGGGTCACACTAGTATCCCAGTTTGCACAGTGGCAGAATGTAGATGCTGAGAGATGGGGTGAACAGGGCATATCCAAAATATTCCATCCCTTGCTCCTCTTCCATTGCAGCTATCTGAGGTTTAGGAAGTTGTGATTTTGAGGTTGCAGCCTTGTCTACCACTGTCAGTACCTACTGAAGGACCTTTCTTCCCAGAAGTCATTCTATCCCCGTACTCTCTGCCCCTGTGCTCCTGATTCCTAATTCTCCCTCCCCTCTCACTATACATTTTCTTACATAATATGAATGCATTATTAATTTTGGTTCTCCTCCCAGTACTTAACAAAAGCTAAAGCAATCCTTTGATGGAGGCAAATTGCAGGAACAATCTTAGTTTATTTAAGGTCATATTCTTACTGACAGCAGGTTCAATGGCTACTGCATGCCCCTTTTGGTCAGCCATTTCACATTACTAGATGGCTGGAATATGTCTCAGATATTCTGTTCATGCATAACCAGCATAACCAACTTGATCCATGAGAATTAGGTTCATGCTTTCTTGAGAGCTAAACTCTTTGTTGCATATTGGGCTATGTATTGCTTCCTAGAAGGGGTACTGGGTTCTGTGCACTAGCTAGAATAAATGCTGATCAATTTAAAATACTGGGAGTTTGATAGTTTAATTTTCCTCTTATTTGTGCATCCCCTCCTCCCAATCAAATAAATAAACAAACAAACCCCCAGACCCACACCTGGAAGAACTTGTCAACCATAAAAGAGCACTTTTGGTACGATTGCATCTTGGAAATCTCTGGCAGTCTGACAAAACATGCGTTTTGCAGCACTTAGGAAAGCCAACCTTTAAGCAGAAACAGATTCTCCAAGCCAGTGGTTTTCAACCTTTTTAGACTCAAGGCACTCCTTGTTAGACTTGAACCACCTTTGGGAAATGTCAGCTTAGTTTTCACCCATTTTTGACTACAGAAAAATAATAGAGCAATTCTTCTGTTGTAAAGAGCTCAGACCACAACAGGTCAGAATGGTCTTAACATTATACATTCCTATTTGAAATGTCTGGGTTTATCTTGTGAATCATGTTTGCAGACCTAAGGGTGCTAACATTGTGTGGGACCATACAACAACCTTAAAAGGATCTCAAGACACCCCAGTTTGCCATGACACTCTGGTAGAGCATAACTGCTCCAAGGGATGAGACTCTGTTCAGTTCAGGGTGATGGGCATCCCTGGAGTTAAATACAGTCTGAAACAAAGCTCTGTGAGCCACAAAGTGCATCTCAGTGAGTGTTCTCATCCTCCCTCTCCAGTGTCAGTGTTTAAGAACCAGTGATATTCTTGGCATTGCAAGCTAGGTACAAGCTTCCAGCAGTCTTGTTCTCAGGTCTCCATCCAGATGGGCAGGGCATCCCCAGATGCCAGCTCACCCTAGGGGACAGAGTGAGTGGTTTAGACTTCCCTAGAGGTGCTTCCACATGAGGTGGGGCAGGGAGACCCATTCTAGAGGACCACTCCTCTTTTGCTGCTCCAGCACACACAAGGAGGAAGTTAAAGGTACTAGATACCACCCTAGAGAAACAGATCCTCCATGGTTCCAGCACATATGTGGGAGAAGAGTGTGGGGCTAACACAGGGGTGGGCAAAATGTGGCCTGTGGGCCAGATGCGGCCCACCAGGCAATTCTACCTGGCCCGTGGGGCCCCTAAAAAATTTAGAAAATTAATAGTTATCTGCCCCTGGCTGCCTGCCATGCGACCCTCAATGGCTTGCCAAAACTCAGTAAGTGGCCCTCTGCCTGAAATAATTGCCCGCCCCTGGTAACAGGTCCCTTACTCCTAAGGCCCATGTCAGTCTTCTAAGTGTCCCTCCCCTCATTCCCCTGACCTGAGAACCTCAACCCCTCCCATCTATTATTCTTTCCCCTTCCCTTGTCAGATTCCCAAATTCCTGTTCCATGTTATATAATCATCCATCCCCTAATTTCCCTTCTTCCTAGGAAATATTGACCTAAGCAGTAGCCTAACTTGATGGAGAGGGTGTGAGCAGGGCACCATCCCTGAGTGCCAAGGTAGCAGGGACATCAGAATGGCACCCCTTCCCCTCCCCACCGGGAGTCCACTCTCCTGATTTGGTGGCCACATCTCCAAATATGAATCAAATTGGGAGACAAATAAAAAGGTCTGAATCAATTCAGAGAGCTTCGGAGAGCTTCGGAGATTTGGGCAGTCCCTGGTCGCTGCTATAGGGAGCTGGACCTGGACTCTGTGTCGGTGAGTAGGGGGTGGGAGGGGGCTGGATGAGGGGGAGGGAATGATGGGGGAGCCCCCATGAGGCCCCATCCCCTGTCCTCTCTCCCAGCCCTATCAAGCCCCACCATCCCGGCTCTTTAAAAAAAAGAAATAAAAGCCCTGCATTCACTAGCTCCTGCCTGGCAGTGGGTGATCTCCACTGCCCCCCAGTGCCCTGCGCTGTGTGGGGGGGCTCTGCCATGAGCCTCTATCCCCTGCCCACTCTCCCAGCCCCATCAATGGCTGCCCCACCTGGGCCCAGCATCCTGGCATTTAAAAAAAAAGCAAAAAAAAAAGCCTCACTGGCTGCTGCAGCAGCCATCAGGGCTTCTGGGGCTGGTGACAGAGCCCCCCCATGCAGCATGTGGGGGGGCAGTGGGGATTGTACCCCTGCCTGGCAGAAGCCAGTAAGTACCAGGCCTTTTTTTTTTGTTTTTTTAAAGAGCTGGGTGGGGCAGCCATTGACCAGACTGGGAGAGCAGGCAAGCGATGGGACCTGTTTGATTTGGAGATTCAGCCAATTTGTCCGCAGCCAAATCTCCAAATTAGATTCAGCTGAATTGATTTGGGACAGTGATTCGAATCACCGAATCGAATCACTGTCCCCCAAATCGGCCAAATCCGAAGCAAATGCTAGCCACTTGGCACAGGCCTTGTGCACAAGGAGTTTAATCTAGCAGGCTCACAAGCATTTAGCATACAGTATAGGTATCCAGAAAGCCAGATATTTTTCAGTATTGTTCTCACTTTAGTGTCCCCAAAGGGGTGCTAAGTGCTGTGGATGGAGCCAGGATTACCGTGATGGGGGTGTGTCCACATCCACTTTGGGGACAGAAAACATGTGCAATGAAGACTGCTCATTGCATGTGTTGCATACAGCTGAAGGGGATGTGGTTACAGCCCCTTGCTGTGAGCCTGGGTGCCAGTGAGGTCTCAGTAGCTTCTGCTAGGAACTCTCTATATGATCGTCAGTGCACACTCTGCCTGGAGTCCCTGATTTCAAGCAGCTCCAGAGCCTGCTGGATGAACAAAGACATTGTTGAGCTGCAGGAGCTGTGGGAAACCAGGAGTTGCATATTGCTGGTCCCAGTTCTCCTTTCCTTTCCCTTGTCGCTGAATTCAGGAGGGAAGGTTGGGGAAGGTAAGGAGGAGAGAAGAAAGGAAAAGAGTGAAGAGAAGTAGGGGCTGAAGGCAGAGCCAACATTGACCAGTGATGATCTCA
>NW_017729024.1:20946261-20948208 GCF_001723915.1 Gavialis gangeticus | reverse complement strand
CCCTCTGCCTGAAATAATTGCCCGCCCCTGGTAACAGGTCCCTTACTCCTAAGGCCCATGTCAGTCTTCTAAGTGTCCCTCCCCTCATTCCCCTGACCTGAGAACCTCAACCCCTCCCATCTATTATTCTTTCCCCTTCCCTTGTCAGATTCCCAAATTCCTGTTCCATGTTATATAATCATCCATCCCCTAATTTCCCTTCTTCCTAGGAAATATTGACCTAAGCAGTAGCCTAACTTGATGGAGAGGGTGTGAGCAGGGCACCATCCCTGAGTGCCAAGGTAGCAGGGACATCAGAATGGCACCCCTTCCCCTCCCCACCGGGAGTCCACTCTCCTGATTTGGTGGCCACATCTCCAAATATGAATCAAATTGGGAGACAAATAAAAAGGTCTGAATCAATTCAGAGAGCTTCGGAGAGCTTCGGAGATTTGGGCAGTCCCTGGTCGCTGCTATAGGGAGCTGGACCTGGACTCTGTGTCGGTGAGTAGGGGGTGGGAGGGGGCTGGATGAGGGGGAGGGAATGATGGGGGAGCCCCCATGAGGCCCCATCCCCTGTCCTCTCTCCCAGCCCTATCAAGCCCCACCATCCCGGCTCTTTAAAAAAAAGAAATAAAAGCCCTGCATTCACTAGCTCCTGCCTGGCAGTGGGTGATCTCCACTGCCCCCCAGTGCCCTGCGCTGTGTGGGGGGGCTCTGCCATGAGCCTCTATCCCCTGCCCACTCTCCCAGCCCCATCAATGGCTGCCCCACCTGGGCCCAGCATCCTGGCATTTAAAAAAAAAGCAAAAAAAAAAGCCTCACTGGCTGCTGCAGCAGCCATCAGGGCTTCTGGGGCTGGTGACAGAGCCCCCCCATGCAGCATGTGGGGGGGCAGTGGGGATTGTACCCCTGCCTGGCAGAAGCCAGTAAGTACCAGGCCTTTTTTTTTTGTTTTTTTAAAGAGCTGGGTGGGGCAGCCATTGACCAGACTGGGAGAGCAGGCAAGCGATGGGACCTGTTTGATTTGGAGATTCAGCCAATTTGTCCGCAGCCAAATCTCCAAATTAGATTCAGCTGAATTGATTTGGGACAGTGATTCGAATCACCGAATCGAATCACTGTCCCCCAAATCGGCCAAATCCGAAGCAAATGCTAGCCACTTGGCACAGGCCTTGTGCACAAGGAGTTTAATCTAGCAGGCTCACAAGCATTTAGCATACAGTATAGGTATCCAGAAAGCCAGATATTTTTCAGTATTGTTCTCACTTTAGTGTCCCCAAAGGGGTGCTAAGTGCTGTGGATGGAGCCAGGATTACCGTGATGGGGGTGTGTCCACATCCACTTTGGGGACAGAAAACATGTGCAATGAAGACTGCTCATTGCATGTGTTGCATACAGCTGAAGGGGATGTGGTTACAGCCCCTTGCTGTGAGCCTGGGTGCCAGTGAGGTCTCAGTAGCTTCTGCTAGGAACTCTCTATATGATCGTCAGTGCACACTCTGCCTGGAGTCCCTGATTTCAAGCAGCTCCAGAGCCTGCTGGATGAACAAAGACATTGTTGAGCTGCAGGAGCTGTGGGAAACCAGGAGTTGCATATTGCTGGTCCCAGTTCTCCTTTCCTTTCCCTTGTCGCTGAATTCAGGAGGGAAGGTTGGGGAAGGTAAGGAGGAGAGAAGAAAGGAAAAGAGTGAAGAGAAGTAGGGGCTGAAGGCAGAGCCAACATTGACCAGTGATGATCTCAGAGTTTACGGTACGTGTGAAGCTCCCAGCAGGACCCGTGCTAACATGCAAGTGAGCTCTGAGAGCTCACTGTGCATGGAGTGCAGAGCCAAAAGTGGGTGTGACTCTGCCTTTGCACCACCCTGCATCCACCCCTGTTAAGTGCCATTCCCTACTTGGGTAATTATTGTGAGATTGTTCCCCAAATGCTCTCCATCAGAGCTGTGGTGTAATCTTCAGGTCTGG
>NW_017729024.1:20918373-20941261 GCF_001723915.1 Gavialis gangeticus | reverse complement strand
CTGCATTCACTAGCTCCTGCCTGGCAGTGGGTGATCTCCACTGCCCCCCAGTGCCCTGCGCTGTGTGGGGGGGCTCTGCCATGAGCCTCTATCCCCTGCCCACTCTCCCAGCCCCATCAATGGCTGCCCCACCTGGGCCCAGCATCCTGGCATTTAAAAAAAAAGCAAAAAAAAAAGCCTCACTGGCTGCTGCAGCAGCCATCAGGGCTTCTGGGGCTGGTGACAGAGCCCCCCCATGCAGCATGTGGGGGGGCAGTGGGGATTGTACCCCTGCCTGGCAGAAGCCAGTAAGTACCAGGCCTTTTTTTTTTGTTTTTTTAAAGAGCTGGGTGGGGCAGCCATTGACCAGACTGGGAGAGCAGGCAAGCGATGGGACCTGTTTGATTTGGAGATTCAGCCAATTTGTCCGCAGCCAAATCTCCAAATTAGATTCAGCTGAATTGATTTGGGACAGTGATTCGAATCACCGAATCGAATCACTGTCCCCCAAATCGGCCAAATCCGAAGCAAATGCTAGCCACTTGGCACAGGCCTTGTGCACAAGGAGTTTAATCTAGCAGGCTCACAAGCATTTAGCATACAGTATAGGTATCCAGAAAGCCAGATATTTTTCAGTATTGTTCTCACTTTAGTGTCCCCAAAGGGGTGCTAAGTGCTGTGGATGGAGCCAGGATTACCGTGATGGGGGTGTGTCCACATCCACTTTGGGGACAGAAAACATGTGCAATGAAGACTGCTCATTGCATGTGTTGCATACAGCTGAAGGGGATGTGGTTACAGCCCCTTGCTGTGAGCCTGGGTGCCAGTGAGGTCTCAGTAGCTTCTGCTAGGAACTCTCTATATGATCGTCAGTGCACACTCTGCCTGGAGTCCCTGATTTCAAGCAGCTCCAGAGCCTGCTGGATGAACAAAGACATTGTTGAGCTGCAGGAGCTGTGGGAAACCAGGAGTTGCATATTGCTGGTCCCAGTTCTCCTTTCCTTTCCCTTGTCGCTGAATTCAGGAGGGAAGGTTGGGGAAGGTAAGGAGGAGAGAAGAAAGGAAAAGAGTGAAGAGAAGTAGGGGCTGAAGGCAGAGCCAACATTGACCAGTGATGATCTCAGAGTTTACGGTACGTGTGAAGCTCCCAGCAGGACCCGTGCTAACATGCAAGTGAGCTCTGAGAGCTCACTGTGCATGGAGTGCAGAGCCAAAAGTGGGTGTGACTCTGCCTTTGCACCACCCTGCATCCACCCCTGTTAAGTGCCATTCCCTACTTGGGTAATTATTGTGAGATTGTTCCCCAAATGCTCTCCATCAGAGCTGTGGTGTAATCTTCAGGTCTGGCCAGGAAAAATAATAATAAAAAAGTCTGTCCACCTTAAGAAATACAGTTTTCCTCTCACCAAAATATTTATCCTGGGAACTTCTAGCTTAAACCAGCCCCAATTTAGAGCACTCATCTTACCTTATACTTCCCTGACAAACACCAAATGTGAAGGCAATTTAAGTCAGTTCAGGGATTTTAGAGCACTTACATTCACTCCTTAAACACTAAAATGTTTACAAACTTAACCCCAGGGGAACTGACACTTCCTTATAATATAGAGGAGAAAATCCTTTTTGTTACCTGTTGATCTCTTGCCAATTTGACAAAGCATTCTGGCCATTATATGTTCTTGTCACCCCTTGTCCTTGGAAAAAACCCTCTATTTGTTTTGCATTGATTAGCTACTGCATACAGCACTCTGTACCTTAATGCAATAAATAATGACCTCTATAGAACTGTATGGGCCCTTTTGTTACATGCACCACATAGCTCACAGAGCTGCTGGGCACCAGTTTAGCCCATGAAAGGTAGAACAGCCCTGCTGCTGTTTTAAATTTCAGTCAGCTCTCAAGAGGCTTTTCAAGATGCTGACTGTTTCTTTCCTAAGTAGATATTCTCTGTAGGTCACCCTATAATGATTGCTGATAAGGGGCTGGCATAAGGGTGGCTATACCAGATCTATGCCTCTCTGAGAATTCACCTACAAAAGGAGATAGTTTTGGTACCATTGCAGGGTATGTCTCCTTTGCTCCTGTGTCATGCTTGGGAACACTGTCACGGTACATGCCCTGTCTTCTCATTTGTGCTCTCTATATGCCAGCTCCCAAAAACAATGTAAAGAAGCTACCCTTGCATGGGCAGAGCACATAGCTTGTGCTGCTTGTAGCTTGGTCATGCTTATTGATGCATATTCTTAGGTGGGTAGTGTGCCTTTATTCTGCAAGTTGGTGTGCATAGTGTAGAAGTGGGTGGGTGCAGTGTGCTTTATAGTAGGGGTGTGCAAAGTGGGCTGTATTCGATTCGGATTTGGCCCAATTCAGGGGATGGTGATTCAATTCATTGATTCAGACCACTGTCCCAATTTGATTTGGCTGAATCCGAATCTGAAGATTCAATGGTAATTCAGAGAATCAGTGATTTGGCCATAGACACAGCTTTAAATGTTTTTTTCTACATACCTCGAGGTACCAGGTGCGGCTCATGAATGCTGAGATGGTGGGGCACATGGAGCATCCCACAGGAGTGTGGGAGGTGTGGGGGGGGCCCTGCATGCTTGGCAGTGGACCCAGAAGTGGACTGGAAGTACTTCTGGCCCACTTCCGGGTCTGCCACTGAGTATGCAGGGGATCCCCCCTGGCCCTCCCAGCTCAGCGATCAGCCATGGGGGGACCCTGGGTGCACCCCCAGACCTAGGAGGCACCAGTCACCAAGTCGAAGGTAGGGGCAGGTCCCCCATGTGCTCCATGGCAGACCCAGAAATGGACCAGAAGTGCTCCTGGTCCATTTCTGGGTCTGCCCCTGGGCGTGCTGGGGACCCCCCTGTGCTCCTGTGGGGTGCTCCATCTGCCCCACCATCTCAGCATTCACAAGCTGTGTCTGGTACCTTGAGGTATGTAGACAAAATGTATAAAGCTGTGTCTATGGCTGAATCACCAAATCTCTCTGAATCGATTTGGAGGGTTTCAATTCGATTCAGAGAGATTAAAGGGCCTCCTGATTCAATTAGGATTCAGAGCTTCAGCCCCTGAATCAGGCCAAATCTCTGCCGAATCAAATCAGCGACTGAAGCTTTGCACAGCCCTACTTTATAGTGCTGCTCCTATGCACAGTACAGAGACAGGCAGATGAGCCTGAAGAGTCTGGCCAGGATGCTCCCACTTTCATGAACATGCCCTCCCACCCATTGTAACAGTGTCACTATTAATGTGTCCTATCTTCCATGTTAGATTTCTTGTAGGGGCAGGGTTATTGCTACCTTTGCTAGGGGGCGTGGGGGCGGGGGGCACAAGGGCTGTGAATTTATTTACTAATATCAGGACCTGGCTTGTTCCAATTCTAGCTTACGGCATTTTTTTAAAAGTAGAAATACTTATTCATAAGGACTAGGGCCAGAGCTGGGGTATTGTTACTTTAAGAAACTCTGACTCTTTCCTGAAGGGTTTCAACACCATGATGTTCACTGGCCACCAGACTAATTACTTTACACTGTAAATGATACCCAAGGGTGAAATAACACACATTCTGAGGCAAATTTTCCAACATGTGTTCTTTAATATCCCCCCTCCCCAAGTTGGAAGACTGACCCTTGCTGAACAAATGTTCTTTTGCCTTTGGTGTTCAAAACTACTAGTGTTTTAGTGTGCTTATGTGATTAATTCACAGGCCTTCTTTTCAACAGAGTGATTTCTTGACTTTGACTTCCTTACTCCTTTAGATTTAAGGTGATTTGTTTTGTCTGACTGGCAATACATTAGCCTGCAAGACTAGGTTTGATTATATATTTAATAGTTACTAAGTGCTGCAGTCACTTATTTTGGCTTCATTTGGAATGGCCTTTAAGAGAGGGGTCCACAGGCACATTACTCATGCTATTCTGTAACTTTTATCTCTGCAGTTGATGTGGCTCACTGAAGATTTTGGAGGCTGGAAAGTTGGTTTGTTTACAGTTCTGCAAGGCAATGAGTGATGTGTTTTCTAGGCTTTCTACTATGAATATCTTAAAAACTTACCAAAGGAAAACCTCAGAACTTTTTAAAATATGACATGAATAATGAAGACTATACCTAACTATCACATAACTACCACAGCTGAGAATGTGGTTATAGGAGCAAATGGCCTACTCAGCACTTGATGTGTAGTGATAATAGTTCTAGGCTCCTCTTCTGATTTAGCTGAATGCATACAATTCAAAATAATTTGGATAATCCAAGGGTTATCTTGTCCAGTAATGAATCCAGTTTGAGCTTTCTTATGCAAGTGAACACTTGATGTTCAGTGTTAAGGAGTGAGACTATTTGAAAAGAACCAGGGTCATGCACAATTTTCCATCTCCATAGACTCTCCTGGTGAATCTGTGACTGAACTCCTACGTCTTTGAAAGGGAGTTTCCATCTCTCATTATTATATTAAAGCCTTTTGCATACCACCAGTGGAGTTTCTCTCTTTAAGGATATTAAAAATGGTTAATTTTTTTTTAATTGGGCCAAGACATTTTTCTGATTTTAAGCTGTTATTAATGCATTCCCACTCTTTTGACTGAAATGATCTCACTGAGGTTTCTTTCTTGGACCACTCTGACTAATTCTTCCTACATTTTGTTGCTTTCCTCAGGGGCTTAAAGAACACCATGTGCCATTGTTCTTCTCCACACTGTGTATTCACAAAGAATCCCATCCAGTGAGACTTTTAACTCTCTATAGCCTTTTGTATTTTTACCCTTCTCTCTGTTTTTTACACACATTTTGGAATCATCAGCAAGTTTACTGCTGTTTGGCTACTTAACTTTTCCTTTGCTTATAAAATATTTAAATACTTCTGATCTTTGTAAAATCATGTATATCCCTTCACCCCAGACCAATGATGAACTTTTTATAATTACTTCTTTATCTATGACCCATAACCCGGGCTATCGGCCTCTTGCAAAATAGATGCTCAGAATTCAGAATGCCTATACTATAGAAAGAATAAAAATAAAAGCCTTCTACACTGGAATGAACCCTTGAAATTCCTTGAGGAGCCAGATTTTGTTTCAACCCTTCAAAACAAAAACAACAAGGATCCAAAAGCTGCCTGGAGATCTTAAAGCCCTATCAGAGATGTGGTAGCCAAGAGCCTTGAAGTTTAGCTTCTTGACCCCATGCGGTGGAACCTGGAGGCTGAGATCCCTGGCTCAAGACAGTGGCTTCCAGCAGGTCTAGGGCTCTAACTTCTGGTTCTGTGGTAGCTTACAAGGTGGGCTGCTGGCAAGCCTGGCAAGCTGGCAGGAAACCAGGCAGCTGGTTTCTGCCAGAATATTTAACAAAACCAACATGTTCTCACAGAATGTGTGATTACATGGAATCAGCATTTTCCACCAAAAAAAACTTGGTCAGAAAATTTCAGACCAGTTCAAACTGCAATGTTTTTATCCAGCCCATGCCTTTTGACTTTCCTAAGGGAAACGTTGGAAGCCCCATCATCAAAAATAAGGGTATTTTAAAACCAGACAAGAAAAAAGTCCTTGCAAATGTATTGTGCAAAAGCACCTGAGGGTGCCTATACATGTGCATCAAGGCTGCTCCAACACACTGTAATTACAACGTGTTGAAGACTTGATTAATAATTAATCAAGCCTGTTGGAGCATGGTGATTACCACTCTCCAACAGACTCAGCATCACGTGCATCAGTGTCCCCATGCTGAAAAATGATGTTGAGGGCACTTTAGCTAAAGATAGTTGAACAGCTCTAATTAAACCCCTCCCTCCGCCCTCCTGGAGCATGTATATAAACACCCTGAGTTATTAAGGTAGTTGTAATTTTGATAATTCTAACTAAAATTTCAGTTAGTTGTTTCAGGAGTCTATGAAAATATAATAAAACCCCATAGGTCCACATGCTGCTTAGCTTTGTTTCCTTATTCAGTTTCCACTTGCTTGATGATTACTGGTTTTTGTTCCTTTTTCTTGTTCCTGCTTTTAACCTTATGATCGCAGTGTGTGCAGTTATGGAGAGAGGGGTAAGAATTCTTTCTATAGCCCCATGTGAGTGCGTAGGAGGAAGCGGGTGATGTCACTTGCAGTGCCAGGCAAGAAAGCGAATGTCTGGTGGTGAATGGATAAAAACAAAAACAGCCCTTACTCACTAAGCTAGAGTATGATGGCATGATGTAACCACTTCTAATATAGATGGGCAGAAGGGCCAGTTAGGATTTTTTTTTCAGTGAACAGTTTTCCTATTGAAAAATGCTGATTTATGGAAACTAAAATTAGTTGTCAGAAAGAGTTGGTTTCAATTAATTTCTAGACTCAAAACATTTTGAGGAAAAAATTCTAAATTTTTGACACAGGCCACATTTGTTTTGAACATTATTCTAATTATAGAGCAAAATTTAAGGAAAATGTAGTCAAAATTGAAGCAAAGTGCTTTGATTTACAGGAATCATAATTTTTTAGCCTGTTGATTCAGGAAAGTTTTTGAAATTTTGACTTTTTCTCCTTGATTCAAGGCTGTGAAAGGTTCCAGGGTCTCATAGATAGTCACTAGCTAGGCAACTATTTCCAATCCAGCTCTGACCAGAAGCAGTTTCTTTTACCTTTATAGCAAAGAATTTGAGGGAAACAAGGGGATTCAGAGGTGCATGTCTAAGTTACAAGGACTCTTGGGCTTATTAAATTAATGCATCTCTCCTCATTATGCATCACTCCTTAAGACTACATTTTTCAATAATAATTTAGAAAAAAAGAAACAAAAAAACCTATAGTAGCTCTCCCAATAAATCCTCTAACACCATCACCAACTCACATATCACAAATAGACCTTCCTTTTATATTATGTAATCAATAGTGTATCAATACATAGAAATACAAAATTCCAGGTAAGAAGCATGAGTCTAGCAGATGTATATAAGTGTAATGAAGGACAGATATCTATTTTTTCCCTTCTACCCAGGAGAAACCTCTTGCTTCAGTCACCATTCTCATTTGGTTCTTGGGTAGGAAAATACTGCCTGCATTTGGGATAATGCAGCTGTTTTTAAAAAAATCAGAAAGAGGTCAGCTTTACAATGCGAGAAAGTATTGTTATTTCTTCTTGGCTATGCTTCTACTTTATCTGCCTCCAAGGTAAGCTGCAGATGCCTATAACCTGCATTTCTTTCACAGCTGTTGTATACAGGCCAAGATGCAGAGTGCCTGGTTAACTTCATTTTCTGGTGATTGTCCTTGACTACTTTTGGGTTGGTTGATGTAGAAAATCTTAAGAAAAAGTTATGTATGAAATAGAAACAAGTAATCCAAGACACAATTCTTTTTATGCTTACCGTCATTCTATTGACACGTGTTTTCTGAATGGGGCACTGATTAAAGTATATGTAAAGGGAAACTGCTACATTGGGTGGAGGCGGAAACCCATTTTCTCTCTTTTAAGAAGTGATTGATAACAACTACAACAGCAAAAAGTTAAAAGATTATACATGGATGATATGAGATTGCATGGGCTATGTCCTCACCAAGCATAATCCTTGTTTGCCCTTTGCATTACTCCTTAAATAATTGATCTTTGCATGCTTAACATCAGTGGATGTGATCATTATCCTTTTATCAGTATATAAGGAAAATGTACTATGTAATAGGGTACTTCCAAGGGGAGTGTTTTATATTAGAAAGTCTACATTATTACTTATACTAAGCAGTGCACATACACCTAACAAAAATATGGCTTCAGACCAGAAGAAGCTAAGATGGTGGTGGTGGTGATGATATCTTTGTTTCTATGCAAGAATTCACTGATGTAGCTGTTGTTGATATGGAGTTTGGAAATTATAGTGTTCATCTGTTCCATGTTATTGCCCATCTTGACTGAGCTGTGTTACTAGTTCTTTAGAGGGTCTTAACTTTGAAAATCAGATATTTGTCAAATTAATGTTAAATGTGTACTCTAAACTTGATGCATAGCATAATACGATACAATATATTCAACTTAAAAACTGACACACTTTTACATAAAAGTATTCTAAAGATTGTATGTTGTTTTTACTGCTTTGGAAGTATTCTTAAAACATTCTCTGGCTTATTCAAGAAGACTCTTATAAAATATTTACAACCAAGGCCCACTTGGTTTGCTTTTAGCCCATCCTAGTATATGTTGCCTGTACCTTTAATATCTCCACTCTATCCAATGCATTTTCCAATCTGCATTCATCTCTACTCTCATTCTGCGGTGTGAGTGGCCATTGCTTGGTTACTGGCTATCCTTTCACTGATTATAGCAGAAAAGTGGTTTAGATGCCGTCTTCCATTTGCCTTTAAAGATGACAACACCCTTATCTTCTTCTTCTCCACAACGTTTACAGTTTGTAGGGATTTATGCTCCTTACAGAAGCTAATCTGTGACTTCAAATATTTTTGAAGCAGAACTACTAGGACTAGGACTGGGAATCTACCGGGGCCTACAGGTATTCCTAAGCTCATGAAATGAGACTAACAGAACAAGGTATTTAAAGGACAGCATTTTCCAAAGCAGCAGAAAGATTATTAGTATTATTTTAAATGAAAACTTCAAATTTCTTAAGTACAACTTTGTGTACCAGTAAGATATATGACTGCTTTGCCTCAGTCAGACTAGACGGGGTGGGGGTCTTGTATGATTCCCTAAGCAGATGAGAATAGATTTCTTTGCTTACTTAGACATTAGCTCCTGTGATAGACTGATTAATCAATAAATAGACGTCAACTCCTACCCCCTGTAGACATTTCTTTTGACATCTGGTAGAACATGGGCCTCCTGCACAAAACAGGATGCTGCTGATTTCTTACCTGGTTGACAACAGGAATTTGAACATGCACTGGATTTTGAATCCAAATTCGTGGTCTTAACTGTGCAATCTCTCTTCCTTTCCTGAAAGGCAAAGTTTCTTGAGAATACTTTGTCCAGCCCTTCTCTACAGCTTAGTGTCTGCAGATGCTGGGGAAAATCTGCATAACAGCCAGTTGGTCAAAAAGTCAAACCATAAGTATGCTGATTTTATAATTCAAGAATGCACAGCATATGTAGGGATGATGTTCTTATAGCTCTAAAGAAACATCATGAGACAATTCAATGGCCCTCATTGCTTCATGCATGGGAAGTGCTTTTGTTATTCTGGGATATACAGAGAACATGTTCTGTCAAAAAAATTGGCCTCCAGAAGGATACTGTGAATTGACACTAGTGGATTGTCTGCTGTTGGAGTCATCAGTGCAGGCTGGGTTACACCACATCTTCTGAAGTAAATTGCTGGGCTACAGTTTTAAAAGGTAGGAACAGCTCATAAATGAATATATTTCATGAAGCATTATTCTTTATGCCATTTTTCTCCAAACTTATAAAACTAGTGACAAGATCCTGAACTATGACTGGGTAGTCCCTGATTTCCCCAGGAGATAGGATGAAGAGGTGATATTTCCTCTCTCCTGATCTTGAATTTGTTGCCTGGTGGGGCAATTCCCCAACATGGCCTAAGGCTCTCAGAAAGCTATTGCAGTTTATTCCAGTTGCAAGTTACCTTAACTGGCTGATAGGGCATCTAGGCATCAGTGGTATTCAGAGAAGACCCAAATGCTTCCTGGTGTCCTCTTTACAAACAGGAGGAAGAGAGGGAATGACAAAGAAACCAATCTACTCTCCCTATGACACTAGAGGTGTGTCTACACATGCATTAGATCTGGGAGCACTTTATTTGCAAGTAAACTACTCATGAGTAAACTCTCCTGGGCAGGTGTCTACACATGTAGGGAACTGGGTGAAAATTTGCTGCTAGTTGTTCCTGCTTCCTGGTGCCCTGCAATGGATCCCTGCTGCCAGCAGGGGGAGCTCTAGGTTCCCCCTGGGTGGTAGCCCAGGGTCTGGCAAGGAGCACCCCAGCTGGGAGACACCCCAGCTGGGGCTGGGACACTGGGACACTGCCCCCTGCCCCCAGGGGGCTGCCTGCTGCTGTGGTGGAGACAATGTCTCCCTGCCCTGGCAGCAGGGAACTCCTGGCCCCAGCTACCAGAGCCCAGGCCTGGACTTTATCCCTCTGTCCCACTAGCAGGGAGCTCCCAGTAGCAGCTCTACAGCTGCAGGCCCCGCACTAGAAGATCCTTATCTCTCAGCACTGCCCCCGTGACTGCAGAGCTTGTGCTGGGAGATTAGGATCTCTTAGCACCAGCCCCATTGTCGCAGAGCTTACACTGGGAGATAAGGATCCCCCAGCCCCTCACTCCCTGATCGTGACCTTGCAGTGGGGAGGCTTGGAGATCCCTGCTGCTGGGGCAGGGGGATATCGTCCGCGCCTGGGATCTCCTGGGGTCAGGGAGGAATCTCCCACTCCCTGATGGCCGGCTGACCAGGAGCAGATTTGCTTCCGCTCAGGCATCTGTCTACCTGAGAGCTACTGTGAGTAATTAATCACAAGGAAATTTGCTACAGCAAAAGCCCTATTACCTGGCATGAGCAGGGAATGGGGGGTGCTGGGTATCTAAAAATTCTGGTTACCTGAGGCCAGCTGTTTTCAGCAGTGTGCTTTTGTTGCCAAGAAGGCTAATGGCATATGGGCTACATTGGTAGGTGGTTGCCTGTAGGTCAAGGGAAGTAATTATTCCCCTCTATTCAGCACTGGTGAGGCCACATCTAGAGTACTGTGTCTGGTTTTGGGCCCCCATTACAGAAAGGATGTGGACAAATTGGAGAGAGTCCAGTGGAGGGCATCAAAAATGGTGAGGGGGGCTGGGGCGTATGACTTATGAGGAGAGGCTGGGGGATCTGGGCTTATTTAGTTTAGAGAAGAGAAGACTGAGAGTGGGACTCAATAGTGCCTTCAGATACCTGAAGGGTAGCTCAAAAGAGGATGGAGCTAGATTGTTCTCAGTGGTGGCAGTGGACAGAACAGGAAAAATGGTCTCAATCGCAGCAAGGCAAGTTTAAGTTAGATATTAGGAAGAATTTTCTCTCTAGGAGGGTAGTAAAACACTGGAACAAGTTACCCAGAAATGTGGTAGAATCTCCATCCTTGGGGGTTTTTAAGACCCAGCTAGATAAAGCCTTGGGCAGGATGATCTAGCTGGGGATGGTTCTGCTTTGAGCAGGGAGTTGTACTAGGTAACCTCCTGAGGTCCCTTTCAACCCTAATTTTCTATGAGTCTATGGATTTCACTGTGCACTCCCTGTTGCACCAAAGTTACACTGGGTGCGATTCCTGAACCAATGTGTGTGAAGTATCTTGGCACTTACACTCCTTTAATCTTTAATTATTTACATTTTTAATCTGAGGGTGCCTAAATAATACTCCCTTGTCCCTAGTTCAGTGGCAGACCCCAGTAAGTGTATGTTCCATTTGGATTTTCTAAGGCAGCAGATACACTGATTTGTTCCAGCATAAACTTTAGTGCTCGGAATTAACACCTTTGGGTACCTCATCATGTAATCAGAGAGGTCCAAACAAAATGCACATGAAATGAAGTACAAATGAAAACTTAGAATATATGCATTTAATATAAACAGCATGGATATTTACTTTATTATTTAATTGTGTATTAATTTTTTATTTCCATTTTCACAGAGGAAGAAAAGTTTTCAGCTCTAAGCTGCCCTCAAAGCTTTGAGCAAATGTGTCCCATTGGGTGTGATAAGTAAAATTCAAGCATGTAGGCCAATATAAACGTTACAAAATTGAAACCTTTCATATTGTTGGAATCATCATCACTTAGAAAGCTTTCCAAAAGTGCCAGGAAATAATATTATATATGTATGATTAACCCTGGGTAGTAAGAGTAAGAGTCTTGCAAATTGTTTGATGTGTCACTGCTAACATCTCGACTAAGCTTTGTCTTTTATTTCATTTTTGTTGTTTCTAATTCAAATGAAAGACTTAAAATGAATGAAAATCCAATGCAAATGTCAGTGTTCCTGAGCTAAAGAGTATGAGTTTGCATTCCAGATCCAAACCTCCATTAAGGAAATAATGTTCTTGCCTCTGGATTTCCATTACGTGCCTCACTGTAGCATCTGATTGCCACCAGTGTATTTATGTGCCTGCATTAGTGAACAATATTCAGGACTGGACTATTGATCTCTCTGGAGATGTGAGCTGCTATGTAGTCTGAATGCAAATCTGGCTCAGCATTTTTCAAAGATGAAGTGCAGTGATGTGCAGGGTTTTGGTTTGGGCATATATCTTGCACTAGCATAGAAACTAAGTTGATCTACAAAATAAAACAAGTTCTGGGTTTAGTTTCAATGGGTATTATGAGGTGCCCTACTTATTAAAAAACAAGTCCACTATATGAAATATTGAGAAACCAATTGTTGATACTAATAAAATTAGATCATGCTAAACTATAAATATTATACTCGCTGCATTTAACATGATAAGGAGTCAAATTCATTCTGGAGTAAACTGTTACACCAAAGATGACTTTGTCCCATCTTGCTTGGTTCTGCCAAAATATGCATTTCTTTGGCCTGGTCTTTTATCATAGAAACAGATGGAACTTTCCATTTTTGAAGAGTTAACTTTTTGGCAGCTACTGGAACTCTTCAGAGCCAGCCTTTGTTACAGCTTAAATTACCCAGGAGGGAAAAACAAATGAGGGTGTATAAAGAAGGATTACACTGGAGAATGAAGCGCAGCACTATTGATGACTTTTCCCCCCAAAGGATTGATTCTATAATATTCCTAGAGCAGATGTACTTGTATTCAAAGAATAGTATTAACTTTAACATCAGCATTAAACTTACTTGTTGGAGTTCAATACCCTCAGAAGATTTTTTTTATGCTGGATTTGCTTTAATTTTAGATGGACTGTGGATTTTTTTTTAATGCTATAAAAATGTTATTTGTATTGTGGTTGAAGGATAAGAATAATTATAATCATTGTCCCCGATCCTTCATAGGCAAACGAAAGCACAAATTGTTTCTAACTAGAAGTGGGAATGCATATCAGAAGCTCTTTCATTTAGCTAATGTTACCATATGTTGACTTCTTGCTATATGCTTCTCCTTTAGAGCCATTTTGGCGAGTGGGTTAACGCTTCCCACTTTCTTTGTGGTAAAGAGAGTGGGAGTGAAAGCTTTAATTTGACAATTACATCTCCCTTCCCCAAGGGCATTTTGCTGTGTTTTGAAGTTTTCCCCCACTTGGCAATTGAGTGAATGTACTGGCATTACTGTTGGCTTATAGGCCTGAAGCATAAAACATCAATAACAAAAAGAGTTCTTTTAGTCTGAAATGCAACAGAGAGTCCACTGTGTAGGGGCATCTACTATAAGGCTGCTTGCAGATGTTAAACCTCCCTCCACCTCCCCACCTCGCAAAACAGTGCTTTACTTTACACTCGGCATACTCCTGCACCAAGCCAAGTGCATATTCATAAGAGGCAGCGTGTTAGTTGGTCCCGGGTTGTCCAACATCTGTATAGATCGGGTGCTTTAGTGGGGTTTTTTTAGTGGGTGCAGTAAATTAATTAACTCTGCTGTAAGATTGTACTGTTGGGTTCAGTATTATCTGATGGTGGAATACTTAACTGCACTGAAACGCATGTGCGGACAGTGACAGGCTAGCTGGGACACGAGGATGCTAAAGTGGCTTAGTCACTTTAGGGCTGCCTGCTACCTAGTCTCACACTTCAGCACCCTTGTGCCCCAGCCATCCCTGATGCTGCCACACAGAGCCTGGGGCTGATACCCTGTGCTCCCTGCCAGCCTGGGGCTGCTCCATCTCTACTCAAAGTGCTGTTGTCCCAGGGGCATATGTAAATGCTTCATCCAGGAGCAGTTGACTTCGGCCAGAGCTGAACTGCACCGGAGTCTCTTTGCATTAACTGCATGTGTAGATGCCCCCGCTGATACTACATAAGGGTTGTGGTAAGATTGTGTCTAGTAGAAGAGTTGCAAGAGACTGGAAATCAATGGACTAGAATTGGGAAGCAGACATTATGCCTGGACAATATAATGAAAGGGTGCTACTTACTGCTCTTTTAATTGGTAATTTGAAAGGAATGGCAGGGAGAACAGGTGAAAAGGAAGGTGAGAGCTTCACCACCATGCCTACTACCTCCACCATTCCTGCAGTCCCATAAACTACTGTGTCACTGCTGGGCTTTAATTGCCTTTATTCTGAGATACTCAGACTGAGCCTAAGGGAGAGACCCATGGGGTATCACTATTGATATTGACTTTGGCTAAAACCACCTGAAATGCAAAACTTCTGTTCCTGATTGTGACAGGACTAGCGTGCTGGAGCCTTTTTGTTGGTGGCTCCGCCTTCCTGTCTTGGGCTAACCGCCTGCTTACTCACCTGCCATGCCTTGATCTTAATTGATTGAGTGGTGTAATTAGCAGGAAGTTGCCCACTTTATATGCCCGGTGTCAGGGGGCGCTACCTGCAGCTCCTTTTCCTCCCCTACACCA
The DNA here is from genome assembly GCF_001723915.1 of Gavialis gangeticus. Classification (NCBI taxonomy): domain Eukaryota; kingdom Metazoa; phylum Chordata; order Crocodylia; family Gavialidae; genus Gavialis; species Gavialis gangeticus. The sequence continues at coordinate 20,926,828 of NW_017729024.1, read as the reverse complement.
CAGCCCAAGCCTCACAGATGGTACTTGACATAGTTTGCCCTATGCTTTACTTCTGGGGCTCCTCTCTGCCCCCCCCCACTCCGGGGCTCCCTGCTGCCCCCTAGTTCCAGGGCTTCTCACTGCCCCCTAGCTCCAGGGCTCCCAGGCTGGGGCCAATGCGCCCCCAAACAATGCTGCACCCTCTCTGGCACCAGGAAACCCCACGCTACTGTGGCATCCCTATGAGGCCTCCTCCACCCCTAATAGCCTCACCCGGTCCTCCAGTTTTAACAATAAACACAAAATACAAAGCCCCTGGGCTATAACATAAAGTTAAACCATCCGGTACAACAGTTAATCCCTGCCAGGCAACAATCAGCAACCCACACATACCCATGCAGCCAAACCTTGGCTTCCTCACCGCGCCGGCTGAGCTCCTCACTCCTTGGCTACCAGAGGAGGAACTGCTCTCCTGCCTTGTGCTTGGGCTTAAGAAGGGGCCAAAACCCTGCCCCTTCCTGTCAGCTGGCTCCCTTGGTTTCCCTGGCAACCAGCACCTGTGCTGCCCTGGTGACTGGCAGTTGAGCTTCCCCCTTCTCACCCCTAGGGGTCTCTCCTGCCATTTTTGCTTTTAGGCGCAAGGCACCCGCATGCACGGCGACAGTTTCCCTGGCTACCAGCACTTGTGCTGCCCTGGTGACTGGCAGTTGAGCCTCCCCCTTCTCACCCCTAGGGGTCTCTCCTGCCCTTTCTGCTTTTAGGCGCAGGGCACCCCCGTGCACTGCGACACTGATGTTAATCTCTTCTTCACATCTCCTTTTCTACCCTTCTTCCCGTTCTTCTTTTTTGCCTTTGGTTACAAAAAGACTGTCTTACCCAACTGAACTGCAACCTTTATAATACTGCTGCAGGCCTATGACTAGAGAGGAAGGTGAAAGCAATGTCTGAACAGTCTAATGCTGGTCAAAGTTTGTCAGGAATTAGCATAGTTGACAAAGCTGTATATTGTACCTGTCTTTCTCCAGCAGTGAGTTATGAATAAGAGTCAGAACCAGAAAGAGAAACTGAATTTTTTGGTCTTTTTTCCCTCATTTTTGTGTGTGTATGTCTTATTTTGCCTGTAAGAAAATGGGACCAGACTCCAATGACCAAAAGAAACAACAGCAGCACCAGCCAACCTCAACTAACTTTTTTCCTCCAAAAGGAAAGCTAATACCATCTTTGATACAATCTAAAATACAAGCAAATAGGAGGCTTACCTTTTAAAAACTCTCTACAGCTTAAGGGTCAGGGAAGAAAGGATCTTGTTAACATAAACATCTTTCTTAATACTTTCCATTTCAGATGCTTTTCTTGTTTCATATCCTATTTCTGGACTGTTAAGGCAGCCAAGGTCCCTGTCCTTAAACCTAAAAATATATTCGTATGATTAATGTTTTACAGTCACAGGGTCACTTTAACAACTTTGACTTTCTGGCCCATATATTGCCACTGAAATAACACAATGGGCCCCCAGTGTAAAGTACCAGCATTGTAGATTCACTGCCCAGATTCTGGTCTACCTACCTTCTGTTAGTTCAGGGGTTGGCAGCTTTTTGCAGGCACAGGCTAGAACATGAGACTTGGCCACAGCTGTGGGCTGGAAACCTCTCCCCGCTTTAGTGGCCAGCTGTATTCACTCACTCTTGCTGCAGAGAAGTGCAGATGTAACAGAGCAGGAGGTTCCACATTTGGGGGGTGGGGGGGGCGAGAGGAAGAGGTAGGGGTGCTATAGAGGAGATGTGGTATGGAGACTCTCCATGCAACTGTAGCTGATCAGACACCTTTGCAGGTTACATCAGACCCTCAGGACATAGGTCACTGACCCATACCATAACGTCTTTTTATGTAGCAGACCACCATTTTCATTTGAAGATTGAGTCACCAAAAAGCAACAGGAAGGATCCATGCACCGTTTAAATTACTTAGTTTTCAGGGTGGGATAGAATCACTCTTGGTGTCTAAGCCCATGTATACAGCTAATAAATCTGGCCCATTATGTCTTCCATACATTCTTCAGTGTAGTCTAGAAATAACAATGACATTTTAAACATGATAGCTCAGCTGCTGGAAGCAACCTGGAAACAGAAGCATGGAGCTCAACACAGGCTAATTTATCAGGTTGAGAAAGTTTACAGTAAGGATATCTAATTTAAAAAGTGTGCTCAACAAAATCTTTAGTAAAAAAAAAAAGAAAAGGCATTTTCTCAGGACTCATATTCACAACTTCAGCATACATTGAAATCCAGGCTGTCATATATTGCAGTATTTCTAAATTTGGAGCAGAGTTTGACCATATTCTTGAGAGTTATTATTCACTGCTATTGTTGTTGCTGTTACTCAAAGAAAAACATCATCTGCAAAACTGGAAAGGAACAGGGCACATTATGAAATTTTGCCCTGGATTGAAACAGAGTTCCCATTGAAGTCTGTTGGCATCCAATATGGGAAGAATTTGACCCCGAAGAAAAAGCAATGCTGTTTACCCTTTTAATAGATCTTGGTATCATAAATCAGATATGAAATAGACCACAGAGAGGAATGCAAAAAATTGCTTGGTCCCTCTCATCCTACTCAGGGTACAGAACAACATTTTCCTGTGATTTCATTGGTTACTGCTATGCCTTATACCAACCAGGAGCCAAATACAATAAGTTTAAATGATAAGACATAGGCAACTGTAAGAGCTCCCAAGATAACATGATTAATTTTGATGGTGACAGTTCTTAATTTTCAGCATTTGTGCATTACTGTAGATACTGGACCAAACTTTGTCCTCTTGAGTAAATCTGGAGTATTTCCACATGTTTTGAAACAGTGCTACAGTCTTGATAAGCCAAATGTACCAAAAGCCTTGATTAACTCTTCACTGGTTTGTAAATCCCATTACACATACAAATGCCAGTCAGAACCTTGGTAAACATCTTGGAAATTTTAACGCAGGCAGGAATGGAATAATTATAAATAAAACCTGCAGCCCAAGGCAAGTCAGAGTATTAATTGCTAAGACTCATTAGCCCCCTGGATGGTGAATTCAAGAGCATCAGGTTGAAGTTGCTACAACCAGAGACTGCTTACAGAGGTGTAAAAAAAAAAAAAGTGCTTTACTTTAAATTCTGTGTGCTTCCACACTGAGCCCAGCGCATGCCCAGAAGAGGCATTGCGTTAGTTGGACCCAGATCACACAACAGCTGTATACATTGGGCCCTTCAGTGGGGCTTTTTGGGGCTTTTATCTAAAAGCTAATTAAAATTAAATTTTATTAGATAAAACCCCCAAAAAGCACTGCTGAAGGGCCCCATCCAACCAGATGCTGTGGAGCCAGGTTGAACTAATGTGCTGCTTCTTCTGGTAAAGCACATTTTTGGTTTTTTTTCCCCCACATCTGTCAGTGCCCAAAGATGCTAAATGACTGAACTGCTGTAGATTGGCTTTTAACAGTGGATTAGTCTAGTGAAGAGCATATTCTGAAAATGTTCTGGAGATGGTGAAACTTATAAGTGTGAAAGATGTGGTCACTACAGGAGAGGAAGAACATTTCAGGCACAAGGATAACTAAAAATTTCTGTTCTGGGATTAATGTGATGTTCTGATATAATATGTGTGTGTAATGTTGTAGTAGAAAAAGCTGAAAGAAAGCTGCAGCAGTGGAGATGTAAATTTTTTAAAGCATTTGATATTGGAGAGTCAGGAGATGACCAGGAGTTGAAGAAGTCAAGACAGGAAACTAGATTGGATTAGAAAGTTTGATGTGTGAGATGAGAGAAAAGGAAGAAAACTCACTATGCCTTTACTGGACATGAGAGAATTGTTGCAATGCATCAGCATAAAAAGGAACATGGTCCACTCAAGACTTATCACACAACCTCCCTAAAGTATGAATTAATACCAGCATTGATCTGTGCAGATACTCACACAAAGACTGCAAAAAGTATGAAACAATGTAAGCCTCATTGGAAACACAACTTGGCCTTACCAGATGTTGCTGACATAGGACGTTGATTAGAATGTACTGGGAAAATTAGGCCATGCAGACTTTTCACAAGGCTAATGGATAAGGATGATTGATAAGACTGGACAGGATACCAAAATAAGGATGGAATGTACAAGGATCAGGATGACCTGGTAAACATGTTTCATTATTTGGTGAGAATTAGGATGCGCATGCTGTAAGCATAACATTGTGTTGATCTGTGTCTAAAAGAGGGTCTCTTCTGTTTGTATCAGACTTGAAGGGTACATCCATCTGCAAATTATGCCTGGCTAATACCATGTACTGGCTGGTCATGCATGTCAGTGTTAGGTGCTTTGCAGGGAATATGCCTAGCCATGTTTTCGTGACATGAATAAGCCTGTCCTTATTTTTTTTTCTTAACAACAGTCACCATGGTATGCACAGTGTCTGAAGCAACAGCAGCTCAGATGACATCCCAACACAAGGCACACAGAGACCACTCAAACTGAGGGGGCCTGACACTGGTGATTGGTAATACCTAATAACATTGGGGAAGCCTGATTTCACTTACCTGCAAAATTAGAAGGTATACTTACAGACATTTTAATAATGTTTCTTTTAAACTGAGGTTTTTTTATTTTGTAAAAGGCGTTTGTTACCAAAAAAGGTGAAGTTAAAATTCTGTGTGAAAAATAAATCAAGCAGTAAATCTATATAGAAACATGGGGCCATAGGAGTATTTAAAGCCCTAGTGTCATCAAGGCTAGTCTATATCAACCTGGGAACCTAAAATCAAGTTATAATTTATCACATTAACCTGAGAAATCCATCCAAGCTCTGCACTGTAATTATGTTCCCTAGTGATTTTTTATAATACTGCTGACTTAGTATAACTTATATTTCATTTTTTTTTTTACAGAGGTGTAGGTTGTAGCCGTGTTGGTCTAAGGACATAGGCAGACAAGGTTCCTGGGGTAAATCTGATATCTTTTATTAGACCAGCTCATTTTTTTAAAGCATTCCAGATTGAGTTGCTTGCCCGTCTTCCTCCGCTTTAACTTCAGTCTACAACATCCTGCTTTTAAATTAGATAATATCCCAAACAGCTGATTGGCAACACATTTTTCCTTTCTTTCCAGCATCATATGGGTCTCTATAAGGTATTCCCTCAGCATCATTTGGTTAAAGCTATTGTGTAAAAGCCAAGTCCAGCTCATCATTTCAAATAACATCTACCCAATACTTTTAGATTTACTCCTTTTTTGCGTTTTGCCTATTTCCTTGTTAAATACGATTGGCTAGAATGCCATGCAATAGATCAAATTATTTTTACCTGTGCCTTACAGGGTGCCCAAATAATTTCCTGCATGTTCAAACTGCATGTGTTCATCTTTTGCTGACAAATAAAATAATTCCATAGAGTAGTCATTATTTTTCTGTGCCCCTTATTATTCTCACTGTACAGACAAGGAAGACAAGTACCCCAGACTATTACCTTTGTCCATACAAAATACTGTGGCTTAGTTAGATCTACTACATCCTTTATATTTTTCCCTTTATCTTAGTTGGCACTTATGTCTTTAGAAAATATAACCAGTTGTAAAATTACCTCTCTCGAGTCATATAAGGTGAAGCGCAGTGGTCCATTACTATGTCACCAGGATACATTGGGTGTGGACAGACATAACACTTGAACTGTTCCAAGAATGTCACTGATTGGGAACTTGTTCACAATTTTCTCTGGGCAGAAGTGTCTGTATGTAAACTACTAAGGGTTCTAAGTAGAATCATTACCTTTTAGGAATTATGCTGCTGCTGCAACTACCCCAACACAATAGAAGCACAAAGAGACAAATGTGGCTGCACATGGGGCTTCTAGGATGCCTTAAATGTAAAAGGAAAACATACAGGTAATGAAAGAATGGGCAGGTCGCTGAGGAAGCATACCAGGAAATAACAGGAACCTGCAGGACAAAATCAGTAAGGCAAAAAGAAAGAATACAACAAAACAAAAATAGAGAATGTATCCACCTTGCAAAGGAGGATAAATACAACAAGAGGAGGTTCTACAGGTATGTTGTCCAGAGAAGGAGCACCAAGGAACCTGTGGGTACATGGTTAACTAGCCAGGGGAAACTCTATATCAGAAGATGCAAAGATGGCAGGGTTGCTAAGCAGCTACTTTGCCTCAGTCTTCATAAAAAATTAAGCTGCAGTCATACACCTAATAAAGATTATTTGGAGAAGGACAGAGGCAAGCTGAGGGATAAGATAACAGAAGAGACAATTAGAGAGCTTTGATGGGTCTGAAGAAATTCAGGTCAACAGGGCCAGATGAACTGAGTGCTGAAGGAACTGGCAGAGAAGAACTTAGAGCACTTGGCAATGATTTGCACGAAATCATGGGAGACAGGCCAGGTGTCAGAGGTCTGAAAAAAGTCATCTTTAAAGAAGGTCATATTTAAAAAAGGTAAAAAGAAGGACTTGAGGGAAATATGGATTGGTTATCTTCACCTCAGTACCTGGGAAGTTACCGGAGCAGATCCTAAGAAAGGCCATTTGCAAGCATCTGGAGGAGGAAAGGCTGATCACAAGCAGCCAGCATGGAAGAACAAATTAAGTTAAACAAACTTGAGCTCCTTGACATGGTAGCTACTTGGGTGGATGAAGGGAATGCTATAGGTATAGTGTACTGGACTTCAGCAAGGCCTGCATGACTTACTCATAAACGAATTGGAGAAATGTGGGCTGGACAAAACAACTATGAAGTGAATAGATAACTGGCTCAATAGCCACAAGCAAGGGGTAATTATTAATGGAACCATGTCAGAATGGCTGGAGGTTTCGAGTGGAGTCCTACTGGGGTCTGTCCTGGGCCCAGTGCTCTTCAATGTGTTTGTTAATGATTTGGATGCTAGCATAGAAAGCTTCTTGAGCAAGCTTGTGGGTGACATGAAACTGGGAAGAACTGTAAATACGTTGGAGGATGGGAGTGCAAACCAGAAGGATCTCAACATTGGAAAGTTGGGGTGAAGCTACAGGATGAAGTTCAATGCAGACAAATGCAAGATGCTATACCTCAGAAATAATCAAAACCACAAAAACAAAATGGTTGATACCTGGCTGGATGGCAGCACTATGGAAAAGGATCTGGGAGTCTTGGTAGATCACGCACTCAGTATGAGTATGCAGTGTGATGCAGCCACACAAATGGCAAATGTGGTTTTGGGATGACTCAATAGAGATATTAGGTACTAGGCACAGGAGGTGATGGCACCTTTCTACTTGGTGCTGGTTAGGCCTCATCTAACCAGTTAGCCAGAGTTCTGGGCTCCACATTTAAAAAACGGCATGGAAAAGTTAGAGAGGGTCCAGAGGCAGGCAACAAAGATGGTAAAGGACTTGGAAAGCATATCATATGAGGAGATACTGTAGGAGTTAGGCATGTTCAGCTTGTGGAAAAGGTGCTTGAGAGGGGACATGATAGCAGTCTTCAAATACTTGAAGGGCTGCTATAAAGAAGAGGGAAAGCACATCTTCTCTCTTGCTGCAGAAAGTCAGACATGGACCAATGGCTTGAAGTTGTAGTAAAGTAGGTTTAGGTTGGATATCTGGGGAAAAGAACCACTATTTCACTGTTAGAATAGTGAGGCAGTGGAATAGATTGCTTAGGGAAGTTGTGGACTCACCATCAGTGGAAGTGTTCAAGAAGAGGTTGGACTTCTACTGGGTAGAGATGATATAGACATAGCTATGCCTATGTTCTACTATGTATGAGCTCCAGGCCACAGTCCAGACACTGCGTGCCATTAGGGACTGTGAGCAGGAGATTGACTCCTACTGCCAGGTCTTCCCCCCGGGAGGCAGAGGGTAGACCACGGTCTCCCACCAGGACAAGGGAGGACTCGGGGACCTCCCTTACTGTCCAGCCCAGGGCTTGGACAAAGGTGGTGAGGGGCCCCTAGGCCCGTCGCACCAAGGCCTCTGCTCCGCTGCAGCTTTGTAACACATAGAAACCCCTTGCAGCCCCAGCAGAGCCTGCTGAGTTGCCAGCTTCCTCAGGCAACACAGATGACACTGTAGCTACGGTCCCCACTCTCCCTAAGACCAAACACAAAGTGTTTGTCATGGGAGACTCCATCCTGAGGGGGACTAATCTGCCGCCTTGACCCCTTAGCCTGGGAAGTTTGCTGCTTCCCAGGAGCCACATCTGAGACATTGTGGAGAAGATCCCAAAGCTCCTCCAGCCCACTGACCACTATCCCATGCTCCTCATCCATGTGGGCACCAATGATATGGCTTGGAGTGCTCCCAGCCAGGTCATGAGGCGCTACAGGGATTTGGGTGCCGGGCTAAAGGGTCTGGAGGCACAGGTGGTGTTTTCTTCGATCCTCCCAGTCTCGGGCTATGGGCTGAGGAGGGAGAGGAGGATCCAGGTAGTCAACCAAAGACTGTGGCGCTGGTGTCATCGGGAAGGCTTTG
>NW_017729024.1:20913164-20913373 GCF_001723915.1 Gavialis gangeticus | reverse complement strand
GGGAGTTCAGGATGAGTGGTTGCTCCTCAAGGGAGCAACCCTGGATGAGCAAGCAAAGTCCATCCCATTTTAAAGGAAAAGCAGCAAAACGGCACAGCAGCCCCCTTGGGTCTCCAGAGAACTGGCTGACCTCCTACGTTTTAAAAGGAAGACCTACAAAGGATAGAGGACTGGAACTGCCACCAAGGAGGAATACTCTGCTCTGGTCT
>NW_017729024.1:20907619-20908164 GCF_001723915.1 Gavialis gangeticus | reverse complement strand
CCCAGGCTTTAAACTTAGCCCACCAGAGGATGGGGGGACTACTGCCACTGCTGGCCCACTGAGCGGCCTCTGAAAAGCCAGCAGGCCAAGGCACTTAAGAGATCCCACCGCAGCCCCAGCCCTGGAACAAAATGTAGGCAGGGCAAAGGCCCCCAAGGGGACACTTGCATGCCTATACACAAATGCCAGGAGCCTGGGGAATAAACAGAAGTAACTTGTTCTCCTGCTAACTGCAAATAACTATGATGTCATTGGGATAACGGAGACCTGGTGGGACTCCACCCATGACTGGACCACGGGTATAGATGGCTATACCCTCTACAGGAGGGATCAAGTGGACAAAAGGGGAGAGGGCATAGCTCTCTATGTCAGGGAAAGCTATGCATCCCTGCAAGCCAACATTGGCACCCACGGTGGATGACTTGAGATCCTCTGGGTTAAAATCCATGGGGAACACAGTACAGGGGATACTATGGTGGGGGTTTACTACAGACCCCCTACCCAGAGTCAAGACCTTGATGAGGAGTTCACCAGAGAATTGGCTG
>NW_017729024.1:20872467-20897493 GCF_001723915.1 Gavialis gangeticus | reverse complement strand
TTGCCGATGACACCAAACTCTGGGGTAAAGCATCCGCATCTGGGGACAGGAGGGTGATCCAGGCAGAACTTGACATGCTCAGGAAATGGGCGAATGAGAACCTGATGGTGTTTAACACCGAAAAATGCAAGGTTCTCCATCTTGGGAAGAAAAACCTGCAGCATGCTTATAGGTTCGGCAGTGCTATGCTGGTTAGCACTACAGATGAAAGGGACTTGAGGGTCATGATTGACCACAAGATGAACATGAGCCTTCAGTGTGATGCTGTAGCTAGTAAAGTGAGCAAAACGCTGGCTTGCATCCGTAGATGCTTCTCAAGTAAATCCCGGGACGTCATTCTCCTGTTGTATTCGGCCTTGGTGAGGCCGCAGCTGGAGTACTGCTTCCAGTTTTGGGCTCCACAATTCAAAAGGATGTGGAGAAGCTTGAGAGGGTGCAGAAGAGAGCCATGCACATGATTAGAGGTCAGGAAAACAGAACTTATGATGACAGGCTGAGAGCAATGGGGCTCTTCAGCCTGGAAAAGCGCAGGCTCAGGGGTGATCTGGTGGCTACCTATAAATTTATCAGGGGTGCTCATGAGGATCTGGGGGAATGTCTGTTCACCAGAACACCCCAAGGGATGACAAGATCGAATGATCACAAACTCCGCCGTGGCTGATTCAGGCTGGGCGTAAGAAAGAACTTCTTCTCTGTCTGAGCCCCCATGTTTTGGAATAGACTGCCACCGGAGGAAGTTCAAGCACCCACTTCGAATGCCTTCAAGACACATTTGGATGCTTATCTTGCTGGGATCCTATGATCCCTGCTGACTTCCTGCCCCTGGGGCAGGGGGATGGACTCGATGATCCTCCAGGGTCCCTTCCAGCCCAAATGTCTATGAAATCTATGAAATCTATTTCATTTCCTTGCCAAGGACCCTGCAACTGCAGGGCCCCAGGATCATTTTGGGTTGGAGACAGGGGTGGAGGGGTTGCCAGTTGCTGGAGGAGGCTGTGGGAATGGGGCCCATGGAAGGGAAATGAAATTGATGAGGTGGCTTTTCAGGGCTGGTCTTGCAAGAATGAGAGGGGGAAGGGGTCCCCAGAGCACTCAGCCTCCTGAGAATCACAAGCAGGTGTCATTCAGTATGCCCCAGCACTTGGCAACCCCTCCACTCACACCGTTTGCCCCAAATGAACCTAGGAGCACCCAGGGTCCCTAGCAGGGAAATGACTGACATGGAATCTTTCTGTTCCTGCCCTTCCTCTCCCCCACCCCTGCCATGGATTGTGGTCTCTGTAGGCAATGAAGATTTGTGCAGTAGAGTCCTGACTGCATCTCAGAGCAGCCACATTACCCTTTATGTGCTTGGGGGAGTGAGGAGCAGTGCAATCTGGGGTGCTTGGAGGACTGGCCAGACACTAGGCATGGAATCCTCTGTGCCTGCCCATAACATTAAACTGGTTCACAGCAGACTGGCTCTAAATAGCACTTCATTTTCCCAGTGTGCTTTTGAAACATTCTAGGAAGTTTAAGCCATTCCTAAGCAGCATGTACAACTAGACTCCTGGGCTAGGGGCAGACATTACACATAAACCAGTTTAAGTGATCAGAAACTGGTTTAAACTTGTAACGGAACAGATGTTCAGTGCACATAAACTGGTTTGAAAATGGCTGAAACCAGTGTGAGATAAACCTGATTGAATGAAGTATCAGACTTAATTGATTTGGCTCAAACCAGTTTATGCAATGTCTGTCCCAGACCCTGGGGTTTAAAGTGTATTTAAAATATTCTAAGACAGAAGTAGGCAATCCCCAGCATGGGTGCCAGAGTGTGACATGTGAAGGCATTTTGTTTGGCACATGCACCTTGAGGCAGACGGCAGGGAAAGGGCAGGAGCTGCACTGCCACAAGAATTGGGTCCCTCGCAGCTCCCCTGCTGTTTGCCTCAGCACACCAACATCTTACAAGTCAAGGTTGTGGGTGTTTTTGGCACTCTGCCTAAAAACTTTGCTGACCCCTGTTCTAAGAGTTATGTCTGTCCACACCCTTACTTTTCCTTTTCTTTTATTTACCTTCTGTTAGGGGTCTAATCCTAGTAGGATTTGTGAGGACTTAGGAGCTATGGTCTGTGTGACTAAGTATTCCATCTCTGGTCTTGATTCAATGCAAACTAGGAAAGCTGCTCAAGAGGACCTAAAGAAGTTCACTTTGAACTATAGTTAATGTGACTTCAGTACCTTACAGTTAATCACTTTCTTAAATTTAGGCTCTGGACTAGTTCAAAGGAAGGTGCAGAGAACACCCATAGCAGGCAATTTTGTAATAATTGGTCTATGGAGGAAGTTTCTTTTACCTAGAGCAGTTACTGGCGTGTTGATGCCTGAGGAGAGACTTTGTATCATTTATAGAAATTTATCCTGTCTTATATAAGCGTTGAAAATCTTTTTATACATGATGCTTGGTTAACTCATAGCAATGAATTTGGCAAGTCAGTGCATTATTTCAGTTATATTTCTTCTCAGAATTAATTTGGATGCCTTTCAATTTAATTTTTTTAAATTGATATTGTTGCAGATTAGATATTAAAAACCTGTGTTTTTGGATATAAATTTTACTTGCAGTCAACATTCCTGTACTCCAACTTTTAGGGCTGCCCATATGCATGCTCAGAGGGGAGGGGACAGGATGGTGTTTTAATTAGAGCGGCTTCCAGGCAGTCACTTTAATTAAAAAACTGCAGTGTTACGTGTATTAAGTCCCTGCACATTTAAAAATGGCCATGGGATGTTTTATCTAAACCTCATTCAATGATGTGTAGTTAAAGTGCCTCGCAGCCATTTTTAAAAGCGCGGGGGCTTCATACACATGATGCTGTAGTGACTCTGCAGCATTCTGATTTGAATGTAGAGCAGACTCAATATATCGAGTCTGCCCCAATGCATTCTAATTAGAACACAGAGCACATGTATAGGCAGTCTAGGTGCCTGAAAGTAAAAATAGGTGAAAAATTAGGAATCAGGGTTTTACTAAGTGGATCTCTGCACCTTTCAGAATGTTTCTGGCATGTAGGGATCCAAAAATCGACCAGCTTCTTGACCCTCAGCTGCATTATTCTGAATCTAGTGTTATATACTTGTAAAAATCTGGTAAGCTGCAGTGAGTCACAAGAAAAAATAATACTTAGACTTTGTTAAACAGTCATTAAAGGTTAATTAATTTGAACATTATTATTTTCCTTGAGCTGTTCAATATTTAGACTTGAACTCATGACAACATCAATTGAGAAATAAATGCAGCCCTGTATTCTGTTCTTATATTACTGAAATAGTTTCTGGGAAAGAGCTGGTAAGAGCAAAAGACCTTGATATATATAGACAGAGACAAAAGAAATGTACTGATTTATTGTCTTTGGTCCCAATCCTGCCCTGACTGATGTCAGTGGAAACTATGCTATTAACTTCAGTGGAAAAAGAAACATACACGCAAGCATGAAAACACATGCAAGTAAGGGTGAGCATATTTTGTTGGCAGTGAGGAAATTTGCCAAAAAATGGAGTTTTGCAGGGTCTGGAGCTATTTGTGGATTTAGTTTAAATGCAGCTAATATTTGGGCTGAAAAAGTAGGGAACTTTTTTTTTTAAGGTAGTTGTTGCATATCAGCCAGAGTAATGTATTTTTATGTTAGTTATTAGTGATTTAATTAAAAGTTTTAATTAGTGGCTAATTTTCACATCTGTATTAGGTATTTAAATAATCATATATATGATTACAGATATTTAGGCCTTGACAGCTGACCCACAATGCATTTCACTTATGCTAAACTACACTGCTGATTGCAATATTCCTCAGCCTTTAGGTGATACCAATACTAATATTCAAAATAGGCACTTTATACAAGGCCGTAATTAGCATAAGTAAATCTATTGCCGTCCTGCTAGTTAACACTAACCCAGACATAGTGGGGCTCACTGAAACTTGGTGGGATCCAACGCATGACTGGGCAGCAAACATCAGGGGCTATAATCTGTACAGGAGGGATAGAACAAGGAGGAAAGGTGAGGGTGTGGCGCTCTATGTCAAAGAGCAATACACATCCTCAACAAACAGCACTGGGTCGGGGGGGGCAGACTGAAGTGCTTTGGGTCTGTATACAAGGGGGTTGGGGGGGAAGGGACTTAATGGTAGGGGTTTATTACAGGCCACCCAACCAGGGGAAAGAGCTGGACTTCAAATTCTTAGGTCAGCTTGCGGAGGCAGTTAAGTCAAGGGATGTGGTCATCATGTGTGACCTAAATTATCTGGACAGATGCTGGGAAGAGCAGTCAGCCAGGTCTGACCGCTCATGTAGGTTCCAGCCGAGTTACAGGACCTCCATCTAGCCCAGGAGGTGCACAATCCCACCAGGGGAAATGTCTTGTTGGACCTGGTTCTGGCCACGGGCGACGACCTGGTGAGTGGACTGCGGGTTCTCTACCACCTGGGTGATAGCGATCATCGCCTACTGGAATTCACCATGCAGTGCAGGGTGTCAAAGGCCTACAGCAAGGCAACAGCCCTAGACTTCAGGAGGACCCAGGAAACTACAGGCCTGTTAGTCTTACCTCAGTCCTGGGGAAGCTCTTTGAGAAAATTATCCAGGAGCGCATATGCGAGGGACCATCAGGGGAGATTATGCTTAGGGGCAACTAACATGGGTTCACTCGAGGCAGGTCCTGTCAGACCAACCTGGTGGTCTTCTATGACCAGGACACAAAATCCTTGGATGCAGGTGTCACGGTGGACGTAGTCTTTCTGGATTTTAGGAAGGCCTTCAATGCTGTCTCTCACCCCATTCTCATTAAGAAATGAGGTGACTGTGGCATCCATACCTACACAGTCAGATGGGTTGCAAATTGGCTGGAGGGCCGCACCCAGAGAGTGGTGGTGGATAGGTCTTTTTTGACCTGGAGGGATGTGGGCAGTGGGGTCCCCCAGGGCTTGGTCCTTGGGCCCGCACTGTTCAACATCTTCATCAGCGACTTGGACAAGGGGGTGAAAAGCACCTTGTTCAAATTTGTGGATGACACTAAAATGTGGGGAGAAGTGGGCATGCTGAAGGAGAGGGACAGGCTGCAACTAGATCTAGACAGGTTACAGGGGTGGGTGGATGAGAACAGGATGGCATTCAATACCGACAAGTGCAAGGTACTGCACCTGGGGAGGAAGAACCAGCAGCATACCTAGAGGCTGGGGAACTTCCTTCTAGTCAGCACAGAGGCAGAAAAGGATCTTGGAGTCATTATTGATTCCAAAATGAACATGGGCCGCCATTGTGGGGACGTGGTCAGGAAGACTAACTGAACCTTCTCACGCATCCACAAATGCATCAGAAGCAGGTCCAAGGAGGTGATCCTCCCCCTCTATGCGACACTGGTCAGGCCGCAGTTGGAGTAATGCATCCAGTTCTCAGTGCCGCACTTCAGGAGGGATGTGGACAGCATCAAGAGGGTCCAGAGGAGGGCCACTCGCATGGTCAGGGGGCAGCAGGGCACGCCCTACGAGCAGAGGCTATGGGACCTGAACCTGTTCAGTCTCCACAAGAGAAGGCTGAGGGGGGATCTGGTGGCTATCTACAAACTGGCCAAGGGGGACCAGCAGGCAATGGGAAAGTCCCTGTTCCCCCAAGCACTACCGGGAGTAACTAGGAATAACGGCCATAAGTTGACTGAGAATAGATTCAGGCTAGACATCAAGAGGCACTACTTCACAGTCAGGGTGGCTAGGATCTGGAACCAACTTCCAAGGGAAGTGATGCTCACTCCTACCCTGTGGGTCTTCAGAAGGAAACTAGATATTCACTCTTTCCTGCCCATGCCAGGGGGTCAGACTTGATGATCTGCTCAGGTCCCTTCTGACCCTACCTACTCCGAAACTATGAAACTTTTTGTTTTCTAAATTTGGGATATTAGGGTTAAAACAAAAAAAATTGGTCAAAACCAAAAAATAAATTTAGGAATAGCCCAGAAACCCCTCCTATTTTATATCCTACATATAAACCTATCTTTGTGCATTCATTTTGGAAAGATTTCTGACATGAGCTAATCACTGTGCATCTAGTTTTCAAAAAGAAACCATGCCTTACTTGTTTAAGTGCTGTCTTGAATTCTGAATGTGGGACCCTGAATGTATTTTATTCATTAAGCAGAGTTCAGCAATGGTTAAGTATTTTGTTTTGGTATTTCAAAATCAAAGGTTTCATACTAGAAATGCTAAAATGTTTTCTTTTGATATTTTTGAAGGGGGATAAAAACTCTTAATGAAGTTTTGTTTCAAAACTCCATTTACAATTGGCTTAAGAGAAAAGAAAAATGTTAAATAGGTAAGTAACAATGAAACAAAATGAAAATAAAACAAAAAAAATCCAGAATGACTTTTTTCATGTTTTTGGTTTCACAAAAAGCAAAAAATATATGTTGGCTTGATCTGAACATTGATTTTTGGTTTGGCAACAAGTTATAACTTTCCACTTGCAATTTTGTTACTTGTATGTTTCATTTGAAAAAGGGCCCTTGATGAGAATTCAGGAAGCTGACTTTTATTGGATATCAATGAGTTAAACTGCAACACTGATATCTAGCAATGAAAATTTGTATGCAGCAAATAACGCATCTTGCCTGATTTGAAAAGAAGAGACTGTGGTAGGTAACCACAAAGTAATTCCACCCTGACTGTGTAAATAGAAATGAAAGAAAAGAAAAGGAAAAAGCTGATTACAAGAAAATTCCTCATATTTTCATTTGGTTTCATTTTAGTGAGACCAACTTACTTCTGATGTGACCTTTTCGATGGGGAACACTGCTTCCTACATGTTTCCTTCCATCTTTTATTGTTCATCTGTGTTGTGTTAGAAGGAATTCCATACAGAGCTGGCAGCATCCTCAACATCAGACCATAGAATGATATTCCATGATCATTCTCTTCAAATATTATACAAGTGTTATATTTTACCTTTTTTTTATGTATGATGATAGAAAATTTTTATTTAAAATGAATTAGGGCTACACTAAGAAAAACTCCCCTTGTAGAAATCATATTATTTCTGCCTTACATTGGAGCTGTGAAGATTAATTTGTTAATGCATTTTAAGACTACTAGAGGAAAAATTATATAAATGCAGAAAAAATGAAGCATTTATTGTATTCTTCTGCCATTTTTAGTGTAATCACGAAGATACCCTGACACAATCAGGGTATGTTAATTTAATGAACTGATATTTATCTGCTTTGAATTAATGACTTCATTTATTTCCAGTGGCACTCTTTGGAATAGGTTGATAGGGTTGGATATGCTTAATTAAAATTGAACCATCAAAAATGAATTGGACACAATTTAAGAAACTGCTGGGACCGAGAAATATCTCAAAAGTAGATATTCTCAGTCAGGATATTAAATTATGTATGGCTGTGTCAGTGTTGGAAAGAGAAATGCAGATTGGAATGAAATAATTTGTAGAATGATGATTATCTACAAACTTTCCCCAAGGTATAAAAATAAATCTAGGAAATAAGCATAATAAAATGAATTCTATGGCATCACTGTTGGTTTAAAGGTATATATTTTTCATGGTTGTTGCACATTACACTGAGAACTTGGAAATGCTTACATGAAGTGAAAAACAGCATGGTCCTGCTTCCACTTTCACCCTGATTTTGCACTGCTGTAAATTCACTTTATTCACTTCTGTTATACACTAGTCCAAGCAAAAGATGAGGTACGGGGCAAACAGAAAGCAGTTAATGTAACTTAACTGACATATTTTAGGTATATTAACAGTAAGGTATCTTGTCACTTATGGCAGCATCGCCATGAATTTAAGCCTTGCTCAGGAGTGCCTCAGGTGTCTGACCCAGCTGTAACATGGGCTGATTGTTCTGGATGGCAGGGCAAGGCTGGGGGTACTTTAACCCGGCGGAGGCCTTAACCAGGCTAGTCTAGGGCTAAGTACAGACACTCAAAAAGCCTGAGGCTGAATTGATTCAGTCTTTGCAGGTTAGTCTAAGCTGCAGAGATTGAATAGATTAGCAAATAAACACACATTCACTTTTGATTCAGGAAATTCAGCCACATACCTGCAGTGGATCAAACCAGAAGCCAGGGGTGGAGGAGGGCACTATAGCACACCTGCCAGGCATTGCCAAAGAGGAGGGAACAGAGAAAGACCTCCTAAGACTTCCCATCCCCACTGCTGGAGTGGAGGGGGTGTGGCCAGGCCCCAGCCCATGCTCTGAGAGGGGAGGGGGGGAGGGAGGTAATAGCATTGAATTAATAAAAGCTTGAATAGTTCTTTCTCTGAAAAAACTATGAACTGAAAACTATAAACACAGCATAGGAGGTGTGTTTGCTTACTTTTCCTGCTGCACTTGAGGTCTCTTGGATTTGCAGTCTACAATCACAGCAGCAGGACTCTCAGGGTTGCTCACTTCCTCTTCTTGCTTCCAGGTGCCTCTGGGATTTATAATCCACAGTCACAGCCTGCAGTAAGTAACCCCGCAGGGCACCTCCATACTCAGGGAAGGGTAGTTAAACCACTCTCCTTGGTCCCAGACTCCAACCAGATTTTGCCTGGGAGGGCCAGTGAGCCAGCCACGCCTCACTGCACTAGCTAGGGAGCAGAGGGGCGGAGCCAGCCCTGCTGTCTGGAGCAGACAGCGCAACCCAGCCCAGGGCTGGAAAGCATGCCAGGATGCCAGGGGACTCTCATTTAACTTGAACCAGGAAGGGGTCTGGGACAGAAGTTTCATAAACCAGTTTGACCCAAACCAGTTAAGTTTGACACTACACTCAACCAGGCTTATCTTAAACCAGTTTCAGCCATTTTATGTGCACTGAACTTCTGTTCTGTTACAGGCTAAAACCAGTTGCTGATCACTTAAACCAGTTTATGTGTAACATCTCTCCCTAGCCTAAAAGGCTATGTAGGCTCAGCAGATCATTAACCAAAAGAACAAGACTCAGTGTCAGTTAAAAGTATGAAGGACAAGGTTTTGCCAGCCTGCCACTTCGAAAAGCCTGAGAGATATGAAGGCGATCAAACAATGGACCTTGCTGAGAAACGAATAAAATCCTGGGAGTCGCAATGAGGTTCGGATCTTGGCTGAAGCCCGCTGGCCTGTTCTTTGGCTTTCTTTAAATGGACCACTAACAGCAGTGGTGAGAAGGATTAAAGAAAGAAGAGGCAGCTCAGAAGAGCAATCTACTGTTCCCAGTTGCTGTTTTTTCTAGGAAGGTGAATGTGAGTGGTGTTTCCCCTTTTTCATCATTTCTTGTATATTCTTTTCTCCTCTCCTCCAGTTATGGTCAAGTGAACTGAGCGGGTATATTTTTTTAGGGATGGGTGGAAAATACCCTCCAGAACTCAGGAGGAAAATACTGTGTCCCACTTTCCTATGTTTGTGAGGCTTTTCCTACTTCCTCATTTCTCAGTTGTGTAGTTAGAAGGAAATTTTATCCATGGACAGGCAGGATGTACTATCTTGCTTGCCCCTGAGGAACTGCCACTAGACAGACGTATTTGAAAATGCAAGTAACTGCATAAAATGGAAAATGTCCAGCCAGACAAAGGCATTTGCTGAATCAAAAAACACTTCTGCCAAATGTCCATATCTAAAAGTAAACTGTTTCTGGTGATATTATATTTTTCATTTTGTACAGCATTTCAGATGATTATAAGAGAATATCTGAAGCCACCATCTAGAAATTTTGTCTCCTACTGAAAAAAGGAGGAAGCTTCCTTTGGGCACATGCCACACCTGGGAGAAAATGTGTAACTGCAAGAGTTGTTTGGTATTAAACAGAGCTCCATGATGCAAAAGAAAGTCCATTTTATTTTGATTGAAATGTTCACTTTCACTTGGTTGAAGTGTTCTGCACATGTGCATTGACTATCTCAGGGCTGTCTTCCTATCTGAAAGCAAACCTAAACTATATTTGCCAATTGCAGAAGCTGGGCAAGACATGCTGAGCTAGATAAGTTATCTTCTCATTTTTGCAATTTCTCAATTAAAATTGAATGGAATTTTCCCCCTTATTCATGTATTTATAGAAATGTCTTTTAAAACATTGCTTGGTGGTTGTCATCTACTAAAATGTGTCTAAGGAATTTTATGGCACATTTTAATATAAAATAAGTCCAAATTATGCACCACGAATGCTCCCAACAAGTGACTCCTGTTGGCTCCTGGTAGTCTAGAAGTGGAAAAATGTCTTTCTTCTTCTTCAACAGATTTAACCATTCTTAAAATGATGCTTAACTAGTACATCGTTGGATATAAATGTGGTATCTTTGGTTTGCAGTGCAGTCTTCTTGAAAGTTTTGCAATCTTGTTTCTGTTTCAAAGTATCTGTTAGGATGACAAAAAGCAGATGTGTGCTAGAAGCAGTGAAAAAGTTTTGCTGACCTGGAACTGGTCAAATTTTCAGAGAATTTTGTAGGTCAGGAATACTACTTAAAAATATTAATTATTGTTCGGAAATATTCATTTATCAAATGACAGTTTCTGTGCAGATAATGTTGGAGTGATGATGGACCAGGAAATATGCAAGAATCAAGGATAATCTTGAAGGTATTACTTTTATTGGGCCAGCTGAATGGTTGAAAGAGAATTTAGAGCAGCTCTCAAGCATAATGTACTCTTCTTCGGGTACCTGACAGTCAAATTTGCAGAATCTGAAGGTATCTGAAGATGAGTACTTTGTGCTTGAAAGCTTGTCTATAATTCCTTCTAACCATACAGTTTGTCCAATAAAAGATATCGATCCTCAAAAATGCTGTGTAGCATATTTGTGATTAGCTACTACTAGAAATATTTAAACATGAATAAATTTATGTTATTTTACTCTAAAGCAAGTTTGGCTTTTATGAATGTATACATTTCCATAACAGCAAACCTTTGTATGTGACTGACAAACTTATGCTGAGGCCCCATAAGCATTTCCTTACAATTTAGAAGTCTCAAAAAGAAATGAAAACTTCGTTCCATTAATCACATTTTTGTGGCTAGAGTTTGAGCCTAGGCTGTTTCATGACTTGGAAAGCAAAGAGTTTATTCTGCCTTCACTAAGAACTCCTGCATAAAGGACGTCTAATAGATGTCTAGCCCCAGGTAGATGATTAAAAAAAATGGAGTTAGTAATCTAATCTTCTTATGCAATTCATGAAGAGAGTTAGGTGTCTTTGAAAGGGCACTCCATAAAATCCTACATGTGAAACATGGAGCTACCTAGAAGTAGAAAAGAGGAAACACGAAGGACAGAGATTTGATCTTCCAGCCATCTTTGGAGTTTAGGCATCTGAATCAGGCCATTATACTAAGCGCGTCCATCCCCTGCAGTCTACAGACCTGAGTACTTTTTTGAGGGTAGGTCTCAGAGTGACAAGGGTTGATCCTTTTTAAAATATACCTGAGAAGTTCCTTCTGCTTACCTTTCATGTAATAGGCTAGCAGTTAAAAGACTTGCCCAGAAAGCAGAATAATGGATTGGCTCAGGGCTGTCAAACATATGGCCCATGGATTGAATATGGCTGGTGGAGCTGCTCCATCCAGGCTGCTGAGCTACCAGAATGCCACTTCACTGAAGTCATTATGCCTTTAGTCTGTTCTCATTGCAATGGAAATCTGCACTGACTTCACTGATGAGTGAGGTTATCTTGGTATGAAATTAGTGGAAGTGAGAGGAATATCCATATCAGTATTTCTGTTTTGAAATCTGTGTTGCAGTCAATGGGGGTTGTGCAGAACTAAATCTAAGATATTTGCACTTTGAACTCATGGTTGAAACTAAGTGTGCTGAACTCTGTATTAACCAATAATTGACAAGAACACCTCCTTGTTGGGATGTTTGGGAATAAAGATGAGAGTTTTCAGTTTGTCTGATGTATATTTAACCAGAGACAAAAGGAAATTAGGGACACATTTTGAGCAAAAAAAGGAAAATGCTATATTTTTTGTAAGGATTTCTTTTACATTTCCAAAGGTGAAAGATTGACCATAGGTATGTCTTGCCTTGACAAATTAGGAAGGGATTATTTTGATAGAACTGAGTAGAATACTGGTATGTGTTCTTATTCAACAGCCACTGCAGTACACCTGTTTATTTTGTTGCCAAAAGTATGTATGGGAGCACCTATGCTGGAAAATTAAACAAGTCTAAGGCAATTGATAATCCATTTTCCATTAACTGAAATGCCAAAAAGTCTTTCTAGAGAGCTAGAGGCCAGTTGTAATCTCTCATTAACACAGATCCCACCATCACTGGACCAAACAACATGGAGTATAACATTTGGGGTTCTTTCAGCTGCTCCTCCTCCACCAATGTCACGTGTGCCATCTGCTTATGGTGTCTGTGTGCTATCTATATTGGCCAAATGGGGCAATCCTTACATAAAAAATGAATGGACACTAATTCAACATCAATTTCAGAAAAACACAACAGCCTGTAGCAGAGCACTTTAATCTGGATGTTCTATTACCAACCTCAGAGAAGCTATTCTAAATTAAAAAAGTTTAAAACTTCAACTTGAATTTTCCTAACAAGAAATCATGCAGACTGCACTGGAGTGTGCCTGGGGAATCCAAATAGGGAAACCCAGCAGCTGCTTGCAGGGCTTCTAGGGCCTGATCCTGTGGGCCCTGGAAATGGGAATGGCCCAGTTCTGCACACCTGAGAAATTCTTATTTCCAGGGCCCACAGGATCGGGCCCTGGAAGCTCTGCAAGCACCTGCTAGGTTTCCCCATTTGGATTCCCTAGAGCTGTTCTGCAGTGGTGCCTGCCCAGAGTGGCTGCAGAACAACTCTGGGCTGCCCATACTTTATTGGCCTAAAGCAAACATGTATCAGCTGTAAAATAGTGGCAATTTTTTTTTGCAATTTTGGGCATTTGTGGAATGACCAAGGTCAAGGATGTTTGTTTGCTTGGCCTTTGTGCCTCCAGAAAAATGTTTATGGTGGCACAAAGGTGATCTGCTTACATCCTTAATTTCCTTTCAACACTGTTAAATGTCCAATGGCTGACAGTGGGTTTAATGGTAGCTGAAGCATTGCTGAATGTGATTTTTATCTGGCTTATACTGGTAGCTAAATCACGTTCACCCTCAGTTCAGATCTAGCCATTTCTGACAACCATTGTTGTAAATGGTTCCATTTTATGGTGGGAGACAGCCTTAGTTCTGCTCCACCTTTAATAACAGTTGCTGAATTAAATGCTGAAAAGGTAACCACCTGTGTATACGCTGTTTAGGACGGGCTTTGCAAAAGCCCATTTGGCTTTCTAAACTTTCTTCTGAAAGTAAATTGGCTTAATTTGGAGAGCAGGACCAAACACTTTCCATGATGAACATCTCCTTTAATGAACTAAATTGTTATATTTTTTTTCAGAAGAAACTAGCTGAGAGTGCTAATATTCTCAGTAGGGTGACCGCATGTCCTTAGTTTCAAAGTAGGACACTGCTCTGTGTCATGCTCAGCTGCATCTGCCTTCTGATCTCAACTGAATGTGCTGGAGAGCAAGGACTGCATGTGTGTGCGTGCACACAGGGGGTAAGGGGAAGGGAAAACAGCCCTATTCCAAAATGGGACTGTCCCAGCAAAAACAGCATGTATGGTCACCCTGCTTCAGAGTCAATGATAACAGAAACCAGTCTTAAGTAGGTCAACATGGCTAAAAGCAGGTCACATTCTCTAACTGAAGGAAATTATTAAAACTGTACTGTTTTGGAAAGGAGAAAGGTTTGTCTTTCCTTTACACAGCTGCAACTGTAAGAAATCTCTACCTCTTCAGAAGAGATGAGTCTTAATTTATTATATTTGCCAAAAGTGTTGACATTTTGTGGATGAAAGCCATTGGACGAGTAAAAATAAAAGCAGTTTAACCTTCATACTGTCTCACTTCTACAGTTAGTAAAGGAACTGAAAATAAAGACCTTAAAATTGGTCACCACAAGTAGTTCTGGCCTTGAGTGATCCTATTTCTAATGCTTAATGTAATTTGTTTATCTCATAGTGCTTTACATCCTCAATACCAAATGACAAATTAGTGAGTGAACAGAGTAAAAGAGACTTGCTTGAATCTTTTACTTGATGTGTGCACATAGTCCATCATTTTATGCAAACAGAGGAAATAATACAATGAAGGTGCAATTGCTGAAACATGAAATGGGATGTCTAAAAGATCTTTTTTTTACTTTGGCAATGTAGGGTCAATATAAATGAAGATGGCTTATTATATTAATAATTGAGGAAATAGTAAATAAATAAAATATGAGACACCTAATATAAATTTAATGCCTAGGCTTGAATCCAACTTTGGAGGATAACACAGGAAACCCCACAGCATGTAGTGCTTTATGCAGTGAAAGTTTGTCTCAATATTACTGTCTGGCAGTGAAGGATGGGAGGCCTAAATTAATACTTTATGTTGCTGCAGAGCCACAGATGGAGCAGATCTTCAGCTGAGGTATGTCATCTTAGCTCACTTGACTTAAATGTATTCTCAACACTTTAAGTGGAGGATATGGCTAATAACATACATATGAATTAGGAAAGTGTAAATGCTTTTGTGATGGTTTCAAAGCAGAATTTCAGTTAGAAGAGATAATACTTGTCTGTGCTGGAAGACTGTAGGGAAAAAATCAGCTTTAGTGAGCAATTTATGCTGTTGCTAAAAGTGGCTTTGACTTGTTTCAGTTAGCATCATCACATGCACATTTATAATTTGACATTTCAACTAATTTGTAATTAGCTGAAACTCATAACATATACTGTTGAAGTCAGTAGAAAAAACTTACCAAAGATTTCACACACATGTAGAAGCCAAGTATTATAAATGCCTAACATAATAGTTCAGCAGAACACATTTACTACATGCCAGTTTCTCCAGACAATGCTGTTCTAGTGAATCCATTTGATATGAACACCAAACAAAAGATTTCATCTGCTGTATAAGACCCCTATGTAACAGCCAGTAATGAATGTTAGCTGTAGGCATTCATTTTTTAAAGCTACCTGCAGATATAATTAAACCTCTATAAAGTAATAGCTCACAAAGGAATAAGCTCCTTTAAAGAGGAAAATGATTTTATATCACATCCTTTCATGTAAGAGCTCCCAGGTGTATTTTATACATTTCTTTCAGATTGGCCTTTAAGACAGTTTAGACTGAATGGGTCCCATACAATTCGGTGATCTCCAACTGGCTGCCAACATTTTAAGCCTTTAACCAACATTCATTTAACAGCATTGAAAATGACAATTTATTTGTAGACCCTTACATAATGTAAAATATTTGAAAGTGAGAGGGATTTTTCAATTGTTTTTGTATGGCCAGCTATGGTCTTTTAAGCATTAAGACAATTATTGGGTTCATGAAGATACTAGAAGTCACATGGTAAATATGACTAGACATAAAAGAATACTAGAGACCAGCCTGGTTCTTGAGATAACATATATGCTTAAGCAATAGTATTTTTGTAATTGTGCTAGAGGAGTTTAACATGAAAAGCAAATATATTTAATTTGAGAGACTTTGCTCTTGTCTGTATGTTTGGATGTTTCAGAATGTTTGGTTAGCTTCTTAACTTGTGATGCAATTTAATTTTGTTGGTGCTTCGCTTCCTGAATTTTTTGAGCCATCTATTCTATTTCCTCTTTTTCCCCCTTTTTCTTTACACAGGGCAAAATCTTTAAGATCTTTCTCTCTCCTTATTTAGTTGAATTTTCCCTCAAGCATATATAGTTTTTGTGTTGTATAGTGTCTTTAACTGTGATGCTTAATTATTCTTTTTAATTGCTATATTTCCAGACTGATTACACTACCCTCCTTGTACCAGATCCCTTCAATATTGCACTTGAAGGTAAGGCTGTGGCTACATAATGCAGAAGAATTAGCCCTTCCATCCTAAAGCTCAGTGGTTCTTTATCTTATAGAGACCACAGTAGGCACTTTTCAAAACATAGCAGGCACTGCCCCTAAGAGAGAAATATATTGTTTTACTTTGCAGGCTTGGAACTTGCTATATTGAAATGTCTGCCAAAATCTTTTCACCCTCTGGAGATGTTTTGTACATCATACATTAACTTTCTGACAGTTTTCCACCAGGTGCAAATGTTTTTTCAGAGGCATTAATTATAATTCAGGGAACTTTTTTTTCCACAGACAGTCATGTCATGAGATTAACCAGAGATATAGTGGTGTTATAAGCATCACAAGCCTTCTCATTCCAGGTTTAGTTGACAACATAACCAATATTTGCAATGACCACCTTATTCTGAAGAGCCTCAGCCCTTTCTTTTTTTCTTTAAAGGTTGAATCTTAAATGTTTGAATTTTGAGTCACTGCACTTTGATTCACCCACACAAGTACAAATTGCACAGACTTCAATTTTAGCCTTTCCCTGCTCTCTGATATTACTACATCAAATATGTTTCAGAAGCATGGAAGCCATTAAGAGTGCTTTCCTCTTGTTATAGGCAACCAAATGTTTTTGATTTCCTTTCATGTTATGTGATAGGGTCCCAGAATAAATTAAAGGAAAAAAACCTTTCAGTTTATGAGACTCAGTTTATTATACTTTTTTCAAATAGAAGAAAGAGAAGTGTAAAATGCTGCTTGATTTCATTCCACCTTCTTGCTGTCTCATTGACCTGGTCTCTAATTCTTGGTGAGTTCATGTTAAACACGTATCAAAAACATCCCCAAATGTCCATTTAAGAATGAGATTGTAATTTCTATATACTGATCTTCATTTGTGCCTCTCCTTTGGCCCTAGGTATATTTCCATAGTGCAGTGTATTCTGTTAAACTCATATTTCATTATGGGCATTGGTTGGAAGCTGCTCTAATTAAAGTGCCCACAGCATCTCGTGTATTCATCAGCATTTGATGAGCTTTAAAGTGTTCCCACTGCCATTTTGAAGTATGGGCACACTAAATATATGATACGGAGGCTGCTGAAATGTGCTAATTAGCATGCTCCAGCAGACTTGATTAATAAGCTGAAGGTCTAATTAGCATGTCAGAGCATGTATATAGGTGCCCTATGAGCCTGATGGGTACACTCAAATTTGCAATGAGAAGTGAGGCTACCTGGTGAATGGCAGTTTATTTACTGCAATTGTGAAGGCTTTGTTGAAACTGTAGGCTGTCTCTTCAGAATTATTTGAAACAATATAAAGCGACACAAAAAACGACAAGCCCTAAGAAGAGGGGTTTAATCACAACCTCTGACAAGCTTTGTTCTGTAAAACCTTAGAGTATAAATTGTATGTCAGCAAACAAGATGCCAGTGAAGTAAAATGTTTGGGATATGTACAACCATATATTTTCTACTAAAAACTCTAAAAGGCAGTATTTTTGTCTAATGGGCAAATTGTGGTCTGTTTGTAATATTATGCTTTTAGAGCTCCCATAAAAAAAATCCTTTAAAATAACAATTTTTCATTGTTAATCATAGGGAATTTTTCTTATGGTACAATAAAATTACTACTTATCTATTATTACTGTTATTATCCCCATTTCATTGAATGATATGCTCAAGATCACACAGTGAATCCATAGTAGTCAGGAAAAAATCCCAGGTCTTCAGACTTTCTGTCCCCAGTTCTAGCTATTATTCCCAAATGAAGAAAAAAGGGACATACGTGATACATACATATTAAAAAGGGACATAAAAAGTTTATGCTCTTGGGGAAAAAATGTAGACAAATTGTATGTGTGCAGTTACCCGTTTGCTATTCCATACACATTTTCTGTGCACTAAGTTATCTGTTTCTGAAAATATGACTCAAAACATCATAATTTTGGTTTATACTTGTAAGCTTGTGTATTGCTAGTACAAGGATGTTCATTGCTACATCCAAGGGCCATGACAGGCTCCCAGTCCTGGTTTCTAACTTTTCAGTTCACAGTCTGGAAAAGTTGTATTCAGGGAGAAGAGCTGTTCACACCCCGCAGTAATAATAGTTGGTCAGGTTGTGGACCATACTGACAGTACTTTAAATGGAGCCCAGAACTTTTACATCAGGTATAGAACATACCCCTTTACATTTCAGTCCCAGGATTTGTTACCCTATCACAATTAGTTTTCTACAGATGAAATTATACTCTTCTGAAATTTAGTTTAAGTTAATCTTTGATGCAAAAAATAATATGTAAATGGTGAGTTTAAGAATGTAGCCAAACAGATGAGTTTGGGAACTCATCTTTCAAAAAGCTAAAATAATTTGATCTCTGGCTTTTTTTACAAAACACTGCTGAGACATTTTACAAAACACGGCTGAGACATTGGCTCTTTCAGAACATTTGTCTTTAAGTTTTCAGGAGGTTTACAGAGGTTTATTTGTTGTAGCAGAAATCAGATGTGGTCTTTGTGATGTACATGGAATGTTGGTGTTGTGGCAATGTCATTCTCTGCATTATTTGTAGGCATTTCCTACGGTTTTGTGACAGGGGGCCATCATGTGGCCGCCCACAATGTTGACCTGCCCACCTGTCCAAGGCAGTCTGCCCTGTCTTTCCTGCCTTGTCTTGATGTAGAAGAGAAAGATGTAATAATGCGGGAGGCTGCCCATTTTATGTCCTGATGCCCAGGTCATTATACACAGCTCCAACCTTCCTTATACTATGTCCCATGCCTTGCAAATAGCATCCAAAATCAAACTTCCCCCGGCTACCTTGCTGAACTGTACCACTTGGCCTCTGGCTCAGATTCGGCCTCAGGCATCCGTAGACTTACCATGGCTAATACGCCCACTCGCTGGGGCCTCCACTCATGCCCCTTCACTGGGGCCTAAACCCAGGCCCCCTCACTGAGGCTCACTCATCAAACTACTGAGACCTGTCTATGCACTGTCCTTCAGGCCCTGCTCAGACCCTACTCTACACACCCCTGTGTAGCCCTTTGGGTCCACCTATGGAGACTCTACTCTATGCCCTCTCTTAACAGTCCTTCAGGTCCCCATATGGACTGTATGCTGTGTGGCCTACTACTTATCATTATGCCCCC
This sequence comes from Gavialis gangeticus, assembly GCF_001723915.1. Classification (NCBI taxonomy): domain Eukaryota; kingdom Metazoa; phylum Chordata; order Crocodylia; family Gavialidae; genus Gavialis; species Gavialis gangeticus. Next base: position 20,878,470 of record NW_017729024.1, on the reverse strand, counting down.
TCACTGAGGCCACTCCCCCTCCCCCTCACTAGGCCCTCAGGGCCTTATGCCCCTTGGGTCCCAGGCCTAATATGCCTGGACCCATTTCTGTCCCTACTCTGGGGTTACCCACCAGGTTGTGGGGGTTGGGGCTACAAGGTACCCTGTACTTGCCTTTCACTAGGGAGGTGTAGCAGGGCACTAAGGTGCCTGCTACGGAAACACAGTAAAAGGAGCTCAGCTGCCTGATTGGGAAGTGGGACCAGCTGCCAGATATAAGAGCAAGCTTTGAGTAGTAGGGCCAGAAGCTTGCTGTAAGCAGCCTTGGGAGGAATAGTGCCCAACTGGAGCTGCTGCTCACATAACAACTTGGCAGTACAGGGCAGGAACTATAGGGATGGCAGGAGGTTCCTGGTCCTAAGGCATGACCTAAAACTATGCCCTACTATGACAGGATGGTGTGGTGGGGCTGCTTGTGGCAGGATGGTCTCCAGGAAATGCCACACCAGTTGCCTCCTGTGGCAGCCGGGGCGACCTGGGGTGCCGTGACCTCCCCTAGCACCCCCTACTGACCGTGCCAGATCGGGTCTAATGCACCCTCAGTATCTTGCCCACCACGTCTTTGATATTAATATGTTGAAGGGAGGCTGCCTTTTTACCCTTCCTTGGCATGGTGCTCTGATGTCTTCCGGCTAATGCTCTGCCTAATTACCCTGGTGTACCCTAACCTATGGGGCCTGTCTCCCACGCCCTCGCAGCCCACACCGGGGCCTTGCTCCGAGCCCTCGCCCGCACCGGGGCCTTGCTCCGAGCCCTCGCCCTCTCTTGGGGCTTCTCTCTATGTGCACGCCCTCTCCCTGGCTTAACGCACTCCTCTTGCCCTCCCTGGGGCCTTGCGCTCGCGTCACCCGCACTGGGGCCTGTCTCCCGCACTCGCGTCGCCTGCACTGGGGCCTGTCTCCCACGCGCTTACGCCCTCACTGGGGCCGATCTCGTGCTCACGCCTGCACTGGGGCCGGTCTCACGCTCACGCCTGCACTGGGACCTTGCTCAATAGGGCTCAGGCGGCCTCCTCCTTACCTGGCCCCCAGACCCCCCTTCCGTGTCCTACGCCCTACTGGGATTTGCTCAATAGGGCTCAGGCGGCCTCTGCCTTACCTGGCCCTCAGTGTACTGAATCCCCTTATTGGGGTTGGGGTCAGTGCACCTCTAACTATTGTGGCCATGTGACTCCTGATTGGGAGTGTAGCCACTTGCAGGCTGCTCTCTTGTTTATTATAGCCCTTAAAGTGGCAGGCACCAAAGGTGCCCTACCACACTTTTCTCAAGGACCTGGTTTCTACTATGTGCCAATACATGAACAATCTGTTCAGACTCTGGGAATATCCTATTTGTAGCAAATAAAACTAAGAATTGGCAGGTGGCATTTTCTTGATTTCTAGTTAAAACTTTTAAGAAGTGAATATACTCTGAATTTCTCATATCTGATCACATCAATGTGCATCTGTGGGGCACATCTACATGTGCATTAAGGTACTTTTCCTAATGTGCATTAAATTTAATGTGAAGTACTACATAAATGCACATTAGGCTGCCTTACTGCACAGTAATGAATGCACATGGTTTTTAAATGATGCTTAATTTGCAATAGCCTATTTTGCTGCTCATTAGCATAATCATGTGCCCTTTTACATGATGTTTTAATGCGCAGTAAAATAAAGTGCATGTGTGGACATGCCCAGTGTATTGCATTTAAAATACCTTATGTATTTCAATAAACTACCCTTGTCTACTACCCATCATTTTTAAACAGTACTCTTAAAATTATTTCTACATTATTATAAGTGTTAGCATTGTTAACACAGCACAGCCAGATACTGAGAGCTCCTGTGTGTATATGGTTAGAGACTCTCTTCTGTTATTCCTTTAAGTTTCTGGCTTTCCTTGTAACAGGGATTTTAACATCTGCCTTCAGTTAAAAAAAATATACTCCTGTACTTTTAATTAAAAAAGGGTAAATTCAATTTGCCTAATTTCTAACCCACCTGAACATAGCTCAAAAGTTCAGCCAAAATGCAAATGTTCTCAGCTTTATATTTTACTTAGGAGATACCCAATAAAAAGAAGCAGAAAGAGGCTGTGAGGAATGGATAAATGAGGTAAAAAATGTAGATAAGAGAGAAAACAGTGGGGGAAATCAAAAGGATTTAGGGGAAAAATGTAGAGAAGGGATACATTCTTACTGAAACTGAGATACATATATAAGGCCCACATTTCTCCAAGCCTACCTTGTAAGATCAAACATGGGTTTTAATATATTAGCATAAAAACTTATTTGTTTTTAAAATGAACATTCTTGAGAGGGAAACATGCTTGAAGTCACAGGAACAAAAGTCCTAATCAACTCATACTAGTTTTGCAAACCCAACTAAAAATTTGCAATGCTCACAAAACCCAGTAGTCCACAAGGTTCACTCACCAGATGTAATAATTACAGGTAGGATATTTGGCTGGTCAGGAATTATTAGAATTCTCGGCCTCTTGAAGGCTCAGATCAAGTTTAGTGTAACTAGAAACTTAACAACACTGCCAGAATATGGACAGTTGAAATTGCTTAAGGCAGTTTATTAACTCAGAAGACACTATTTTGATCATTCTTTTTCAATTTGTTCACATCAAGTAAACATTTTAATGATTTTTCATGTTGAAATTGAGTTGCTGTCATATCTGTCAACTGGTAGGTGGGCATCAGAGGCATTTTACAAAGACTTGTGCAAGTGGACAAGCAGAAAAGAGGCAACAAAAGAACTTTCCCCGACATTCTACCAGTGACCCTAACTAAAAGCAAGGCACAATCAATATTCTTGCATGAGGGGAAAATTCAACTGTATGCTAAGAACCACACAGGGTTCATAAAGATTTTCCCCTACCTCGAACCAGTTTAAGGTTTAGCCAAGGCAAAGTCCATCTGTGTTGCTGGTTTTAGATGGAAGCTGTACTGTGCCTAGATTAAGCACCCAACCATTCCAACATTAGGCACCTGTGGTTTAATTTCTCTTACTAAATTTAATATTAAAGATAGTTTTCCCAGGAGAGACAGTTAACTGGAGTTAAAGCCCAGGACTTAGTCATTAGTTATATGTTAATTTCTAAATATACTTTAAGATGTATTATAAGACACTAACATTCACTGGTTCATATGCAAATATTGTCTCTGTTTTAATGATATTATAAAGCAATTTTAATAAGGTAAAATTTCACACATTAAGATATGGTTTCTTAATTCTGTCATGGTTTTCTATACAATGACCCTAACTTTTTTACAGCCAGGATCCAGATAGCAGTCCCAGTGCCATCTATTGTTGTTGTGATGTTCATGATCTTCAGGTGGTGATGCTTGTTTAACAGCTTCTTGTCTTTGCAGTCACTGCAATGTAAATTGGTCTCTTTTCCTATCTACAAGCTACCTAGCATACAGAGCTATGATTTGGAATGGTTAGCCAAGATTTGTGATAGGCTGCCCATCTGTTACTGTTCCATAATGTATTTCAGAATTTACAATGCATTTATTTTTGGCCAGAGTGTATATTTCAATGAAACAGTGCTTTCTAATTTTTCTCCCACATTTCTATCTCTCTCTGCTCAGCAGTTGTGTGGTTTCCTTCGGATGCATACAGCTTAATTGGCTTTGAAATGGTCTGTTTGGTCTATTGAGCTGCAGGCCAGAAGAACTACCACTATGACATAGGTTCTGCCAAAACAGAATGCCTTAATGCAAGTTATTCTGAGCCATTGAAAATAGCAATTAGTGTTTAAATCAGTATTTTATGGGCAAATAATTATTTGCTGTGCTGTGTGGGTTGTCACTCAACTGCAAGGCGAAGGAAATGTAATTATTTATATTTTTGATCACTGTGACCTGGTTCATGCAATTTAACCACAGCGACTAGTAGCTAAAATAGAGCACTTGGTCAGAGAACAGGAGAACCTAATTCTAGACTCTGCAAGTAGATTTGAACCTGTATATTCCACTTCACAGAAAAGGACTATAACTAGACATTGTTTTCTCACGAAGCTGGAGAAATATGTTGGACTAGGAAGAGGAGAAAAGTGAGGGAGAGGATGGGGCTCAATGAGGTGAACACTGACTTAGAAGGGGGAGGGTTTTGGCTTCTGCCACCAATGGCTCTGCAACTTTCATTCAGTGTTCATTAAATAAGATGGATAAGTCATGAGATAATAATGAAGTTGCAGGATGATTTCTGCCCCATTGGGCAACAATGTACTTGGAAGTAGGAGTTGCAATATTATACTAATATAATATTGATTACAGTAAACAAAATGTTTCAAATTCTCAGAAACAGTTCTCTTAAGTTTTTTTTCTTTATTCTAGGCTTTTTTCCATGCCAATTTGATTTCAATTTTATTTTTTCAATTGAAAAAGTTCACCAGCTATGTGTTAGATAAAAAAACCCTTAATTCTTAACTTATTTTTATCCATATTTCTTAAAAAATTATACTTGTTGTTTAAGGCACTTAGTGAGATGCTGTATAACATCTCATATGACCAAATGCCATTCAAGTCATGTACAGGTTGCAGCAAGCTTACCGGGTTTGGATTGTGCAAGCTATTGGTGAATTCATTGGAAGACACAGTGCTAACTCCAAGGAGGTAACAATCTAGTTTAAGGCAAGACACACACACACAAAAGTATGCCAAGGAAGAAGGACTGGATAGAACAAAAAGCAGTAATAAAGTAATATAGTTATGTGCTCTCTGATGTGTCTGGAGCCAAACGGTTTGGAGGAGCATTTGAGGAAAATAATACTTTGTTTTGTGGAATGGTAAGACATAAAACTGGACTTTCTAAATCGTATCAGGAATACCCTAGTGCCCTGATACATCTGTGGCATTTCTGTTCATCATATTGCTATTGATTTTTTCAGTCTGTTATTCATAATTTCTGAAGAACTCCTCTTTCTAAAGTGCTTTCACAAGGGAAAGAGGAACCAAGGTTTTAAACATGGAGAAATACAGACCATTTCCCTACATTTTAAACCACTTTGAGGATATATTTACTACTTAATGAGACAGACTGTGGTTTGCGGCTAGGATTTCAGTGCTATTCCATGCCTCATTCTGTTCTTTCTCAGTGGCTCTTCATGATTTTAGAAAATGGAATATGGTTCTTTATACTGGGAACAAATAATAAAATGGATTGCCTAGCAACCTGAAGTAAATGGATGAGATTGTTTCTGACCACTAAAATTGAAAATAGACTACTAAGTTCCACCTTCTTGTGAATGTCATGTATATCCTCCATATTGCTCATGTCCTGAATACTGCTCAAGTAAGACACTTTTCCCTTTAAAGCATGGCACCTTACTAGTGATCAATGCTGATATACCAGTTTTGGTCTATAGCTCCTAGTCTACCTTTAATATAAGAATTTATCTGCTGGTAGTATAAGACCATACTTAGCATTTGTATTGGTAGTATTGAGATTTTTTCAGTATAGCTGTCAAAAAAATATGAAAATTGTCAGCAGACTATATTTGTTTTTCTCTAGAAAATGCAGAATTCAAAATTTCTTCACCTTCTCTAATTTATAGGTTTCCAGAAGTATTTTTTAATTTATAGGAAGCAGCAAGGAACAAACTTACTTCCAATTTTGTCTCCAGTCTTAGTTGGAAGTTGTCAAGGACTCAGATGCCAAAAATTCCCCATAAATCATTGTGCAGCTTACACCAGTTCTTGTGGTCTCTCTTGTTGGTGTTCTGCTTATTATGAGTACTGCTCATTTTCCATGAACAATTCTTCAGATCAAAACTGAATGAAAAATGATCAGGTATTAAAAATTTCTAAGGAAAGCTTCTGTAACATTATTTTTTTCCTAAGGAGTACTGATGATGGTTGAGTTAAAAATAACTAAGGTAGGCAAGGTGCAACTGTTGAAATCACTTTGTTAAATGAGTTTATTTGTGAAAAAAATATTGCTTATGCTGGGGGGGAGGGGGTGGAGA
>NW_017729024.1:20870852-20872388 GCF_001723915.1 Gavialis gangeticus | reverse complement strand
TTTTTTTCCATTTTGACTTGAGAAGTATTAAAGCTGAATTGTAAAGAAAGGTATACAATTATATGTCTTGTTTTCATTGACACAAAGTACTCTTTACATTTCTCTGATAATATAAAGGGATATTAGATTGGGTGACAATTCTGCCTGTGGAGAACTTGTGTTCTAAGTTACATCAATGTGGGTCTGCAGGAATTGTCCTAACCCATTATTTCCTTCCATATATTCCTTCTATATTTTTTTCTGTTGAATTTTACTATTAGAAATTTTGGATCTTGAATTTCCTTCCATACTTTGAAGAATGAAGGTATAGCAATGTCACAAAATGAAGATATAGTAATGTCACAAAAGGCTGAATCACAGGCTTCATATAAAAAGGAAAGAGAATAATAATTTTAAAGTGCTTTCTGCATTCCCGTGAGTTTTTTTCTTGGGGAGGGAATACAGTCCATAATTTCAATTTATATGTTAACTCAGAACCTAGCATGCAATTAACTATGTAATACAAAATTAACACCTAATTTGAATTTATATTATATATGAATTAATAGTTCACATACATATGCACCCTTCAGAGGAATATGTGCTTTTGAATTTTTCATAAAAGTTTGCTTTAACAATCATTTAACATGATCTTTCACCCTCAAAGTTACTTCAGTTTTAATATTTATGTTTCCATTTTATGCAGGGTCACACAAACCAAACAAAAAAAGTGATATACTATTTTTATATCACACTATTTTTAAACAGACTATCATGCAGCAATACTGCAGACACTCAAACTATATAAGGTCCATGTAGGAACCTTTATCACACAAACTTGTAATCTTATAAAAAACAACATCACATTTCTTTGATAAAACATATTTTAAATAATACAATGTCGATTGACATCATTCACCCTTTGGCTTTCACCATTTAACTGTTTACTGATTGTGTTCTATAACAGCTTTTCCATTATTTTGCCTTGGATCAAGTTCTGGCTAATCGGTCTAGTTTCCCATGTAATCTCATTTAAACTCTTGTAAATATTGGCACAATATCAGGTTTCTTCAGTTTTCTGGAACTTCTCCAGCATCCTAAGATTTGTGAAAGTCAAATCAATGCTTTGGAAAACTCCTCAATCCATTCCTTTAATATTTTGGGGTACAAATAATGCAGTCATGTATATATATTTCCTATGGGCAATAGTGTTAAGGATGATATGAAATCTATTTTTTTTCAGAATTTCCTTTCTTTTTTGTATATATGCACACATCTGTACTACATCTACATATATAATATAATATATATTTTTTCCCTGCAATATGGGGAAGATTAAGGGTTTGTTGGTTCATCTTTATGCTACTCTTGCTAACATAGGCAATTTTGAGGATTTATGATGATGAACCAGTATAACAGAATTTTAAAGGATGGACTTTCTGCTATTAATAGAGGACATCCTGTCCTTTACCCAATCAGATAAGTAACTATAAAAATGATTTTTTAACGATTGATTTTCATAGAATCATGGAAAATTAGGGTTGGAAGGGACCTCAG
>NW_017729024.1:20841859-20860746 GCF_001723915.1 Gavialis gangeticus | reverse complement strand
AACTTGTAATCTTATAAAAAACAACATCACATTTCTTTGATAAAACATATTTTAAATAATACAATGTCGATTGACATCATTCACCCTTTGGCTTTCACCATTTAACTGTTTACTGATTGTGTTCTATAACAGCTTTTCCATTATTTTGCCTTGGATCAAGTTCTGGCTAATCGGTCTAGTTTCCCATGTAATCTCATTTAAACTCTTGTAAATATTGGCACAATATCAGGTTTCTTCAGTTTTCTGGAACTTCTCCAGCATCCTAAGATTTGTGAAAGTCAAATCAATGCTTTGGAAAACTCCTCAATCCATTCCTTTAATATTTTGGGGTACAAATAATGCAGTCATGTATATATATTTCCTATGGGCAATAGTGTTAAGGATGATATGAAATCTATTTTTTTTCAGAATTTCCTTTCTTTTTTGTATATATGCACACATCTGTACTACATCTACATATATAATATAATATATATTTTTTCCCTGCAATATGGGGAAGATTAAGGGTTTGTTGGTTCATCTTTATGCTACTCTTGCTAACATAGGCAATTTTGAGGATTTATGATGATGAACCAGTATAACAGAATTTTAAAGGATGGACTTTCTGCTATTAATAGAGGACATCCTGTCCTTTACCCAATCAGATAAGTAACTATAAAAATGATTTTTTAACGATTGATTTTCATAGAATCATGGAAAATTAGGGTTGGAAGGGACCTCAGGAGGTCATCTAGTCCAACCTCCTGCTCAAAGCAGGACCTTCCCCAGCTAGATCAACCCAGCCAAGGATTTGTCTAGCTGGGTCTTAAAAAATCTCTGAGGATGGAGACTTCACAACTCTGGGTAATCTGTTCCAGTGTTTTACTAATTTTCTTTCTTTTTTTGGTGATTCATAGGGGTAAAAATCTTGGGTGCTGTGAGCCACTGTATTTTTTGTGTATTGTGTGTATTTCAACCTTACCCTTCTGAAAGGTTTCCACTATTGTGGCAGGTTTTTCTTTTCAAGTTCCATAAAAAATTAATTTGTCTTAGTGGAACATATTACTGTACATATTTTAGTGATATTATTTTCTTTGTTCATCATCCAGCCCTTTACACTAATTTTCCAGCCTAGTCACAGCTGGATGATCTAAGACATTAGGAGCTGCATTTAGAACAATTTGGACCCACAAAAGAAACACACTGATAATAGCATAAAGTCTTGTATAGTTATCAGAGGTGCAATTGATTTGAAAACTTAGAAATGCAGTAAAGATCTTCATCATGTGTGTATTTTTTTCTGTGTTGATTAGTCAAGATACTATAGCTAATTGCTGTATGACAGATTCTAGGCAACTGCTAGCAATACATTGGACCAGCTGTTGTGAAATCTTGTACTCTGTGTGAAAGCTGTTTATGATATTTTTTCAAACTTGAAAACCCTTTTATCAAAAACCCTGAGCTGTGTAAGATTTTTCACATGGATGTAAAATGTGTAGCATGCTGGAACAGAGTGTCTAAGAGATGAGAGAAAGCTGTTCTTTTTCAAAATAGTCCAAGAAGGAAATGACAGATTTATCCACACTTTTTCACCACTAGCCATCTCTTCCAGTGGACCTATATTCCATCAATTGTTACAATTACTTAGCTTTGATTAGTGATATAAGCCCCAATTGTATACATAGTTTTGGGTAACATTAATATATTTCTTCCTGCTTTATGGCACGACAGTCTAAATTTGGGAAAGGGGGAAGAACTAGGGCTTTGCAAAGTGAAATGCAGAAAAATTATGTACTAAAAATAGTGCTGATGAAATCTGGTTTCCTTTTCAACCCTGCTGTCAGACAAGAAACATCAGTGTAGAATCTGTTAGTGGTCAAATTGATTAGATCTGAAAATTTGCAGTTTCATCAATACAGCTTGTTATTCCTTACTCCCATTTGAGAGTCTGGCAGGGCTCAAACAGCTGTAGGAAAATATACTTCCATGTCCCATACTCACAATGTATATATGTTTGACCTAGAGAGCAGCGTGTCACATGTTATATATTGTAAGGAAAACAGCAATTAAATTTAAGTGACCTTTCTGAACTCATGGGCTGTTATCAACTCCTTAAAATAAAAAAGTAACTGAATTAAAATCGTACATATTTTTGGTGTCCAGAATAAAAAATATTTTAGAAAAAGAATCTTTTTTAGACCATCATCCTCGCTTATTTGTGATTAGTATAATGAAGTGACATATTTTGATATATTATGTTGATTTAAAGAAAAAGAGTTTGTGCACATACTGTAGAGATAATAACATTAGTTCTCTCCTGTAATATACCAAAATTGTTCTGTCATTGAAACAGACTTGAATGTTCTATTCAGTACTGATGTCAGCTGATCCATCCAGTTTATCTGCCATGCACATTGAATAAGCAACTTCTTTTGTGTAATTTAAAGAGAAAGACAGCATCATCAAAATTGTGGAGATTTCTGAGTGACATTAGGGTCAGACTGTATGAAACTCTAGGTTTGTAAAGGTGGTGAGTATTGGTTTGAAAAGCTTCAGAAGTCAGAGAAATTAAGACCCCCAGTTACAACACAAAAAAGAAAAGACCTGTTCAGTCATAAACAAAGGAGGATTTAAAAAAGGGCTATGTACTTCTTCTAAAGTACCTCTCTTACCTTCACTCAGGAAAATCATAATGGCACCAGAAGTAACTGCATTTCTAATGTGCTTTTATTTAAAAGTTTTTAAAGAACACACAGAAAAAATGCTACTTAGCTTGACCTTAACTCAATGGGTTAGCAGTACACATGGTAGGAGGCCTTTTTGGTAATGAGTACCAGCTGTTGCTGCCCTCAGCATATATTCTACAAAGCTTTTCAGTGGAAATGAATAATTATCTATCCCTTTTCTTACAAAACTTTTAGAACTAAACGGTGGGTTCTTAAGCATGCCAGAAGTAGCACCTCGTTTTCCATTGGATAAGGTCACAACTAAGCTATTGAAACCTGATTATCATTTTTTTTAAGAAACAAGAACCTCATGAAATATTTGGTGAATGCAACCATACATAGATATTATCCATCTATCTGAAAAAGATTCCATGTTGCAGAAGGACTAGTAATTTATACTTAATCTTTACCTGCCTCTCTGATCTCTTTTAAATAGTAGCAATCAATTTGCCACTCACGTAAGAATCTATGAAAGCACATCTGAATACTTGAGGTTACAGGGGTGTAGGTTGTAGCCGTGTTGGTCTAAGGACATAAGCAGACAAGGGTTTTTGATCCCAAAAGCTTGCTTAATAATTGTTTTCCAACTATTTAAGTTGGTCTAATAAAAGATATCAGATTCACCCAAAGAACCTTGTCTGAATACTTGAGGAACTTTTCAAAAGAAAATAAGAGATGGAGGAATAAGACTAAATAATTTTCAAATTATGCTGCAGACTCCTTTTTTAGTGATAAGAGGATTTAGATGAAAAAAAATCTGGTATATTTTGACCATCATGACTTCAAAGCTCTTGACATGTTCTTTCCTTTGACTTACATAGATCTCGGTGACAGAAGGATTATCAGAGCCACACATCTGACTGACATAACTGGTTTTGAATCTATACTCTTATGGGATCTGATGTTTTGCTCAAACAAAATTGTAGCAACCATTTACCTTGTTTTGACTAAACAATCTAGAGCAGGCTTGCTAAACACAAATGTATTCAAAATAATACAAACCAGCATAACAACCATGAATATTATTATGTGAAGACTAAACTGTTTGTAGCTAAAACTACTGGCTCTAAATAATGGTCACTTCCATATGAATACAGATGTGTTTCCCCAGGGACAAGTAGCAGCGGCACACCTCATGCTACTGCTAATTTTCCACAGGGAACATCCATGCCATGTGCCCTCAGGTTACCCTGGGTGGGGTAGGAGAGGCTGGGGCCAGCAACTGTGCTGGCCCCAGAAGCCTTTACCATGGGTCCTGGGCAATGTTCCCTCTAAAAAGTAGCAGTTTGTGAGCGCGCCACCTTGGTTCATGAGTGCGCCACCTCAGTCCGGCGTGGGACACTTACTGCTGGGGGCTGGAGGCTCAGGCCAGTGGCCAGGGGCTGGAGGCTGGAGCTGGGGGGCCGGAGGCTGAGGCTGGGGGCTGGAGGCTGGGGCCAGGGGCCGGAGGCTGGAGCTGGGGGCTGGAGGCTGGGGCTGGGGCCAGAGCCTGGGGCTGGAGGCTGGGAGCTGGGGGCCGCAGGCTGGAGCTGGGGGCCGGAGGCTGGAGTTGGGGGCCGGGGGCCAGGGACCAGGGGCTGGATCCATGGGCTGGCACAGGCTCCGCCAGCTCTGGAGAAGTGCTCCACTCTCCTGCATCAGTGCTGGGGGGTGGAGCACTTCCCCAGAGCCGGCAGAGCCCATGCCAGCCTTCATCCATGTCTTGCCTCACCTCGGGGAGGAGCTGCTGCCTGCCCCAGTGAGGATCCACCAGCTCTGGGACACTGCTCCGCTCCCTGGCCCTGAAGCCATGTGTCTCCTCACTCCCCAAGGCCATGTAGGGGAGTGGAGCAGTGTCCCGGAGCTGGCAGAGCTTCACTTGGGGCGGGCAGCAGCTCCTCCCCAAGGTGAGGCAAAGTAGGGATGGAGGCTGGGGTGAGGGGCTGGCATGGGCTCCGCCAGCTCCAGGGAAGTGCTCCACTCCCCGGCCCTGATGCAGGAAAGTGGAGCACTTCCCCGGAACCAGCAGAGCCTGTGCCAGGCTCTCACCCCCACCTCACCTAGGAGCTGACCTTCAGCTCCTCTCCTGGTGCACAGCCTTGAAAAGGCTGTGCGCAGCTACACTTTAAGTTGTGCACAGCCATGCATGTGCGCACCTTAGAGGGAACCTTGGTCCTGGGGCCTTGAGGAGCTGTAGCCATGGCACTCCTGTAGCTGAGAGCCTGGCTGGCAGCCAGAGTGTGGCTCTGGCCAGCCAGGCTCCAGTTTTTGGCAGTGTGCACTGCTCCCACATGTGCTGCCCTGCTTTTTTTGATGTGGATTTTTTTGACCCTGGGATCTCCTGAGCTCAAAAAAATTCCCCCGCGCTGCAAGGCAGCAGCATGGGAAACTCCTGTATGTGTGGCATATGGTGCTGCAGATGGGTCTGTGGTGCCACATTCTGTATATCTGTGCTCATCTAGATGCAGCCAATATGACTACAAAACTGAATTGATGCTGATGTTCTGAACTTATACACAAAAATGAAGGCCACAGAATGTCAATTCAGCATCTTTATATGCTGAGTGGTTCCTTCCTACAAAAGTGATCCCTTTAGCATGAAGAAAACAAGTGTAGCTAAGTCTGTTTCATTATTTGCATCCGGTGCATTATTATTGCACCAGAACCATGTATAAAAAAGGTGTTTGTATGTACAAATGACTAATTAGAAATTTAAATGGTACTTCAGCATAAATATAAATTACATAAATGAAGTGTGTAAACAAATGAGTAGACCTGTTTTTCCAAATTCCTTCTTTCCTTCCTGCATCCACATAGCTGTAGTCCTATATGTAAACTGAATGAAGTGAAAGGCTTGGGGTATGTGCACATGTATTTGGGACGCAATTAATAACCATGCAGCTTGCCTTAGATCAGGTCTGTCATGTATAGGTGCTATAATGCCTCAGCCCGCATCTGGTTGATGTCTTTCTCATATGTGCCATTTGGTTAGGGAGGCATTGATGTTATCTTCCCCAACTGCTCTCCACTGTCAGTTGTCTTTCCTGCCACAAATCTGCTTTGGTTGTCTTCAGAAGTTGGTTCCAGTAGGAGATGGTTTCAGTCCAGGAGAGGTAATTTCTTTGTGAAGCTTCACCTCCTCTACACCCCAGCCTTACCACACCCTTAATGTTACTTTTTGCTGAATTTTTTCAGGGGACAGTCCCCCTTTTGGCCACTTCACCCTTTCAGCAGTGGTTGCAAGGATGAGTTTGTGCTTCAACAATCCCAAAACCAGGAACCCAAGTCAGTCCCAGGGACTGGGGCCCTGTATGGGCACTCTGCCTTATCTGTTCCTTTAAATAAGGATCCTTTATTGACCCTGCCCTCAATTAGGCAATCCAATTAAATGTCACAGTCAGGACCAGGAAAAAGGAAGAAAAACAAAAGAACAACAACAGAAGTCTCCCAGTCTCTATAGAGCCCCTCCTTTGGCTCCTCTGGAGATCAGCCCCTAGGAACCCCAACCCTTTCCCAGCACCTATTTGGGAGTGGGTCCATCAGCTTCAGGCAAACAATCCCCATGCCTCAGTAGTGGTGCTTCCCTCAGCAGTGGTACTCCAAACACCAATACCACTTGCCAAGCGCCTCTGTACTGCAAAAGGTTGGAGGCCAGTGCTGGCAGGAGAGTCCGGTGGTGTCTCTGCTCCCTGGATGATGTGGTATCTCTCAGGCTGCCCCTTTCTGGGGCCATAAGTACCCTTCTGTGTCTGCTGGCCACCAGTCCTAAGGGAGCATTTGCTTTGAACATGTGGTATGCTGCTCCATGCTCCCACAGAAAACATTTCTGCTCCTGAGATAAGTACAGGGGAATTATTTCCCTCCTCAGTGTCCCCTCCAGCCCCAGAGCCTTCCTCCTTACAAGTTCCTACGTGTGCCGATTTTCACTAGTGCTAGTATTTAAGTAAGTCAGGGTTGAGGGGGGCAGGATCAAGCAGGACTAGCAGGTCCATGGTGGGGGTTGGCCTGTCTTGAGGAGGTTGTTGGGATCACTGGGGGCTGATGGGTCTGCAGGGGAAGTTGCTGGATTCATGGGGGGGCGTGCGTTATGCATCAGGAGTGTAGTGTGTCCATCGGGGTGCTCCTGTACCCAGGCCTGCATATTGGATTAGGGCCAAGAAAGGTCCACAACTCAGGTGATCATACCCACTAAGGGATGCTGGGGGCTGATGCTGAAGCCTCTAGGGCTGGGGCCCTTGCATCACTGATAGGCAAACCTAACCAGGGTCCTTATCAGTTTCTTGTTTTGTTAAGGGAGGATGGATCCTGTGTGAAGAGGAAGAAACTCCACCACCCTCTAGAACCAATTATGCTGCAGTGGGAGGACTCCACCTGCAAGCTGCAAGGCCAAGAAGACTGACAGACTTACCTGAGTTCCAAGTTGCCTGTTTTGTGTTACTCGTTAGTTCCTCTTGCATGCACAATGCCCCGACAGGATGACTGGTGGCCAAGGTGGCTGTCATACATTGAAGACAGGCTCAAGGCAACCATGAGCCCACAAGTTCAAAGGAAAGAAAGACATCGCCCATTTAGACCCAAGGACAAGATGCTGTAACATCTGGGTGGCATATGGACAGGGTGTAGGGGAGGTTGGATTCCCAAAAGAAGAACCAATCCCAGCGCATCCGAGTCAATCTGCTGCGGAACTGACCACCTCCTGATAAAGTATCATTCAACATCAAGTCATGGCAGGCGAGAATCGGGTGACCTCTGTGGAGTGGCTAGATTGGGTGAGCCTGCGTCCCCATCGCCAGGGCCCACAGCTCTATCCTGTACTTTGCCAACAATAGCCTCCCTGTCAGTACAGATTGGTACTTAGATTGACTTAATTCTAGTTAGGTTGATCAAGGTGTAACATCAGTATATATCCTTATTGTGTTGGATTTAAGTGAAATAGGTCAGTGAGGTTACACAAAGCATCTTAGGAGTTGGTGTATGATCTGCTTTTCAATTCACAGGGGAGCAAGTCAGAGCGTGGCATGATAAAGGTCAATCAGATATGAGATTGTGCACTTTAGATATCTGGCAGAATGCAAACAGATTACACACAGAAGCTCCTTACTGCCAAATATGTAATTTACATGCGGTTTCTGAGATACATTTCAGGTAGTAAAATTGATATCATCAGTTTACTCCAGGAAACAGGCCTCCTACATAAGCCAGGATGAGGTTTTTAAAAATATTTTTAATATAATTGAAAACTATTCTAGGAAAATCAATACAATCAACAATCATAATGTAAAGGAGGAAGTCCCTTAGCCAGTAGCTTAATTAATAAATGGCTAGATTTATTCCTGGCATAGAACTATTGATGTCACTAATGCACATTCATTCAATTATATCTGGAATGAATTTGTTATAAAATGTTTACCTGAGCACACTTTGGGGAGTTAGGTTATACATAGACAGATTTTCTAAGGCAATGTACTATCCCTACTGCCAATGAAAAACAATTTAGAATGAGGGTTCTGTATCTCCCTCTCCTACCCACTTGGTAATTTAGCCTTAAAAGATTTGAAGTTTTGACTAAAACATCAGTGATTTTCATGGATAACATACTATTTTAATATGTACAAATCAAGAAAAACTTAAATCAAAAGGAATAAGGTGGAATTCTCCACAGTACTTCTGCTTTTGATAATATAAATGAGGATGGATTTGCAATTATGTTAGTGCAAGCACATATATAAAAATTACTGTATGTCATATTGAGATTGAGATTAATCAAGATTACCTTTACTAGTAGTCTTCCTACTATCTAATGTGTAGGAACTATTTTACATGCTGAAGTAAAAGCTCATTTGCATTGTGTGCAGTGGACATTTAAACTATGCCATGCAAACAAGGTAATCTGAATTCTGTGGCTGTTAAATTGAATTGACTGTATCTGAAATGTACAGAGTATTTAAAGTTGAATTTGTTTTTCTATTGGTTATAATTAATGCAAGGTTATGGTACATAAAAGCTCTTTTTCCATAAGAGTTACCACAAAAATGTCTTGTATAACCTAATTCTAACCCTAAATACAATACAGTAAAATTGTTAAAGACAATATTAGAACAATATCTTCTATTTTATAATTATGAGAAAAATGAAAGTGCATGCCAGAGCTTTCTTGTTTTTTTCTTGATGTTTATCAGGTTTTTTTCAAGGAATGCAGGATCAGGTTCTACTTGGATACAGGAACAGCTCAGACATATTTATATACAGGAGTTTGTTTTACATTAACATTTCTTATCTAGTTACACAGAGTGAAGAAAAACTATGGAGTTAAAATACAACTGGACAAATTGTCTTTTCCTATCATTTTGAACCACTGCAACTACACTAACTTCAACATAACTCAATATAAATAGGAAAAATTAAGGCCCAATCCATTTTAGAAAGTGCTAGCTGCACATACAGCTTTTACTGACCCCAAACTTTGTGTTATTTTCAGTAGGCTTTGGAGTTGACTGTATTGTAACTTTGTAGTCATCTGTGATCTCTCACAGTTGAGGATGATCACTCCAATGGGTCCAGTAGAGGGTTGTAAGTGAGTCTGTTGATGGCTAAGAAGGCCGATCCTATAGCCATAGAGTCTGGCAAATGCCACAGGTGGTGGTTAAAGGGAGGGTCATTCCACAATTTTCTCGGTCTTGTTTTCTTTTCTTCCATTTATGTTGTTTTTCTGTCTCCAGAGCAAGACAGTTGTCCTCAAAGTAAGATGTACCATCTCTCACAAGGCATCACCATGTAGCTCTGTCCCAGGGTACTTTCTCCCAATTTGTGATGTCAGTGGCACACCTAATGTTCACCTTGAAGCATTTCCTCTGGCCCCTGCATGACCTTTGTCTTCAGCTGAGTTAGGCGTCCAGCAGTTATTTTGGTAAATGTACATCAGACATGCACACACAGTTCCCTGTCCACTGCAGCTGATGTTGAATAATCAATACTTCCATACTGATGGTGTTAGCATTACTGATGTCACTGGCATTTGTATGATGATCCTCCTACTTTATGCCAAGGATCTCCTGGAAGTAGCACTGGTAACGGTGTTCTAGGCTTTGCAGGTGGTCCCTGTAGTTCACCCAAGCTTCACAGAGAAGAGTTGGGCTTACCATAGCCTTATGTAATAGGAGCTTTGTTTGAGTCCTGATGTCATGATCATTGAACACACAATGATACAGTCTTCCAAAGGCAGAGCTGGCATATCAGATCCTATACTGAATCTCCTTGCGAATGTTGGCCTTCTTTGGGAGATGGCTGCTGAGATACGCAATTTGTTCAGCATTTTCCAGTTCCTGTCCATTGATGGGGATATTTGCCAGGGGAGTTGATTGGCCTGACCTTTATTTTTCTGATGTTAAGAGTTAGTCCCAGCACTGTACTATAGGGTACAGTAGGTCCAGATGTAGCATATGCAATAATAATTATTGTAAATGTCAGCTGCTTTATCACAGCACTATTAGTCATATTAAGTATTAGTAGTAAATTATTATTGAATTGCCATTATTGGTAGTATTAGTGAATTACTGTTAGTTCAACTGAAGATTGAATCATGTTCCATTTATATACAAATAATAATTAGAACATTATCCAGTGTTCTGATTTTCTTAGAGTTCCGTTGTGAGTTTCTAGACAGTGGACACTGTTTATGTTTTCAGCCTCTGCTGTATCTTGTACTTTGGGAGTCTTGTACCTGGCTCAGGTCTCATAACAAGTAACTACATTGCACAACACAGTGCTGTGCAGAGTGCTCAAGCTAGCACTGTCTGAGTTAACTTGTATGCTTAAAGCAGCACAGCCCCCTAAGCACTCAAAACGAAAGGAAAGGTACTCAAAATGTTGCCTATATTAGCCACACTAATTCAGCTAATTGCTTTGGTGCCCAAACTAGGTTATTCAGAGCTAGCTTGGACATCTCTGCATGGCATGGCACTGCATTATTTCACAAGGATTTCCTCAAGGGGTCCTTAGTCACTAATGCAAGAGAAGTAATCATAATTATTATTATTTCTGGGTTTCCTCTGAGCAGGTCATGGGGAATCCTAACTTCATTGCTCAGCCCAGCAATCTGAAAGCACAGAAAAGTATGACGCATTGTCACTAGGGGTAAGTATAGCTATTCGGGGAGGTTAAATCAATTCAAAATGGCTGTCCAATATCATTGGAGTCAGGATGGAGGGGATTAGCAGGGAGGATGGGGGCCCACTGGGGGATGGTGGGAGGTGTCACCCATGGGTGGGGTGGGGTCCCTCACAGTGAACCTACAACCCCATCCCTCCTGCGCCTTCCCCCACTGGGACTTACTTGCTTGGCTCCAGCAGTGGTGGATGCTGATAAAAGTGGCTGCACCCCAAGCGCTTGTGGGATGGGGGTTGAGAGGGCTGGCTGGCTGGCTGGGGGCACGGAGGGGGTAAGGGGCTGGGAGAGGCAAAAAATAACCCAGAGTAGGGTGGGAGGTAAAAAGAGCAGCCCCAGGGCTGGGTTTTCTCAGTCCCAGGTCTGTATTTAGCGCAAAGAACAGGAGTACTGTGACAGGCATGCCTCTACTAGAGTCTGTCTATCAGTGACTCTGCCCTCCTGTTATGGGCCAACTTTCTCACTTGCCATGCCTTGATCTTAATTAATTAATGGATATTAATTAGTGGGAGGCTGCCCATTTATTTGCCCCGGTGCCAAGGGGCGCTATCTGCGGCTCCTTTTCCTCCCCTACACCACAGCCCAAGCCTCGCAGATTATACTGATGTGGTTTGATCTGGACCTTGTTGTAATTTGGCCCTCCCCTTGATCTCCCTGGGCTTTCCGCAGCCCTGTCTCACTCTGGGGCTTCTCGCCACCCCCTCGATCTGGGGCTGGGGTCAGTGCATCCCAAAAATGCTGCATCCGCTCTGGTGCCAGGGTCCCCACGCCACCATGGATCCCCTATGAGGCCTCCTCCAACCCCTAATAGCCTCACCCAAACCACTGGTTGTAAACAGTAAACAGAAAACTCAAGCCCATAGGCTATAACATAAATCTCTGCCAATCGGCTACACCATCATTCTTCCTGCCACACCAGGGTTGCTCCATCTTTCCCCAATCTCGGGTTGTACCTGCAGTCTGCCTCTCCTCTTTACTCAGTCCAGCAGAGCTCCTTCCCCTTTGGCTGCCAGCAGGGAACTGCCATCCTGGCCTCAGCCCTGGGGTTTATATGTGCCAGGCCCTGCCCCTTCCAGTCAGCTGACCCCCAGCTGTTGCCCCTAGCAACCCGCACCTGTGCCTCTGCTCTGAGAGTAGCAGGCACCTTAGTGTCTTGCTACAAGTACATATTTGAAGCTGTGAATAACTTGGTTCTCTGCTGGATGGTTGTGGACTGCTTAGGGATGTGAAGAGAAGGAACCTCTCTTAATGGTTAATCATCAGTTATTTAAACTGAAATGCATGAACAAACAAAAGCCATAAGGATAGCAGGTACAGTTTGATCCTTTTAGCTGTTATTAAGAGGGTGTATAACATTGATGCCAATGTAATTCGATGACTAAGTGTGTGTGATCATGCCTTCCTCTAGTGCAAGGCTGTTCACATGCTAAATGGTAGGGGCCTGCACACCCTGTGGGCCACACCACCAGGTTCCAAACACTCTGGACTGCATTGGTGTAGGCCACAGCTCCACCGGGCAACTGTGTATGCAGGCACCCCGGACTTTCCCGCAACTCCTCAGGCTCAGACTGCCCTGTTGCACTGCACTGAATATGTGCCCCAGGCCATGGGATTTCTCCTGGCATCATGGACTGTGCCAGGTCCCCTGCCCTCTGAGTCCAGGGCAGGAAGTGGAAGCCAGAAGAGGAAAGGGGAGCCCAGAGACAACAGCTGTTGCTGCAGCCAGAGCAGTGGGGGTAGGGGCAGCCAAGTGAAAGTCTGAGAGCTGGAAATTAACCCCTCACAGGCCACATGCAGCCTGTGGGCTGCCAGTTGCATAGCCCTGCTTTAGTAATTTTAGTGAAAAAAAAGCCTACTACTTCCTGTTAGTCAACAGAAGCCCTTTAATTTAAGTGACAGTGGTTTGTGGTTTTAGTTCCAAAAGCTCATTACACAGAAAGCTTTGGTAAATGTGTTAAGTATAAAACTGAAATTGTCAATACATGAAACTTATTTGAAATTACTAAGGAATGTTTTCTTCAACCACAGATTTGTAGTATCCATGCTGTCTTCAAGACTGGTGTAGTAGACAACATAAAATTAATTGTACTGGAATCGGCTTCTCAGTGACAAGGACTTCTACATCCCTAGGAGAAAAGATTGATTAATACAGTTCTGTGTTCGACGTGTACATTGAACACCTTCAAGAGTAAATTGGATGCTTATCTTGCTGGGATCCTATGACCACAGCTGACTTCCTGCTCTTTGGGCGGGGGGCTGGACTTGAGGATCTTCTGAGGTCCCTTCCAGCCCAAATGTCTATGAAATCTATGTGTATTCACCACTGGAAGGCTTGTTTATAGAATAAGAGTGTCTTCTAAGAATTTTGAAATAATGCGAGAAAACTTACCTTGTGTTTTAATATCTTACATTACATTCATGATTAAAAGAAATTTGGAAGGAAAATTATTGTTTTATATGAATATTTAACATCTTATTTTTTCAGGGAAAACAGGGTGCAGTTAATGCTTGATAAGATTTGTATTAGTGTGCTCTGTGTTAATGACTATTGAAGAAAATTTCTGTGCACTCAAGGAGGAGAGAACAGTATTTTGTTTACTGAGGGTCCTACCTTCTAGTCTTGATGTTACATACATAATATTCAGGGATGTTTACCATAGTGACTACTGGCCATATGCAACTGCAATTTGTTTTGGAGGCTGCTGAGCAATTAGGTAAATTAATCTATTTGTCACTAGTGTGTGGTATGCAGTTTAAGGGCCCAATTTTGCAACCACCCTGAATAGTTCCATTGATTTGTTTTCACTCAGTCTAATGAAAGTTCTACTTTCATACAATTGTTTTTGTAGTGAACAGGACTTAGAGGCTGAACAGGGAAGTGAAATAGTATTGAAGGATATTATGCCCTGGATAATATGTACTATGTGTATTCTGTTTTCCTTGTGAATTTTCAAAGAACTGCTGTACTTTCTAACCAGTATTTGTGCCTTTTTAAATTTCCTATGTTTTTAATTTTAATTTGGATATATGACTGACAGTAAAGGCTGGTGATACAAGTTACAAGTCCCTAGCATGCAATTTCTCTTTTTTCAGGTATAAAACATACGAATGTTTAATTAACAGCCCCTTTCAAGCTGGAAAAATAAACATTCAAATGAGATCCTTTCCCCTCAGGCTACCACAACCGTAAGTTACAGACAAATGAAAACTTGATGAAGGATCTATGACAGTACCCATTCCACTCCCCTCCACTGACCTCCATCTATCATGAATGCAACTGGTCTGTATCATGGCAAGCAACCTCTGTGACTGCCAGTATTGTTAATAAATCATATAGTCCTAAAGGTATGAACTCCTTACAAATGCTGTTGTAATTCTTGATGTTCAAGTAGTCTCACACTTCAGACTTGCAATAGATTTGAACAAAGTTCACTCATGGTGGCAGTAGGTT
Source organism: Gavialis gangeticus (assembly GCF_001723915.1). Classification (NCBI taxonomy): domain Eukaryota; kingdom Metazoa; phylum Chordata; order Crocodylia; family Gavialidae; genus Gavialis; species Gavialis gangeticus. The sequence continues at coordinate 20,846,448 of NW_017729024.1, read as the reverse complement.
CTTAAATCAAGAAGAAATATGTGCCTTGATAGAGGAAAAAATCAGGAGCAAACGTATTGTTTCTTTATTCTCAGGGCAAAATGCCTCCTTTGTACTGCTGTCTGTATAAGTGGAGAAACCCACTACTGTCACGAAAAGCAGATATCTCTCATGCATATAGGAACAGAAGGATTTCTGAAAAGGGCATTAATTCTGGTTTCTGTGAAGTAGTTAACTCATGTAAATAATTAGTAGTAGATACTACTGCTGTGCAAAGTCTGCTTTGAGGTCTGTTTTTGCACAAATGACTAGGTCTGTGAGGGAGTATGGCTAAGGCATTATTCCCTAAGTATATTCTATGTTGGTTCTGCCTCTTTCATGTTATCCACCATACAATTTACACAGAGACAATATTCAGTAATGCCCAGATTTTCTTTCCCACTGTGTAGCAGCTATATGTCTGTGTAGTGTTTCCACTGGTGAGATATACCACAGTATTTGCTTCTTTGCTGCTAGTTGGTTAACATAAATGAACAATTAGATCAGCCTCTGGTCCAAAATAGCTGTGGTCCAATATAAGTACTAAGCCTATGCAGTACTTTTGACAGGCAGAACTGAGGGTCTATGCAGCAGAATACAATGATCCTCATTGATCATGGCTTGTTCAGAGCTAAGTTCACGTACACTACAGTATACCATTTAGACATACCTAAAACATTTAGCATAAAGAACCTTGAATTCAATTGCTCAATCCATTTCCAGTGACAGGCTTGTTTAATATTCTGAATAGGCTTCCCATATGAAATGGGAGCTACTTTTGCACCGAGAATGATTGCAGAGTTGCTTGTGACAGTACCTGGTACCTTTGAGGCTAAGTACAGACATTTAAAAAGCCCGAGCCTGAATTGATTCGATCTTTGCAGGTTAGTTTAACCTGTGTAGATTGGATCAATTTGCAAGTGAATCAACATTCACTTTTGATTCCAGAAATGCAGGCACATGCCTGCAGTGGTTCATGCCAGAAGCCAGGGGGTGCTAGAGTGAGCCCTGCCTTCTCTTCTGCAGTGGCCAAGGGAAGCTGAGCTGGGGGTGGGGTGGGGTGCATGGCCAGGCTCTGGCAGGACTGAGTCTGACTGGGGAGGGGTTTAAAACCCCAGCCTGGCCTGCAGGTACCCCAGACCATGTGTGCCTGGAGGAGGCAAGGGGAAGCGGCCTGTACCAGGCTTTTTGGATGGGGAGGGGAGAGGAAGTGTAGCCAGACCCTGGCTCCTAGCTGGCACCAAGCAGTGAGAGCAGGGACATGGCCAGACCTGACCTCCCCTGGTGGCAGGGGAGGAGGAAGGGGAGAGCCATGACTACTGCAGTGGCTCCCTAACAGCCCAGCCCAGCCTGGGCGTGGGGAGCCAGGAGCACAGGTTTACCCCCCTATCCCACAGCGGGGCCCAGTGCTGTGGCCCTCCAGCCCTGAGCCCCAAGGCAGTGCTGTACAAAGCCATAGGCAACAGAAAGCCAGGGCTAACGGAGGTTAGCCCCCCCCCCAACTGAGCCAGCAACAGCAGCTCCAGCACCACTGTTGTTGCAGCACTACACCCAGTGCCGCTGCTGTGTGCTCCTCTGCTGCCATGCATACAGCACCAGTGTGTGCCAGCACTGGAATGACTCTGGGGGAGGGAGGGCTGGGGTTAGGCAGGTGTGCTCCACACCACCCAGCCCCCCCAAATATTTTTTAGTAATATTTTCTAGTGCTGCTTATGCACAGAGCCTCCCCCCTCTCGGGCCCCATGGCAGGGGAATAGAAGGAGAGGAAGAGCCCTGCCTACCTCAGCATCTCCCTGACTGCCTGGGCCAGCCTGGGTGTGGGGAGCTGGGAGTAATCTGAGCACAGAGCTCCTATGTCCCCAGCCCAAGTTGCATCTGGCTGGGAAGGGCCCAGCCCCTCCGCACCTACCCTCACCAGTGCCCATAGTCTGGCCTGGTTCAGCCCCAGCCCCAGCCCCAGCCCTAGTCCCAGCCTCAGCCCTAGCCCCAGCCCCAGCTTCCCCAGCCCAGGTGAGGTGGATGGATGGTGGGGCTGGGCCAGACCATAGGGGCAGGACCCTTGCCACAATTGTGGCTCAGGCTGGGGCAGAACCACAGCCAGCTGGGAAGGGCCCTGCCCTCATGGTCTGGGCTGGCTCCTCTATGTCCACCCTCAGCAGCTCCTGCAGCCAGGCCTACTCAGCCCCAGCCAAGGCAGGTGGATAGCAGGACCAGCTCACTTCCCAGCTGGCTGCAGCTGCATGACAGCCCAGCCCAGCGTGCACAAGCAGTGGTTGGCTGGGCAGTGGTGTGAACGCAACACTGCTGCAGCTGCAGGCAGGCATCTTGGCAGCTGGAGTGGCCATGTAGGATGTGTTAATCATGCCCGTGGCTGCCTGGTCTGGCTCAGAAGTGCTGGCAGCCCTGAAGCCCGGAAGCCACCCACTGCAGGGACTTGCGTGTCCACAGCCACTGCCACTAACATGCCCCCTGCATGGTGCCAATGAGCAAGTACCATGCAGGGGATGCGGCAGCAGTGGCTGCAGAGACACAAGCCCCCATGGTGGGCAGATGGTGGGCTCTGGGCCTGCTGGTGCCTCTGAACTGACACAGATAGCTGTGGGCATGATTAAGATAGTCTGTGTGGCCAGTCTAACTGCCAAGGTACCTGTCTGCAGCTGCAGCTGCAGCTGCAGTGGCATTGTCTCCATGCTGCTGCCTGGCCAGCCGCTGCCTGTACGCACTGGGCTAGACTGTCACAGAGCTGCAGCCAGATGGGAAGGGTCCTGTCCCCATGGCCCAGCCTGGGATGGCCCCACTATCCACCTGCCTTGGCTAGGGCTGAGCGGGGCCAGCTGTGGACATGGAAGGGCTGGCTCAGGTTGCAGGGGCAGGGCCCTTCCCAGCTGGCTGCATCTCTATGACAGCTTGGCCTGGCATGGGCATGGGCATGGGGAGCCAGGAGCAATCTGGGCACACAGCTGTCATGGCCCGAGCTGGAACTGCAGCCAGCTGAGAAGAACTGTGCCCCCATGGTCCAGCCTGGGCCAGTCCCTCCATGCCTGCCTTCAGCAGTGCCTGTGGCCTGGCCCAGCTCAGTCTCCCAGGCCCAGCCTCAGCCCTGGGTGAGGCAGGTGGATGGCAGGGAATGGGATGGCTGGCTCTGACCATGCCCTCACCCCTGTCCCTGCTGCTATAGCGGTGAGTGAGGAGGCTACCTTGATAGGGGATGTTCCTCCCTGGCCAGTCAGACCCTGGCTTTGGTCCCTGGGGAGAAGGGGAGGGAGGGGGTGAATATACCCCCTCCCTGCCCCCTTAGCTTCAGGAGGCCAAGTGGGGCTTTCATCTGGCCCCTCTCTCCTCCCCGCCACTTTGGCAAGAGAGCAGAGGGTCGGGGTTAGACCAGCTGTCTGTTGCAGACAGCACAGCCCAGCTCAGGGCTGAAAAGCATGCTGGGATGCTGGGGGACTCTGGTTTAACTTAAACCAGGAAGGGGTCTTGGACAGAAGTTCCATAAATTGGTTTGACCCAAATCAGTTAAGTCTAATACTACATTTGTCTCCAGGTAAGTGAGTGGGGTGAGAGCATGGGAGTTGCCAAACAGAGTGCAGCCAGGGCTCCTGCCCCATGGCTGCCTCCTGGCCCAGGGACTGGTGAGGCTTCCACGCAGGTGGGGCCACCTGCCTGTGGGGGATGCCTGGCTGGCCCCTGGAGCCGGGGGGGGGGGGGGGACATGGGGGGGGGGGCTTCTCGCACTTGTTCCACCTGTACCAGGATTGCAGTGCTGGAGGGGCAGGTGAGAGAGCTCCAGGAGGAGGTGAACAGGCTGTGGGGGATCAGGGCTGTGGAGGACAAGATTGATGGGTACTTTCTCTCTCTGCAGGGCCCGTCCCCTCAGGCTGTCACCACCCAGGAGTCTGCAGGAGGCACATGGAGGACGGTCACCTCCAGGGCCAGGTGGCGTCACAGGCAGTGCATAGCTGCATCAACTGTCACCCCAGTACAACTGGGGAACAGGTATGTGGCCCTGGCAGTGCTGGAGGAGACTGGGCATGAGGAAGAAGGTAGGGAGGAAGCCACACTCTTATCCAGCAAGCCGGCATGCATACCACCTGAGCATCATCCAGCGACCCAGAGGAAGAGACATCAGGTCATCGTCATACGGGACTCCCTCCTCAGAGGAACGCATGATGGACCCCAGTGTGAGAAAAGTGTACTGTCTCCCAGGAGCCAAGATTGGGGACATCACAGGGAAGATCACTGACCTCATCCGGCCTTCCGACTACTATCCTATGGTCCTCATCCATGTGGGAACCAATGATGAGGCCCGGAGTAGTCTGGACCAGATCATGGATGACTACAGGGCTCTGGGGGCCAAGCTGAGAGAGTTGAGGGCTCAGGCGGTCTTTTCGTCCCTCCTCCCGGTTAGTGGAGGCTGTCAGTGGCAGAGCGCCTGCATCCGTGAGGTGAACCGGCACCTCCGGAGTTGGTGTCATCACACCAGATTTGGCTTCCTGGACCATGACCTGCACTTCAGATCAGAGGGTGTCCTGGGACATGATGGTCTCCATCTCTCCCCCAAAGGTAAGAGT
>NW_017729024.1:20815952-20841848 GCF_001723915.1 Gavialis gangeticus | reverse complement strand
ACCGGTTTCTGATCACTTAAACTGTTTTATGTGTAACTTCTGTCCTGAGCCTGACTGTTTGATTAACTTTCATTTATGTTGTTACACTTCAAGGGCATTACTGTAGAGAAAGACAGCAGCCTTTTCAATGCCCTTGTCCTATCAGCACAGACTGTCACTTCCATATTTCTTTGCCTCTTTGAAAATGACAGACACCTTCTCTCTCGGAATACTAGCAAGCTAAGCCCTAAAACCAATCAATCAACCACATGCAATTTAGCCAACTTAATACAATAAATATTTATTGGCATTTAACAAAACAAAGAGAGAAGATGAAGGAAATGTATTAAAAAAGAGGATATTCTCAAAGGCACAAAGGGCAGGTAAGGCACCTGAATTCCATTTATTGTCAATGGGATTCAGGGCTATCTGTGCTTTTTAAATCTTGTTCAAGTGCATCATTATAGAAACCAGTAAAACATCCCTAACGCAGACCTAGGAGAAGATCCCAATCCATTGTAGTCAATAGGATATTTTTAACAGAAGTTCAATAGAAGAACATATTTTTTTCAAAGCAATATTACTTGTCAGTCTCTAAACAGAAAGCTGTTTCTTCAATGTGTCTTGTCTTTCAACAATGCCATGAATGTATAACCACTTAAAAAACTAATCAAGTTCAAGGACTGAATGCCTAGGTGATGCACTAATGTTGAGTTCAAACTTCTCTGCTTTTTAAAGCCAAATATCTATTTTCACATTCATACCTATTTACATTGATTAGCCATAATGCCTTTCCAGATTTGCAATTCTAAATCTTTTAACACATGCATGCCTAAATTTATGCAGTTGACTAAACCATTTGTCAATGGAACCAATTATGTACAGTAAGTTAAAATGTGTGTAAAATGTATGGAATTAGGGCCTCTATATTTAGTCCTTTGTAAAATTGCCAAAATTACTTTGCCAACTGTTCCTTCCGTTGCTAATATCAGCCCTGTCAGCACTGGCAGCAGTGGGAGTCCTAGTGGAGATGAGACTCAGCAGGCTGCTATGATTTTTAATAGCGTCATTAAGTTTCTGGGTGGAGTTAGATCATAGTGTTAAAAAATACCAGTGGCTTTGCAGGGACCTATTGACACTAAAGTTCCAGCTGTAGCAACCACTAGCGAAACTTTGCCAGTGATATCAGCAGTAGAAAATGTTGGTCCCAAAATGCAACTGCAGAAAAGTCCTTTGTATAGCTCAGCGTTATCCCTCCCCTTCTCCTAGTACAGCTGGATAAACAGAGTTAATTCTAATGTCTCTTGTTACCCAAATCCCATTCCATATGTCCTAATTAACCCTGTCTTATTTCTGTTAACACCTTCCTTTTAGTATTTCTGGCATGCTGAATAAACAGTATTCATGCATAAAGTTCCATTAACATGTAAATGACTAAGTTACACTTTTTGTTGTACTTCATTAGTATGTAAAAGATGCAGTTCTCTATGGGAGGTCATTTATACAAGTCTTAGCACAATTGCACATTTTTTGGTGACAGCTTAATAACATAGATGAATACCACAAAACTTCCATTTGAACAGAACAATGAATTTGCTTTGAATGTGTTTGCATCCCTTTGTGTAAATGTTCTAGCGCATACATTTATTGGCAGGGATATTTGCCAAAATGATTAGTTTTAAATCAGTTCTCAAGAACATGTACATAAGATGTAGCTGGAATTTATAAACATAAGTATTGCTCCTGAAACCTGATTTTAGAAGTTATGCTTTATCCAGTCATAGAATAGAAATAATATCACATGAGGTGAGCGACCAATGAAATTAACTTAAAGCAAATTTTTATTTTCTAATTTTGATAGGAAATTGCTTGCAGACAGTCTTCAGGCAAATGGTATTTGGTTAGGTGAATTGTTATATATTGCATAATGGCATAGATTAAAAAATACTGATGGCTTCTAATTAATGAATGATAATTGAGGCTACTCTGCTTTACCTTCTTCCCAACTTCAGACTAACGTGGCTAACTACGTCATTCTGGTCAAAATTATGAAATGTTTCCTTATCTGGTAGAGCATATCAATGTGAAGAATATGAAATCCTAAGCCATCAGGCAACACTAAAGATAGCTTAATTTTAGCCTGTCACACTGACAGTATCTCATGTAAAAATGATGAAACAAGCCCCATGTAATAGTAGTCTCATGTAGTAGTCCCATGTAATTTTAATTTAGGAATATGCTTAGGTATTGTGTTGATTTGGAGCCAGAGTCTTTAGCATTAGGAGTAAAGATGCAGAAAAGTGAAATACTAAAACTCCATCCATTCTATATGGGAAAATAATATTTGTGACTGTGCTTCTGCATTGTGTGTGAATGGACTGTTAATGCTGAAAACAAGAACCCGTGAGTCACTGTGGGTTTAGTTGAGAGCTGCCTTGCGCATTGTGCAGAGGCATAAGGAGATAATTCCCTGGGTTACCTATGTGTATTGTGGAGTGGTTAGAGAAGAAAGATCCCTTCCATCTTTTAAATGTCATATTTTTGAAAAATGATGTCTCCCAATTCAGGGTAAAGATTAACAAATGCTAGTTTTTTAGATACTTTAGAAGATGATTTTTTAACAGGAAGGAATTTGTATAAAAATTGCATTTCAGGACAACCAATATTTTTTGGTAGTTCTCTTACTTAAATGTGTCATTAATTAAGTATTAACAGGAGTTGCCCAGATCTCCATAGCTTGGCTGTCTTTCTAACAACTGAGCAGAGGGGGAAGCAGAGGCTGAAAACTCAGGTGGCTCAGCTTTGATTGAAAGGTTATGGCCCAAGGCAGAAAGTGAAAGTGCCCAGGACATCCTGCTTGGGTAGCTGTTAAGCTATCGCTTTTGTTTTTCTTGGGGGTGGAGGGCATGGACAGACAGATGACACTTTTTGGAAAAAAAATGAGGTTTCCCCACAGAAAATGTTGATTTTGTGCAGAGATCATTCTGTCAGAGACAGAGATCCATCAGAAAAACAATTTAACAGAAAATTCTTGACCAGCTCAGGTTCTAATCTGCCTTGGGGAATGAGCATCTGTCATGTGGACACTGTTCCCTCTTTTGCACAGATAGTGTGGGAGTAGGCAGACAGGAACAGATGTGAATGCTGCCAAGACTTTACCCGCAATGTCCTCCAATGGTCTGGATAGTTTATAAGGTGCAGATCTACCCTGCCTTCTGCCAGACTAACATGGCTAACTACCTCTCTTAGTTAGCAGAGCTGTGTCAGTGTTTTACAGGGCATGTAAACTGTGAAGAATGGGGCTGGAATAGCTTACTTCCCTTCCAAATCCAGGGATAAGCAGAACCAATTGTTATCTGGAGTCTGTTCTGACTTGCTTTGGATGCTGGCCAAGCATCTGGATGATCCCAAGACCACAGTAGTATCCAAGACAGTTTACACTTGACATTGTATCCACCCCTTCCCTGAATTATGAAGAACACAGTTTGGCTGAATCAGAGAATCTAAACTGGAGAATGCTAAGTAGTATGTCTATCTGGATTAAATTAATTTTGGTCTTGTTTTTATTGTTAACCCTTGAGGGAGGGTTGCTAAATGAGACAAAGTGCAGTGTGAGAATGTTGGAATTCAATATTGAAGGCCTCTAAACTTTGACAATTATCAATTCAGGTTATTTAGAGAGTAGGCTATAGATTTCCATTAGCTCAGCAGCTGAGCGCAGCAATAAAGCAAATGCTTGCAATGCTAGTGAAGGTTACAAACAACATCTTAACTTAACAATGGGCAGCTTTTTGCAGGACAGCCTCACACACAAGTTGACATGCAATGATGATAACAACTATGTAGAAAGGTCAAGTTTATTTTTAAACATTGGACTTCCTGCTTTAAATAAGACAGGCAACTACTAGAAGCACATCTTCAGCTGCAGCATTTACAGATTAGGGCTTCAGCAGACCTAGGGACAAGACCTTACAGCACAGCAGCTGCTCCATGGTAACTGATCATGTGCATCAATGGGTAGTGCATTCAAGATGCTCTTGAGGGGCAAGGTATGGAAGGTTAGCTTTCATCCACCATGTGGTAGCAGTGTACACATAGCCAGTTATTGAGAGACATCTGATGTTGTAAAGTCCCTCACCCCTCTTAGTAAGTATATGACTTGGTACATGGTACATGACTTGCCCTTAGACCATGCCCTTAGATCAATCCATGCCCTTAGACCAGTCTCCTGTCTCAGAATGTGGCTACTATCAGATGCTTCAGAAGAATGTGTAAGAATCCTTTAAGAGAAAATTATAGAGCCATCTATCCACAGGAGATTTTTTTCCATCTAATTTAAGAAGTTAATGGCTGGATTATGGTCTCATGCTAGATATTAGCAAAATTTTTTCTTTATTTGCAAGCTTTCAGGCACACTCACCCTTCTTTGGGGGTAGGAGAATACAAAGATTGTAAAATTTCTCCTAGGTGAAAATGAAAATTCATATTTCACAGGAAAGCTGAAGGTATTGTAAGATCTCATGGCTGGAAAAGTTCATTTTGTGCAAATTAGCCTCATAAAAAGTTGGAGAAGAATGTGTACAAGAATATTTTTAAGATTTTGGTTTGTTGTCATTCAATTTCATTGTTCTCTTGCTTTTATGTTAATATGAGAAAAAGTCAATGAGACTGACTTCCTCAGTCATTGTTCACTCTCTTGTGCCATGTCTATCATGTCACTTCTTATTTCCTCCCTAAACTAAATAAGTCTCCTCTTTCATTTTCTTCGCTTATGAAAGTTCCTCCATGCTGCTAATCATTTGTCATCCAGGTGAGATGCTCCCATTTAAGCCATATTTCTCTTGTACTGAACATTGTAGGTGACAGTAAACCATTAATTTATCTAATGGCATTATACCATTTTGGCATTATCTTGCACCAGTTTCTGTTAGAAGCCTTATATGTTTGAGCTGAGCTCTCCACAATATGACTTTTCCTGAACCTTTTTTTTTGAACAGTACGGTCAATTAGAAGTATAATAATTTCTTCCAAATATTGCATTTGTTAGCCATTTTGCTGCATAGCTTCCTAGTTTTTTGAAGTCCCTCCAATGTTCCTAACAGTATTTTTGTCTTTACCTACTTAGGTTATATGCAGAGGTTACATTTAGATTGACCTAACTAGAGTTAGGTTGATCAAAATACCCATCTGTAAAGATGTTCAGGGGCTTTAAATTGGGCCAGAAATGGCAGGCCCAATTTAAGGTAGCTGACCTGAGTAGGTGAACTAACTTAGATTGGGAACACGTTAGTGTGATCTATCAAATGTCTGAACGTGTTTGGAGTGCAGCCCTGGGGCTAGAAAGCCCAGCTGCCTGCCCCAGTCCTGGGTTGCACTCTTCCTACCCCTCTGACCTGTACCAGGCTATTTTTAGACCCACCCCACTCCTTTCCCACCTCTGGACTACCAATCTCCCCCATACCCTCTGTGGACCCATTCACCCTCCCCCTGCAGATCTGTCAACCCCCACTACACTGGGGGGAGGGTTGGGCACTTCTCCAGTTCTGCCCAACCCTCCCCCCACCCTGCGTTATTTACACTGGGTTCTCAGTGCAGCTCTCAAGTGAATGTTTGCATACACTGCTCCTCATCTATGATCACATGGCTTAAAGCCACATGATCATTGACTGGTTGCATGTACCCTTAAATATTTTTGTTATATCCCAGTATCACCTCGCTGATTATACTCTTCTCCTTGCAAAAAAAAATGTAATTGGGCTGTATTACAGCATCAACAGGAGTGTTAGGTGTAAGACACAGGAGGTGATAGTGCTTTCTATCTGCTGCTGGTCAGGCCTCATCTAGAGTGTTGTGTGCAATTCTGGGCTCCGCATTTTTCAGAGGATGTGGAGAAGTTGGAGAGGGTTCAGAGACAGATGACAAAAATGATAAAGTAGTTGAAAGGCAAGCCATATGAGGAAAGGCTGAGAGAGCTAGGTAAGTTTAGCTTGGGGAAAAGGAGATTAAGGGAAGACTTGATAGGAATTTTTGAAATATTTGAGCATCTGCAGAGGTTAGGATATGAAGTAATGATTTTAAATTGCACCAACCCAATTGAGATTATATCTCAAGAAAAACTTATATTATATCACTGATTTTTGTTAGAACAGTAGAGCAGTAGAATAGACTGCCCAGGGAAGCTGCAGAATCTCCTTTACTAGAGGTTTTCAAGAGAAAGATGGATAAGCATTTGACAGAGACAGTTTAGCATTCCTGCATTTGCAGGGGGTTTGGACCAGGTGACACTTGGGATACCTTCCAATTCTGTGATCCTTTGGGGCACCCTTGATTTTATCATTTGGAGCTGTTCTTGTAAAGACCTTGATTGGCAAATGTGATGTATTTTCAGTATAATATCTATTTCATTTAAAATGATTCCTTGACATTTTGTGGCGTTATATGCAAGCACAAAGCTGCATGTCAGCATGTTTAATATGCATTAATTGTGGAACTAAAGAAAATGTTTTAGCTCTAGTTTTTATTTGGTATACATAGGGACCAGATTAAGAGTCATTAAGGTGCATGGAAGTGCATATTCGTGCTCCGCAAGGTGGGAAATGAGAAGTACTCTGGATTCTACATTGGTCTTCATCATTTCCTCAGTCAATCTTTAAGATAGTCCATAAAGGTCCACTTCATAACTTTGTGTGGAGGTGAAATTCCATCTTCATCCTGGCAAATCTGTACATTGATCCTATTTCTTTGATTTGTTAGTTTTCAGGATACCACTAATTGGATTTGTGGAAATGTTATTAACCCACCATGTCATGGGGAGAGAAGGGACTACCTTCTGGCACAGCATATCTGATATTGGCAATAGTACAGAATCCTTTCCAAGCATCTGAGCCTGAAAACAAAAGAAAGCAGGGGATGAAACAGGGTTACTCAATTAAACACATATGTTAGGAAAAGAATGAAACAATGATGGTAGAATGTTCCAGATTAAATATGAATTATAGTGGAACACATGAATTATGAAATTACTCATATTTTTATACAGCTTTATTTTCATATAAATGTTCAGTGATTGGTAACATTTCTAATTTACTACTTCTCACACTTCAACTGGTCAATATACTACAACAGAGAAGTGGCACCAGAATCATAACCTTTTGCACATCTTCTGCTCCCTTCTCCTCAGTGAGCTCAAACCATCTTGAAATTTAGGTATATTCTACTTATTAGTTTTTTAATTTATAAAATGTATCTCCCAAATTCCTAATCACATTTTCACATTTTTTTCTATGAATATCAGTCCATGTCAATTGACTTGTTTCTGGCTTATTCTATTAGGCTAAGGACAGACATTCAAAAAGCCCAAGCCTGAATTGATTAAATCTTTGCAGGTTAGTCTAACCTGCAGAGATTGAACCAATTCGCAAGTGGACAGACATTCACTTTTGATTTAGGAAATGTAGGCACAAAGTCCTTACATGTGTTCGTTGAGGTGGATGTTGTCTACCTGGACTTCAAAAAAGTCTTTGACACTGTATTTCACCTCATGCTCATAAAAAAACTAGGCAACTGTGGCATTGATGCCTACACAGTCAGATGGGTGGCAAATTGGCTCGATGGTCACACCCAGAGAGTGGTGGTGGACAGGTTGTTTTCGACGTGGAGGGATGTGGGCAGTGGAGTTCCCCAGGGCTCAGTCCTTAGGCCTGTGCTATTCAACATCTTTATCAGCGAGTTGGAGGTGGTCATGGAAAGCATGCTGTCCAAACTTGCTGATGACACAAAGATGTGGGGAGAAGTGGGCACACTGGTGGGGAGAGACAGAATCCACCTAGATCTAGACAGGTTACAGAGGTGGGAGGATGAGAATAGAATGGAATTCAATGCAGACAAATGCTAGGTGCTCCATCTATGGAGAAGGAACCTGCAACATACCTATTAGGGCTGTGCAAGGCTTCAGACAGAGCTTCAGATCTGAAGAAGCTTTGGACACTTCTGGGTCCAAAGCAGCACATCCAGATCAAAGCTCTGGACTCGTTAGGCTTTCTGAAACAGTTTGGAGCTTCTGAAGAGTTTCAGAACTGCCTCAGCTGCCTCGGAGATCCAGCCATAGGGTATAATGGGGAAAGAATAAAATATCTATAACTTTGTTGTTTTTGTCAGATGTGAGTGACATTTTCAGAGGTGATAGACTCTGCAGAGAGGATGAAGTCTGCCAAGCTTCAAGAAGATTGGTGCAGGGGTTTGGGGGGAACAGCCCCCCAAATTCTTGAAAGCAAAACTCATGTCACGTCTACATGTTACAACACAGGGAGGTCAAAACTCCAGGGTGGTAGCTCTTACTGAGGCCACAAAGCCTGCCAAGGTTCAAGAAGATTGGTGCAGAGGTTTGGGGGAAACTACCCCTCAAGCTGCAGACAATCAAAACTCATGCCATGGGTGCTTGTGGGACTGACTGTCTCTGGCTTGGGGCGGGGAGGGAAGACACTGCTGCAGGCCTGGCTGCTAAGCTACCATGTTACCAGTTACCAATCAATCAATCATGATTCACTCAGGGACCAGGGACACAGGACCCAGCCACTACATAATGACTTAACGAGCATCAATTAGCACCTACAAAACCAGGCTAAGGAGAGGAAAGAATCAATACAGACAATCAACTGCCCCAAGACGGACACAGTCTTGGCACAAGTTTGACCTGTCAGCAGATAGGGGTGCAGGGCCCCAGACCTCCCTGTGCTGATCTTCTTGACAGCTGGCTGGCATCACAGCAGGGGCCACCATCCCTGCAGCTGTCACCCCACTGTGCCTTAACACATGCAGTATCACCCATGGCACAAATTTTGCTTGTCCACAGCTTGAGATGCAGTTCCCCCAAACCCCTGCACCAATCTTCTTGAAACTTGGCCAGCTTTGTGGCCTCAGTAAGAGCTACCACCCCTGCAGTTTTGACCCCCCTGTGGTGTAACATACAGCCATGACAGGATTTTGGCTTTCAAGAATTTGGGGTATAGTTCCCCCCAAACCCCTGCACCAATATTCTTGAAACTTGGCAAGTGTCATGCTCTCATCAGAGGCTACTATCCCTACAAGTTTAATCCAAATTGGACACAAAACAACAAAGTTATAGATATTTCATTGATTCCCCATTATACCCTATGGCCGGATCTCCAAGACAGCTCCGAAGCTTCTGAATCGCTTTGGCTGGATCGAGGCGGAAACCCGGTCTGGAGCTCCAGATCAGATCATGGCCGTCTGAAGCAGCAGGACCCAAAGCCGGATCAGATTGCTGCTGACTCGCACAGGCCTATTACCTATAGGCTGGGGAACACCCTTCTCAACAACACAGTGGCTGAAAGGGATCTTGGAGTCATTGTTGACTCCAGGATGAACATGAGCTGCCAATGTGAGGAAGTGATCAGTAAGGCTAACCACACCTTGTCGTGCATCTACAGATGCATCACAACCTTCCCCTCTATGCGGTGCTGGTCAGGCCACAGTTGGAGTACTGCGTCCAGTTCCGGGCACCACACTTCAAGAGGGATGTGGCTAACCTTGAGAGGGTCCAGAGGAGGGCCACTTACATGGTCAGGAGGCAGCAGGCCAGGCCCTTTGAAGATAGACTAACGGGCCTGAATCTATTCAGCCTCCACAAGAGAAGACTGAGAGGGGATCTGGTGGCTGTCTATAAACTCACCAGGGGGACCAGTGGAAAATAGGTGAGGCTCTGTTCCCCCAGGCACCACCTGGGATAACAAGGATTAACGGCCACAAATTGATTGAGAGCAGGTTCAGGCTTGATGTCAGGAGGCATTACTTTACAGTTAGGGATGCCAGGCTCTGGAATGGGCTCCCAAGGATGGTGGTGCTCTCCACTACCTTGGGGGTCTTCAAGAGGAGGTTGGATAGATATCTGGCTAGAGTATTATGATCCCAGCACTCATTCCTGCCCAGAGCAGGGGGTCATACTTGATGATCTGTTCAGGTCCCTTCTGACCCTAGAAACTATGAACCCTCCCTTCTACAGTGCTAAGCTGAGGAGGTGTGTGGCCAGGCCCCAAGAGGACACTATGATTAGGGAGGGGTTTAAAGCCCCAACCTGGCCTATGGACCCCCAACCAGGGTATGCCCAGAGGGAGACAGGGAACCAGCCCTCGCCAGGCTTTTCCCCTGCTCACTGCTCAAGGGGCAGAGAGTGTTGTCAGTTCCCAGCCTCCGGCTAGCACTCTCAGGCAAATGGTGGGCAGAGTGGGGAGGGTTGGGAAGACTGTTTGTGTGGACTGCATGCATCTGTTGATGATACTGAACTTTTAAATCTCCCTCTCTTTGCTTCTTCATATTGTCTGTAGCAAACTGACAGGCACTGCATTCATTACAAACCAGGTCATTTCTCACACTTCTCTCTGTCCCTTGTTGAACTCTGACAGATTTCAGGGTTTGAAGCAAGCCAGCTGCCAACAGCCAGCAAGGAACTTATCAGAACACAAAGCTTATCAGCCCATCAAGAAAACAAAGCCTCTCTCTCATTAGGTCAAGCTGTTCTTAAACAACTTTTTGCAAAGCATTTTTAAGGAAGAATGGAGGGACATTACTCCTTGACTTGTTGATTAGCTCCAAAAAAGCCCTAAGCAGAAACTGTTCTGTCTGCCTTTGTTCCAGTGAAATTGGAGACATACACACGGACACCTTTCAGCATTACCTAGCATGGCAGTGGCATGACTGTGACCAGATGCTGGCTAGGTCTGTGCTGTAGGAGATGGGGGGATCCCTGCTTGAGCAGCAAGGGGGTTGGGGGTGGGGACAGGGGAAGGCAGGCAGATGCTGATGTCTCCTGGCTGCAGTCTCTATCTCCTTCTCAGACAGCTGGAGCTCTAGCTAGGGAGAAGAGGAGTGAGTGGGGCCACCCCTGCTCTCTAATGGAGCAGACAGTCCAGCCCAGCCCAGGGCTGAAAATCATGCTGGGATGTTGGGGGACTCTGATTTAACTTGAACAAGGATGGGGTCTGGGACAGAAGTTCCATAAATTGGTTTGACCCATATCAGTTAAGTGTGATACTACATTCATCCAGGTTTAACTTAAACCAGTTTTGGCCAATTTGAAACTGATTTATGTGCACTGAACTTATGTTCTGTTACAGGTTTAAACCAGTTTCTGATCACTTAAATTGGTTTATGTGTAATGTCTGTCCCTAGTCTCACAGGAGATCCAAACTCTTAAGCACTCATACATATTAACTAATACAGTTTTAAACATATACATAAAAAAGCAGAAGAAGAAAAATAATTTGTTGTTGTTGGGGAAGTAGAGGGCTAACAGACAAATACACTATGTATGTTTCTGGAAACAGACTGAATCCCCCTATATCAGAGATGGGCAATTATTTTGGGCAGAGGTCCACTTACCCAGTTTTGGCAAGCTGTCAAGGACTGCATGGGTAGTCCCGCCCCTTGACAGGTGCCCCACCCTCTGATCACCATCTTGGGACCAATGTCCCAATGTCTTGGGACCAATGTCCCAGGGCCAGCACCGGTGGGGCCTAAAGCGGGCCACAGGTTGGTGGTGGTCTGTGGAGCTGGGTTGGGCTGCACCAGCAGGGAGAGGGGGGAGCTGGTCTGGCTCCATAGAGCCCCTGCTGGCTGGGACCCCACACTCCTGCTACCCTGCTCTGGGTCCTGCTGGCACTGACCCCGGGACACTGGTGTGGGCCCTGTGTTCTTGCTGGCTTCTGTGCCCACTCACACCCACTGCCCCCCAGCTCTGCGGTACAGGTGGGGGGCAGCACGCAGCTCTGACCCCCTGTTTGCTGGCAGGGAAGAAGCTAGTGCTGAGCACGGGGAAAAGTGGCCCTTTGCCAGCCCCATGGCCAGTGCTCCCTGCTGCAGGTGCTCACAGCCTGAGCAGGGCTGTCTGGAGCAGGCACAGGAAGCCCCGTGTGGGCTTCCAGGGGCTACAGCGCAGGGCCCTGGCCATGGGGTGAGTGAGGGCCACTTTTCCCCATGTTCAGCACCAGCTTGTAACCTGGGCCGCTGCCAGCCTGGGCTCCAAGCCATCTCTAGGCTCACCCACTGGCGGCAGCAGCTGCAGCCCCTCCACTTGCCATGCTAGGCAGTGTTGGCTGCTGCTGCCCACCTGGAGCTCATGTGCTGGGCAGCCCAGAGGCGACAGTGGCAAATACTGCCTGGGATGGCAAGTGGGGGGGCTCCAGCTGCTGTTACCACGTGCAGCCCTGACGGGGAGGTGGAAGCAGCCCCTCACCTGCCCTGTGCCCAGCACCTCATGCTGCAGCCACTTGCAGCCTGCCTGTGGTTGCCTGTTCCTGCTCTGGACAGCCCTGCATGGGCTGTGAGCGGCTGCAGCATGGGGTGCTGGCAATGGAGCCACTTTCCTCTGCACCATGAAGGAGCTTGGGGAAAGCTGAGCACAGGGAAAAGCAGACCCTCTCCTGCCCCTGGCTAGTGCTCCCTGCTGCAGCTGCTCACAGCCCATGGGGCTGTCTGGAGCAGGCACAGGCAGCCCCATGCAGGCTGCAAGTGGCTGCAGTGTGGGGCGCCGGACATGGGGTGGGTGAGGGGCTGCTTTCCCCCCCACCCGCACTCAGCTTTTCCCCGGGCCACTTTTCCCCTGCACCTTCCCTGCCAGGGGTCCTCCCCACCCTTCCCCCTTACCTGAGGTTCTGGCACTGCTGGGGCAGCCATGTGCTCCCAGGCCAGAAGCCCCTACTGGGTCTCCCAGCTGTGGGGGTGGGGCTGGGTGGGCCCTGCTGTTGTGGGAGCCCACCAGGCTTCCCCTGGGTCCTACTGCCCTTGGTTCCTGTCATTTTTGACAGGAACCAAGGGCAGATAAATATTAATTTTCTAAATTTTTTAGGGGCCCTGCAGGCCGGATAGAATGGCTTTGTGGGCCAGATGCGGCCTGTGGGCTGTATTTTGCCCACCCCTGCCCTACATCAAGAGACAACAGAAGCATGCAGACTGACAAGAACCATTAAGAAACGATGAGACAGCATTGGTCAGCTTTACAGGCAAACAGAGCACATCCACAGCTTATTTCGAAGATTTTTTAGGTGCCACAGTAAATAGAACCTGAAAGCGGATGGAGAAATTCCTTGAGCGGGAATTTGCATGCTTTCAAGGAATTCCTCCCAAAGAAGGGTCCTATGTACAAGGATATGTTTTAGAAAATCTAAGTGGACAATGGAGACTGGTGTCATTGACTGATGGGAGGCAGAAGTGACCTCTCAAAACTGAGTGAGAGATGACTTGAAGAGTGGGGACCGGCAGTGAAGAGTTTTGAAAATGAAGACAAGAAGATTATTTTTGATGGGATAGAAAAGGGGAGCCAATGGAGGGATACATTGACATGGATGATATGGTCAAAAGGGCATTTTTACATGCTGAAGTACTGCAATACTTGCAGTTGTATAAGCAGCAAAATGTATGTCAACACTGAGAAAATGGCGGCAGTGTGCTTTTGAACTAAAACACCTCTGAGGTGCTTAGTTCAAAAGCATACCACCACCATTTTCTGCACACTGACACACATTTCACCACTTATACAATTGCACGCGGTGCAGTGCAGTGTGAGTCAGCTCATGTGCAGAGTAGACTTGATTAATCAAGCCTGCTCAGAAGCGGTGGATCTTCAGCACCTTGGTGAATGAAAAAGTATGTGCATAAATGCCCAAAGTGAGAGGTTAGATAGTTTTCAACAGTTGCATTTGTCAAGCCAAAGTAAAGGCTGTTTTAGTAGCTGAGATACAGGATGAGATTATGGGTGAAAACTTTAGCTGTGTGGATGAGTAGCATAGGGCTCACAGATGCCATGCAAAAAGAATATGCAAAATTTACGGAGAACCTGAATGAGAGAACTTAGAGAAAGGTGAAATTTGAAAATGATCCCTGGATTATGGGCCTGAATGAAAGGCAGGATAGTTATGTTGTTGACAATGATCAAAGGAGGAGCTAACAGGAGGGTCTAGCATGATGAGCTTTGTTTTAGTCATATTGAAGCTGAGGTGATGAATAGTTTTCCATGAGGAGCCATCAGAGAGAAGGGCTGCGATTTTCATTTGGATAGAAAATCTGGAATAAAGAAATAGATCTGAGTTGTCAGGACAGGGATGGTAGCTGAATTTGCTTTCCACAGAGATGGTACAGAAAGAGAAGAAGCCAAATATAAAGCATGGGGAAACTCTCAGAAAACTGATGGAAGAATGAGGAGGAACCTCCCAGAGACACGATGAGGGACTGATTAGAGGAGTTAGGAGGAGAGCAAAGAGAGGACAAATGATTAGAACCCAAGGGAAGACATTAAAGCCAGCTGACAGATCAAGGAGAATGAGGACAGAGGACTGGGTCTTTAAGATTTATCTTTGAAAAAGGTAATTAGAATCTTTAAAAAGAACCATTTTAGTGTAGTGCAAGGAGCAGAAGTAGGATTGCAGAGGTCTAGAATGAAATTGGAAGACAGGCACTCCAGACAGTGCTTGTAAAGTGTGTGTTCTATAGTCTTAGAGATGAAAGGGAGAAGAGAGATGCAGTGGTAGCTGAAGGGCCAAGGATGGCTTGCTTAAGATGGAAAACTAAAGCGTGTTTGTATTTTCGTAGGGGAAAGAGTCACAGAAGAGTTAGAGTTTAAGGAAAAGGGTAAGTGAAGGGGTATGTGGGCACAAGAGAGACCAGGAGGTAGGATGAGGTCACTAGTGTAAGTATAGCAAAGTTCTTTCTTGCTTTGACTAGGGACTGCTGTGTGCACATACTACAGCAGCACAGAGGGTGGTACTATCCTCCTACGTACTGTTGTCTCACTAGCCTGTCCATGAGACAAAAGGGTCACAGCTCTGCTTATCTTTTGTTTTCCTCACTGAGTGGCTCAGAGGGATCTAGCTAGTGCTTTACAACACCTTAAACCCATGCACCCAAAGCCACAGTTGAAAGAATCCATACGGAGATCTTAATAGGGGTGGGGAACTTTATTGACTGTTGTGCCTCTTCATGGCCTTGCAACCTAAGCTCCCAGTTTGTCCCTTACCATTCATTTAACTCTTACCTACTTTGGTTGACTAGATCAGACCTCTTTGAATGAGTAGCAGGTTTTAGCTGAATCCATGAAAAAAAATTCTTTAATGACTTTTGATTTACCATATTAGATTAAAATGCCAACTATTTCTTGAGGAAAGCATTTAGCTAAGTAAAATCCTCATCTTTTTTGCCCCCTTACCATCAATAGTATAGATGCAATACAAGCATTGATTGCCAGTGCTTTTTTTGTTTGCCTACGTAAGTATTATTATGTGAGTCCACTGAGATTCTGTATTTCATGGTAGCTAAGATTTATATAGGATTATTTTAAGTCTTTATTAAGGATTGGAAATTCCAAGTCAGCAACTTTGGAACAAGCTCTGGATTAGCTTCTCAAAAGAGAATGAGGGTTTTGTTTTTTTTCCCTCCCCAGAAAATTTTGGATTTTCTGAGGAAATATAACCCACTCCCTCTGAAAAATATTAGCCAAAACAATTTTAGCTGTCTACTGAAATAAATGGGAAAATACCACTATGTTGGGTCAAGTGAGTTTATGTTCGAGTGCCTCAGGCCCCCATTCCCCTCTTTGTACTAGGCTTCCTGCCTGGACTCCATCTTTCAGGATGTTCTAGGATATTTTCCCCTCTTGATGCATCATGTAATCCCTGGTCAGTTGGCTTGCTCCACCTGAACTAAAACTCTCAGGAAACTCTGCAGTAGAATTTCTGAATTGAAAATTTATGGCTTTTCTCAAAATGTTTTTGCTTTTAGCTGAAAAAAAATTCAGGTATGGTGAGCTTGGATTTTTTTGAAGACAGAATTTTATCTGTGTTGAATGGTTACTTTTTGTGAAAAATATAGTGAGTTAAACATACATTTTTTACATTGAAAAACGTTCATAATAGACATTTTTTATCAGCCATTGGCTACTTGGGGTTGGATCAAGCTACTAAGAGACAGACCAGAATAATGAAGTCAGAGCCTGAAGGCAGATCTGACTTATCTTGGAATCTGTTTTTCATTTACACTAGGGCCCTTTATACCTCCCTGGCAGCATAATGGGACCTTAAAAATAGGTGCAAATGGATTTACACACACTTCACTTATATCTACTTGTAGGCTTCTTTGCACTGCCAGAAAGATATAATGAAACTTTAGTGTAAATAAGAATTAGGCCTTCAGAGATTGAGTGGCCTGTTTCTCAGCTTTAACTGAAATCAGATTTCTAACCTTGAAATATATCTATTCTAATTAGAGAAATACCTGTCATCTCTTGTCTACATTGCTTAGAATCTGTTCGGTCATATCAGGATTGGGAGTAGAGTTTAGTTACATGTCTGTATTTTTAAATAGATTCCAGACATAGGGAACATTAGGAGTTCTTGGTGGACTATTAGTGTATTTAAAATAGAAAAATACATTCCTGTGACTTTCAAAGCCCATTTTACCTGATTTTTTAAAAAAAAATCTAATTTAATTTTTACACTTCTAATGGTACAGTAACATTTCATTATTAATCGTTATAAATATAATTACTAATAAATCACATAACATATAAATACAGAATGCTTTTGTATATGGTAAATAACTGAGTTTTGAAGTAAGCAAATTAAGTAGCATATGTTATATTCCGTAAACTATTATTTTAAGTACTGATATAAAGCATTACATATCTCTTGGCAGAAATATTAGCCTGTCTGGAATCTGTCATTTTGACTTATGGACGAGTCTCTTAATTTATTAGTTTTCTGCTGTTTTTAAGATTATTTTGCCAAGTAGTTTTGTTTTCTCATTAAATATTACTTGTGAGGATATTTTGTTCCCTAAACTTTACCTATGGTATATTAAAATCTTCAATGGATTTCATTTAATTCTATGATATGGGATTTGGTACCAATTTCGTGTAGCTTAAACTAGAAGAGTGACAAAACTTTTAGAAGATTATGTGTCATTTAATAATAAATTCAACAAAAAAGTGTCTGACATGCACTGGTATGAAAACACTCCAAAGTGCTGTTCTGCTTGAAATATGAACCTCACATTGCTATCAATTACTAACCATGTAAATCTGGAATAAATTCAAGCAATTACAATTTCGGAAGACTAGAGAGCCATACATAGTTGAAATCAGAATCTGGTCCTGAGTATTGTCCATAATTCTCTAGTATTACAGACATATAGCAATGCAGCTAAAGTGTGCTCCACTTCAGCAATTCAACTTTTCTATTGTATGTGGCCCCATACAATTTTGGTAGTGATTTGAGAGAGATCAGCTACAGCCATTTATAAGTCTGTATATGTCTAAAACTGGTACATGTGACATATGACTACTGAAAAATCATTTAAGGCTCACGTCTGCTCAGAAGGTCTGTATGAATAGCTCAACCAAACAAAAACATAAAATTTAAAAAAATGTAGAGGCCTGAAATTAATTGTTTTCAGTTTCTTGGATAAAACAATACCTTATTTACTTGATTCTCCGATGAGGTGTCCCCCGTGTAACATGGGGGAAAAAGCCCCTGGTCTTAGAACTGAGTATGGGTGGGGAAGGGGCAGGTGACTGCTGTGGCTCAGGCTCCAGCCCCTACCCGGAGTCAGGGCCATAGCTGTAGTTGCTGCCTTCCCCACGGCTGCCTCTGCATCCTGCCATCTCTCCCCTTCTTTTCCCGATCTCCCCCTCACACAGTCTTTGCTCCCCCACCTGCCTCTCTTCCGGCATTGCCACCCCCTCTCTTACCTTTTCTCTCTGTGCTGGCAGGCTCCATGCATGCTGCATCCTGGGGCACTGAGCATGGCTCCAGCATGGCCCTGTAGCCTGCACAGGTCCTGTGGGCACTGGGCTGGGTTGGGGCTGTGCTCCATGCCCCAGGCTACAATGGGGACAGACCCTGCTGTCACTGAGCAAGGGTGAGGACAGGGGAGTGGAGGATGGAGGGTGGCAGGGAGCAGAGGGTGAAGTGAGGCAGGCAGGAGGCAGTGATGGTGGAGGGGGCAGGCCCAAACAGGGGGCAAGCTGCTTGACTTCCTCACACTACCTGCACTTCCCTCCTGAAGTGGTGGGAGGGATGAATTAAAGATGTCCCACCAATAATTATATTCTATACATGGTAAATTATAACATATTTATACATTTTCCATGTACAGAATCTAATTATTGGATTACTGTCTGAAATTTAGGGCCATCTTAGATTTGAGTAAATATGGGCTGGAGAAATGTTTTGGGTGGAACAAAAGGTTTTATTTTGTCATCTCATTTTTAAAAAAATACTTTTTAATTACACTGAAATAAATTTAGATTTGATACTTGATTTTGGTCTTCATTTTGAAATGCAGACTTGAACCGTCCCATTAAAAAATCAGAAACATTTTGCCTTTTTAGTTTTTAAAATTTTGTTTCATCAAAAATAATTGAAACGTTTGACATTAATTTACCCACAAGTTTGTTTGAATTTGAAGTTTTTGGCCAATAAAATATTTAACCATAAAAGTGCATCCTGTCCTATTGCTGAGTCTGTATGTACATACACAATTTTAGAGCACTTGGGAGAAAAATGTAATGGACTCCTTACTGCAAGACCATTGCAAGTTCCCATGCTCTGGGGAGCATCAGAGCTTTATCCCCTTTTCCCAGTGCTAGCCTGTCGAGATATGTGCCAAAATGCACTCTTTTTGTGTGCACTGGGGAGCTTTGTGAGGTGGTATGTTTCCATGAGGTAACACAACTCCCATTGTTGTGGTGCAGCTGTGCACGTGATCAACTCATGTTGATGCCTAAATGGCCCTAATATGGTTATTTGTCGCTGCCCAGTTATTTCCCTTTTAGATTTCAGTAAGAAATGCTCACGCAGGATTTTCCTCTTATTCAGGAGGGGAGGGGATGAATGACATTGTGAATGTGATTGTAATTATGGTGGAAAAGTGTTATTGTATGAGAAGGTCTTGCAACATTTCTTACATATGATTAGGTTTGGGATTCATTTGATTTGCTCTGAAAATTCAATCCTCAGTCAGGTCCCTACTCCCTAGGAAGACTGACACTGAAGCCTTAAATGGTCAATTTATGGGACAGCACCATTAGAAGAACTGGAGAACTGAATGTATCTAGGGATGATTTCCTAAGCATCGCAATAGATGGCCTTTTGTGCTGATTAGTGCCTTTGTATTATTTTCACAATGTTTTCATATATAGCAAATTACTCTAGAACTGACAGATGCATTGGACCCACTGGGTGCGTCCAGACGAGTGTGGTCATGCAGTCTGTGGCACTGCAAACACATTTGTAGTGCCACATATTGCACAGTTTAGTGTTCTTCATGCTGCAAGGGCACACTGTCTGTGTGTGCGCTGCACCAGCTGTTTTTTTACATGTTTTTCTTTTACTCTTGGATATCCACGGGTAAAAAAAAAAACAAACTGCGGGGGAAAAAAAAACTTGGAGCAATCCATGCTTGGCCAGCGTGAACTCCTGAAAAGCTCTGCATGGCAGAATTGCTGTGGCTGCAGCCCTGGGAGGCCCTCAGGACTCCAGGTAAGGCTACTGGGGCCAGCACAGTGCTGGCATCAGCCTCCCCTACCCCTCCCGGGGTAACTTGGTGTACAGCAAATCGTGTGTGGCACGGGCGTTCCCTGGGGACAAGAAGTGGTGGTGCAAGGTACGCTGCTGCTCCTTGTCCCTGGAGAACCAAACATCCATGCACGTCTCAACGTGCCTACTGTGGCCAAATACTGTTTCCCTACAAAAGGACAGAGTTTCCCAACCAAGTCATCAACAGTGCTGTAATAGCCTTAATTTAACTATCAGTAAAATGAGTGCAATACATAATTCCTTCCTGCTATATCTTAGAAGGGTCTTGCAAGGCTTCCTTACTATTTATATAGTGCATTGAGATGATTGTTTGAAATAAGCTACATAAATTCAAAGCTCCACATGACTGAAAAGAGTGAAAGAAACAGCTGATGATATCTGTCTCCTGGATACATGATAAATGAAAGGCAGCAAAATACTGATAGCTTAGCCAGAACTGTTAGACAAACTGCTTTTAATTACAAACCGATTCTCATGGTTATGAAAGTCAATATGACCCCAGATGATCCCATTGTCCTAGAGGGAGCAGCTTCGAATAATGCTGAGTAACTTATGTACTAGGCAGCATCTTTCCAAAGGGAAGGACTATATCTTTGATATACCTCAGGAGCTAAGTGCAGCACAGAAGGCTAACCCTAGCAGCATCAGCTATGAATCATTAGCAGCAATGTAATAAGCATGCTCCTTATTCAGTCAGAGGAATGCAGAAAATCATCTCAAGGGAAGTGAAGCAGCTTTCAATGAGCTGCCTGCACTGAAAATTCAGAGTACAGAGTTCAGAAAAAATAGAGAATTTTGAAATCTTGGATTGAGCACAACTAACATCCGTAGCCATGTGCTGAGAATGCCAGATATCAGGCTCCTCAGACAAATCCTTTTTTGACAATCACAAGGCAAAAGAACCCAGACGAGCCCTTCACAGCAACTTTATTGATAAACAATCTGAACAAATTTAAGGAACTGGTTTGGGAGAGAAATGGTTAGTGGCAACTGGCTTTTGTGTTTTGCACCCGAGTGAGAAGTGGATTAGAACTGGAGAAAAGGAAGACCTGCAACAAGAGTGAATCACGCACCTCATTTCTGCAAGTGTATTCTTTGGGTAAGTTTTCCACTATGGCAGTGGTGTACCCTGAGTGTGCCTTTCCCCCACGGTCCCACAGGTGTGCTCCAAACCTGGACATACATCAGTAAAACTGATCTGTGGTGTTTCTCTGTGGCTGCTCTTGATGTTTGGCATGCCTGAGAGCAGCTACTACAGATGACCCACTAAGCAGCCTCCCTAGCATATTTCTAGATTTGGAGCCTGCTTATAGTAGTAGGTGGACAGGGTCAAGTCAGGGCTTTTTTGTCTGGGATCACCTTTGCTGCAGTGTAGATATACCCTTGATTTACATGCAATGGCCGGACTATTTGGACCCACAATGATCATCCTATGTAACATTGGTAAAATGTTCCCTTTGATTCTTTGTTGGTAGATACTGGTAATATGTAATTAGTAACCACACCACCATAAATTGCTTTTGACCCTAACTGATGACCACATTTTTTTAAACAGGTGAATAACGTATGATGAACAAACAGCAAACGATGGAGGGTGGCATCCTGATATAAGCAGGACAACACAAGATGATGGAAAGATTTCTTTGATCAGTTGTGAAAATAATTGAAGCAAGGTTTCAGGAAATGGCCATGATAGGTATGCAGTTTGGATTCATCTCAGGAAGACTCAGAATGGATGCACTTTTTATAGTAAGACAGCTGCAAGAAAAGTGCCTGGAACACAGTAGGAAACTACGTCTGCAGATCTGGAAAAGGCATGTGAACATGGGCCAAGGGAGACTGTACTGATCCCTGCAGGGGAAAGGTGTGCCTGATAAAGTTCATCTAAGTACCATACAGAGAACATTAAATGGCTGTTAAAAGGGCATTTGGAATGACCAAAACTTTCCCAGTAGGAATAGACTACATTATAGATCAGAGGTAATGCGATAACAGGTGTCCCGGGCCAACCTGTAAGACAGATGGAAAAGTTTGAGTACCCAGGCACTATCATAACCAAAGCAGGAAGCTGGGAAGAGGTTATCAGAACAAATACGTGTGATATGGAAATTATGAAGAGAAATTTCTGGGGTAATCTGTGATTACAAGATACTAATCAGGCTAACTAGGTCATTTTGTAGAAGACAATGATAAAACTGGGTGGAATCTGGACTATAAAAATAAAGGAAAATATACCACAGAAGAACAGAGATGACCAAGTTGAAATGGATTCTGGGAATCAGCTTGAAAGATGAGGTGAAAAATGATTACATCAAGGACACCCTTTGGGAGTATCAAAACAAAAAAAATCATGAAAAAGCCAGAGAAGTTAGCTTGAAATAATGTGGCCCATACAATAAGGCAGGATGGATATAGACCACTGTTCAAACAATCTATGAGATGATTCCAACTGGCAGTAGGCCAAGAGAATGGCTTAGACTGAAGAAGAAAGACAAGCTGTGAGGAAAGATAGGTGAGATCTGAGCATTCAACCAAAAGATTCATAGACTGCAGCAAGGGGAAAGGTATGATCCAAGTGGCTGATTTCACCCATAGATGGAAACCAGAAGAAGAAAAAACAGTGGATAATCAATAAGACATTAGTTATATTAAATTATTGAAGCTTTCTTGATTTACAAGTATCTATTTTATGGTCATGTGAAAACTCAGGGATAATGTGTATGATATAACTCAGTGAACACCACGCCAGTAAACTTGGACCATTTATTTATGAATATATCAGCATATCATTTTCTTCACTATTGAACCAGCTGTCCACAGAAGTGCTCAGGCATTTCCACTTTTAAAGTAACATGGGTTTTTGACCATGCTGTCTTATCACAGACAGCAGGAGAGCTAAAACATTACATTGCTTTAAAATGTTTCACCTTCTGGTCAAGATTGTGCACTAAAGAAATAAGCCTCAGGTTCTCATGCTCCGCACTCAGAGCAGTAAGGAAGCTTAATATATGGCTAACTGTTGTTTTGGGTTAATTATTCTAGTGTTTCTTAACATTTTTAGTTAGTTGGACAAATGAGAGAGTAAGGAAAACAGTTCCAATTTTTCACTTTTATTGTGCTCAGTAGGCCTATACTCAGTGTTACATGCTCTAAGCTGTTTCTCACAGACTCTCATTCAAATGTCTGCCTAGGGAAAATTAGGCCAGTATTCGTTCTGAGTATACATCATGAGGCAATTAAATATTAGTTGTTCTCCTTAGAGAGAAGACAGAGTGAGATCTGGGACATTAATTACTGGGACGTCATGAGAAACTATAGTGATATGAGTCATCTGGTTCCAGCTTGAACTTGTAGCCAAACTGCAAACTCTGCAGTGTAATGCGGTCAGTGTAGGTTCGGTGATAGCTTGTTGCTCTGTGTGTGTGTGTGTATATATATGAGAAAGGAGAACGTGCTTTAAACTTATTGAATATCTTTTGAGCAGAAATGGCAGCTATTCATGAGTAAATTAGGCAGTCCTTTTTACTACTTCAAAAAAACATAAGTGCTGCTCAAACTTTCTCTTGCCTTCAGCCTCATTGTTCCTGGAGAATCTGTTTCACCACTGGCCATAACAATGCTATTAATAGACAGGCTGCATATTCTAAGATTTCTTGCACAGAAATGAGAGGAATGTTAAAAAAGATTGGACCAAATTTGATGAATCTGTAGTAAATCTATGGTAATTCTACTTTGGAGTTATGCTGGGTTTACTTCCATGTAGAGCAAACTTCAGCTCAGATTCCTATATTCTCTGAATGGATCTTTTACAATTTTTGATTGCAGCTCTGTTCTCTCAATGCCAGACTTTCAAAGAAGCACATTAGAACTAGGGGAGTGCTATTGCTACTGAGCCTGGAAGGACTGGCTACTGCTGTGGAACTTAGACATTGCTTTTTTCTTACAATTCATGATCTTAGTTAAAAGGCCAAAAAAACCAGTAATAAAACATTGATTTCCCAAGACCTCCAAACTAATCTAAGTTCAAGTTTTAAATTGTACATCTTAGAACTGTAGCTAACTGAAAATTCATCTGTCTGATACAGCTTAATAAATTAAGTTGAATTGCCAGAATATGGGATGGGAAGCAGTCAGAAAGAAAGCATAAAATCATGTAATTTTATTTTTTATGATTTTGAAGACAATTCCATATTTTTTGCAGCCTGATTCATGATCTCTGAATGCTTGGGATTAGTAACAATGCATGAATTCAGTAGATCTGATAGATGAGGTGGAAACAAATCCTGAAGCGCTGTTAAAATCTCATATATGGTGGAGTGGAGGCAGGGGAAACAGTGGAGGGCTGCAAGAGGAATAATGTAGTTGAAGAGTCAAGCCATAAAGGTGACTGTAGATGCAACATTTGGAATAGACCTGTGGGGCAGGACAGTCTGAGAAATGACAAGGCCAGAGAAGAGGATATAACATCAGTCAAAGCATGAGTGAGAGGAGGATTTGAATAAGAGTTTTAGTAGGTTGGCCAGGCAGGAAAAATTGAATCTTAGCAATATCATAAGGATAGAAATGTCAGGACTAAGTTATTGGTCTAAAGGGACCTGTGTATTGGTCTAAAGGAAGAGATGTATTGAAGAAGATGCCTGGAGGTTGGGTCTGAGTGACAGAGAAGGGGGGGTACTGGTGATGGAGAAATCAGGTAGTTAGGAATGTTTGAGGGGAAGATCAAGGCTCAGTGTTGTTGAACGTAAGTAGCCAGCTAGACCACTACTAGCAGATGCCACTAAAGGCACAAGTAGGGAACAACTAGAGGAGAGGCACCAAAGGTTATGGAGGACCTTAATAAAGAGGGCATACGTGTGTCAAAGGCTACTGAGACATCAAGGAGGATTAGGAGAGAAGTTCTGGGATTTGGTTAAGAAGTGATTATGATGAGAGAGCACCTTCAGTGGTGTGGAGAGAGAGGAAGGTGGATTGGATGAGGTCAGAGAAGGAGTATGTTTAGCTTTTAAGCATTTTAGATGGTTATTTATGATAGTTAATTTGCTGTTCCTTTACTTTAACCTTTTCTGTACCATTGGAACATTTGAACAGGCCAAAATGTCCAAACTGGCTTTTCCTGGTGTGAGTTTTCTTGAGGGAAATGTAGTCCTGTTCTGTTTGTTTTGTCATGGAAACAGGAGTGCTGTTTATTCACTGTAAATTACTGTTAACACATAGATACTGTAAGAAAAATGACTGCAGCTTCGGTTTAAATCAGAACGTTTAATGATCTGACAATGTTAGCAGAGCAAGCATGTATTACAGAAAGAATTGAATCTTGCTCTTTTAAAATGTCTGGCAACTGTTTTCTCTAAAACCAGCAGAACAGAAGAAGAATGAATATTTTAATGGGTCCTTTATGAAACTGAATTCCCTTGGAGGAGAAAGGATGAGTGCATTAGGGCTGGGCAGATTGGTTCTAATTAATTGGGTAGAAAGTGAGATCTGTTACTTGCGTTTGGTCTAGTTGCAGAGAGAGTAGCCTTGGCAAAAAGGGAACTGTAGATTTAAAATGCAGCTTTCCTAAGTTAAAGCCTTTGCTGACTTGTTTCTCATGCAATCCCAGGATAGCCAATGGCCAAGTTCCAGAGTCCACCTGAGCTGTTCTTCCAACCACCTTTACGCTTCTCTGAGGCCAGTCAGAGACAGGCTAGTCTTTGGTGTAAGTTCAAGTATCCTCAGAGTTATTCTTGCTTGCGTCAAACTGCCCACTACTCCCTGGAGTTGTCATGGTGTAGCAAAACCCCCAGTTTTTCTCTTTTTTTATTTTGAAATGCATTCCCTCCCTTTCCCAACTATTTCTGACTTTTTCTCTCCCTCTCTATTCCCTATAGGTAAGTATAAGTAAGCTAAGACATAGAGTGAGCTAAGACATGGAATAAGCTTTAGCATTTTTGTAGCAAGTTTTTTTTCCTTCTCTCTCCTTTGATCCAGTTTTATACTGTATAATTATTATACTTATATTGATTTTTACTGTATGATTACTGTTTTACTGATTTTCACTGTTTTTTTTTCTATTGATACTATATGATTTAGGCCTACATGTGTAAGTTAGCATAAGTTATGTCAAGCCTCCATCTTGTGTCCTTTGCCCGGGTGTAACTTTTGACTCACGTCTAACCAGTTCCATGTAAATTGCTTCCTGAATGAATGGGGATGAATGAGGGTGCTTGAGATACAATGGTAGTAGGCCTCTACTGAATAAACAACTCAAGGATCCAACCATCACCCTGCATTGACCCTCCCTGGCTCAAGATTTGGAAGGCAAAGACTGCTGCAG
>NW_017729024.1:20808027-20810952 GCF_001723915.1 Gavialis gangeticus | reverse complement strand
AGACACCTGAAACTGCATGTCCTAGCCTGGAGTGCACATGCTCAGTACACCAGGGGCTGATCCTTGTCTGGGCTTGCCCCTGCCACTAGGGTCATAGAAGGTCTGCCCCTATAAAGAGGGGCAGTGAAGACAGACCCGGTGGAATGCCCTCTCCATCTGGACCAGCACCACTCCACACCGCCTATCCACCCAGAGGCCCTGCCTGCGACCCCTCTCTGCACAACACCTTGCTGGAGAAGACCCCAACTAGCCATCGAGGATCAACTCACAGCTATCAACCACCTTCCTTTCCCAAGCAAAGGACCTGGACTCTGTCCCTACACACCTTGACTTCAATCCCTCCACCAAGCCTTTTCTCTCCTGCTACCATTGTGTGTGTGTGTAGGGACCAATAATTTCATGGGGCTGTGTAGTGTGTTGTCTGTTTAATAAACCTGTTATTTTGAAACCCCGAGTTGAGTTTTTGTCTTGTTGACCTCCCAACCCTCCTCCTTGATCTCCCAGCTTTCTTCCTCTCTGTTTCCAGCCCCAGTCTTCCAGGTTTCTGCCTTAGTTTCCAGCCCCAATCTCCCAGCTTCCTGCCTCTCTTTTTCCTGGTTGTCTCCCCCTTGCCACCAGGCTTTTTCCCTTGCTTCCACCCCAGCACCAGTGACCTCAAGTAACCCCATGGCCACTTGACTTTAAGTAATCCCGGCTCCCCTCCAGTCTGCCAGTTCTAATCACAGCCCTGGTAACTTTCACTCTCTTATTTTTCCCTCTCTCATCTTAACACCCATCCATCTCCATCCTTCCCCTCCTTCTGGAAATCTTTGATCCTTGATTCCCCCTCCCATAGTCACCAAGCACCCTAGGTATCCCAAGTACCCTAAGCACACACCACACAAGTTAAGAACTCATCTGTGTGTATGTGTAGGTGTGTGGTGTATGATATATATCATCATATGCAAATTAGTAATCTATGTATGTGTATTGGGTGTGTGGGTATTGACAGCTAATTTTGTCTAATTTTTGGTGTGTATAGTGTGTATGTGTTTGAATTGGTGATAGGTGTGCATGTGCTTAGACTGGTAATCTTGAATGTGAATGTGCCTGGGTTGGTAGTGTGTGTGTACGTGTCTAGTGTGTGTGTATGCACCTAATTGATTTTTATGTGTGTATATGTGCAATTGTGTCACACCTCCCATCTAACAGTGCAATTTTGAGATCCTGAGAGTTGGCCTGACCTTACAGGACAACAATGGCAGATGGATATGATGAGGTATAGGGATGATTTGTTCTGTCACCTTCTTTTGGCTATACTTTGCCAGGATTTTCTGTGTGTTTGTATGGCAGAAGAACCACCCCATGCTTACAAGCTGTTCCTCAGGCAAGGTGTTATTCTCAAGTGGCTGGACCACAGCAGAACTAGAAATGGACCAAAAATGGGGCTAGTATCTAGATAAAGGGGAAATTAGCTGGAAGACTCAGAGACTGAAGGTAGAGGACTGGGGATTGTGGAGTTGTGCTAGCTGATCCTGGAATGAAGAACAACTTTCTGAATTACTCACCTGCTCTGACTGAAGCATTAGTTGCAGAAAGCTACCTGCAGAGAAGACTTCCTTAGTGTATTTGAAAACAATCTTGCAAATTCACAGCTCAGCTTTCATACTTGTTACGTTTGGGATGAAAAGCAAAGAATCCCGAAAGCTGACAAATATTTGTACTTAGCAATTTGGTGGTTTTATCTCAGCATGAGACCAGGGAGGGATAAGGAATGGTTTGGAAACAAAGAATAAAACCACATTTCAAAAATTGCTATTTTGCTCTTCCCCGGAGATTTCTTATAGCAATTTAATTAAAATCATACATGAAGCCCAGCTCTAACACTTCTGAGATTTAATGATGTT
The DNA here is from genome assembly GCF_001723915.1 of Gavialis gangeticus. Classification (NCBI taxonomy): domain Eukaryota; kingdom Metazoa; phylum Chordata; order Crocodylia; family Gavialidae; genus Gavialis; species Gavialis gangeticus. The sequence continues at coordinate 20,809,066 of NW_017729024.1, read as the reverse complement.
AATATCTGGATCAAAACTATACTGTTGGCCCCACTTGTCTAATGAAACTGAACCTAAAACCTGGATCTCTACCCTTCAAACCCCTTGAAGTTTCAATCTGGATCCAGTCTCTGTGGGTCACAGTAATCCACATGTATCTTTCTTATTAAATTCTAGGAGAAGTTAGGATAGGTGGGATAGATTTTAAATCACACTGTTTAGAGAACCACACAAAATCCAGTCAGTGAACAAGCTGTCTTTAAACCAAATGCTAAACTATCCTTCAATCTGACAAGTTCTTGAGTTAATTACATTCTCTCTATGATTGCAAATGGGAATTCTTTCAAAGGGCTTGCTATTTGCTAAGTAGATTTGCTGAGTTGAAGCACTGTGTCACAGCTAAGTATTGTGCATGTCAACAGAAGCCCCTGTAAAAAGTGGTAAACCAGGTGTAGTTTCACCATTAATGGAAAGATAGAAACAGCTACAGCCAGAGGTTAAAAGAATAGATTCAGTTTGGGTTCCTGAATATAATAACGTGTTCCTTGGCAAGGACTGAGTGCCAGGGTGGATTCAGTGCCTGCACCAAATAGATGTGACATCTCCTGTACCTTTGAGTGGGGTCATAAAGTGGGTAGCACCAGCTGGAAGGAGATATGGAGGGGATATGTTGAATTAGGGTTACCATATGTTTGGGGTTTCCCAGACTTGTCCTCTTTTTGGGTCCTCCAATCTCCATCTGGGCAGTTTTTTTTAATTATGAACAAATGTCTGGGATTTTGCTGGTAGAACTACATTTTCTGACTTGCCCTAGTGGCATGGATTCTTACCAAGGATCCAGTTTTCTGTTTGCTGTGCAAAAAACATGGATTTTGCTCTTTAAAGGAGAAAACTATAAGTTTTACCTTGCACGCTGGCAGACTTCTAGCCTGGAAGGAGCTGCTTGGGATGACTGGAGGAAGGGGATGCCACATGAGTCAATGCATGCACATGCATACAGCCAGACAGGATGATGGGAGCAGCCCTGGCAGCTGGATGCAGATAAGTCTGAGGGGTGGGG
>NW_017729024.1:20801586-20803027 GCF_001723915.1 Gavialis gangeticus | reverse complement strand
GATTTATAAAATAATTTTGATCTAGATTGTGATGTTGACCCTATGCCTAGAGTTACCATATGTCTAGGTTTTGCCAGACATGTCCTCTTTTGGATCCTTTAATCTCCCTCTGGGTGGTTTTTTGAAATCTGAACCATTGCCTGGGATTTTGTTCTGCTCCACAGGCAGGAGTGGGGGAAGGGGGTTTGGAGGCAGTGGACTCTTGTGTATCTGTGTGTGCATATGTTCATGGCCAGCATGCAGCCAGGCCAGGTCATGGGAGCAGCCCCAGCAGCTGGATGTAGGTAAATCTTTGGAGGGTGGGTATGGGAGGGTCAGGGCTTGGGGACTGTCCAGGGGGCTGTGTGTGAGTGGCAGGGCATGGGGGAGATACCTGCCCCTCCAGTGGGGAAAGGGGGCAGGGGAGCCCTTTGAGGGCAGCTGGCAGCTGTGCAGATGGGCCAGTGCCCATGCTTGCAGGGGTAGAGTGGCTGGAAGACACTGTTGGGGAGGAGTGGTGGCTGTGGCCGGGTCATCTGGCATGGCATGGGAGCCCCAGCCCAGGGTGGGGGGAGTCACAGGCCTCACCTCCTTCTCCCTTCAGCCTGTGCCAGAGCTGGACTTGCTCTGCTGCTGCCCATATGAGCCAGAGCCACTGCTGTCACTGCGCTCCAGCTTGGTTGGGACAGGGGCAAGTGGGGCCCCCCTTCATCAGGGCTGGGGGAGAAAGGGGGATGTGGGTCAGGAGTGAGGGGTGCTGGCAGGGCTGCGGGGTGCTGTAGCTTGGGAATGAGGGATACTGGGGGCAGGTGACTATGGGTTAGGAGTGTGGGGCATTGGCAGTGCCAGGAGGCAACTGGTTGGGAGTGATGGCATCAGCAGGGATGTGGGGGGGTGAGGAAATATGGGTTGGGAGTGAGGGGCATTGGCAGGGGCTGCAGGACAGGAGTAAGGGGCAGCAGCAGGGACACGGGGCTGTGTGTCAGGAGTGTGGGGTATTGGCAGGGCTGCAGAGGGGGGGTTGTGACTTTATTTTTGTTTTACATTTAATTTCTGAGGCAATTATACTTGTTATTTACTGTAACAGTTAGAAACTGCTGCCCCACAACCATATACTCCTCTGCCCCCTTAAAAAGTGTCCTTTTTTTTGGAAATGGAATTATGGTAACCCATAGGTCCTTTTCATAGTTTCATAGTTTCTAGGGTCAGAAGGGACCTGAGAAGATCATCTAGTCCGACTTCCCGCCATGGCAGGAAAGAGTACTGGGGTCAAACGACCCCAGCAAGGTGTTCATCTAACCTCTTCTTAAAAACCCCCAGGGTAGGAGCCTGCACCACCTCCCTTGGAAGTTGGTTCCAACCCTAGCCGCCCTGACTGTGAAATAGCGTCTTCTGATGTCTAACCTAAATCTACCCTCTGCTAGTTTGTGACTGTTGTTCCTGGTCACTCCTGGCTGTGCTC
>NW_017729024.1:20797744-20800940 GCF_001723915.1 Gavialis gangeticus | reverse complement strand
CCCCCCTACATCCCCGAGCAACTGCAGAATAGCCCTCCTTGGTGATGACCCCTTCTTTCCATTGGGTGTAAGCCACCTTTTTAGCAAGGAGACATTCCCGGATGCTTTTGGTGAGCCATGGGGGCTTATGCGCCCTTCTGCTCCCTTTGATCCTCATTGGGATTACCTTCCTTTGGGCTTGGAGGATCATCTCCTTGAGGAGCAACCACTCTCCTTGGACACCTGTCTCCCCTCCCCTCCGGGACCTCAGTGCTTCCCCAACTATCCTCCTTAGCTCATTGAAATTTGCCCTCCTAAAATCCAGGGCACCCTCTGCTGGAAAGGACAGCTATGCTTTCTCACTAGTAGCTCAGAGTAAAGGCCAGTGGGAATAGTACTACCTGCTAGTCCACTGGGAAACATTAGGGCATTAGTTTGTGCTTGGTTGAGTGACTGGTTCATCATGTCTCCACACTTCTAGTCCATTGGAACCGCTCCCAATGCCTAACTGAGAAATGTCTCAGCTCTTCCATATTATTTTGATTATTACTTTTCGCTAAATACAATGAAATCTGTCAGCAATATTAAGCTACAAGGACATATGCTTACTGTTCAAAAGCTTAATCAGAATGTTTGTCACCATATTTGCTAATTACCAAAGGAAATTATTTTTAAACAAGCAGGGGTTCACTTGCAGTCCATCTTTTCATCTAACAGCATATGTATGAGTAATAGAGACCAGTTTATCTCTTGGACTCCTGACAGATGTTGATTTTGTAGTGCTACAAAGCATGGGTGAATCCAGGATCATGGTGACCGGGGTGCAGCCAGACTCCCTTCGGGGCTGTGGCCCATGTACAGTGAAGAGAGCTCCTGGTGTGTGTACCACACTGTTGAAGGGGGTATGGCTTCAACCTCTCACTGTGATCCTGGCTACCAGTTCTCAGAGGTTACCGGCATGTCAGCGCAGCCCTGCATGTGCTGTGAACTCTATGAGTTCACCAGCTGGTCTGGCCAGAATCACTTCTTTCAAGCAGTTCTGGAGCCTGCTGCTGTTTGCTCTTCCCCTCCTTTGTCCTCCCTCCCTGCCACCACAGTTCACCAGCAGAGGAAAGAAGAGGGGTGAGGGGTGGTGTGCAGCCCCTGGGTTGCATGAAAGCAGGGGCTGAGTATCACTGCTGCTGTTGCTCATCCCCTCTCAAAATGTGTAGCACTACAAAAAATAAAGCTCAACGGCTAGAATGGGAAAATGTGGCATGCTTTCCAGCCAGAGGGTGATAGGAGGCTGCTCCCTGGCATCCCCCAGCCCTACCATGGCAACAGGTGATTGGGCTTGGAGACATCGGTGTTCCTGGTCTCTGGGTGCCCAGGATCCATTTAAAGGTCTGGGCTCTCAGGCTGCCCAAGAGCAAAGAGCACTGCTGTCATGGTATTTCCTGCTCTTGGGCAGCTGGGATGCCCTGACTGGGCAGCTACTGTTACTGACATTGCAGCCCTGTCCCCATTGCCACCTGTCAGCCACTCTTGGGGTGGCAAGGACAAGCCAAGCCATCTCCACTGCCTTTTCAGACCTTGTTCATGCCACAGCCCTAGTTCCTGCTGATGCTGCATTGAGAACTTTAAACTTCTCAGGGGCAACAAGGTGACTGCAGAGCTTTCTCACACTTTTCTACCTAAAGCTGTGAAGGAGAGTATCCAGTGTCCCTCCCTTCCCCTTGAAGGGAGGGGAAGGATTGTGGAGGACTGTGGGGGGTCTGAGTAACTCGCCAGACATTAAAATTGTCCCAGGATAGTTTTGCACCATGAAGAAGTTGCTGGTTGCTGCAGAATTATCTTGTGATAAAGAAGTTACTGTGTCAAATTTGCAATTTTTTGTAGCAGATTCATCATTTTTATCTCAGCATAAGTTGCTTCAATGTCTGTCATAATATCATTTGCTGCATGCAACTTGCATATAGCCTGCAACAGATTTAACATCTGGTGCAAGCCTTGGAGATACAGTCACAGCTGTCATTGACTTGAAAAGGAAACTGATTTCTGCTGGCATTTCTCCCGTTTCAGAGGGATGATCTGATCCCATGGCATGAAATTATCTTTTGTTCCATCCCAGTCAGTTACAAAGCAATACACTGTGACACCATGAAAACAGAACTTTGTCTTAGTTGGAGAATTAGATTACATGAAAAACTGGATTTAGGGATATACTGGAAATTTATGTTGCATGATATGCCTATGATATATAGAAATGTCAAATATGGCTGTATGAAAATTCTGAACTCAATACATTCTATGTCTAAATTTTTTTAAAAAGAGATGCCTACGTACATTTCCAAAAGTGCAAGTGTTGTTTTTTTGGGTTTTTTTTTCAAATTTGAGACATCCTTAAAAGTACCTGATTTTTTTTTTAGAAGACAGGCAGTACTGCACTTTCAGATGTTTGAATCAGAGCAATCAAAACCTGATGCAGCCAAACTATGTAACACTGAAAACAACATTGAAAATGAAGGCTGTAAAGAGAACATATGGATGGAGCTTCTGGACGCTCACCTAAAGAATGTCCTTGGCCGATAATTTATAAGCATAATTGAGCCCTGAAATGAGCCATAAGAAGAATGCAGAGAAAAACATGTTCTCTCTGATAGTTTTTATCTGGCTTCCTAGTTCTGGTCAGATAGTAAAGGACAACCAGGCCTAACACTGTCTCTTGTTACTAGATTCTATATAATTCAAACTCAGGTATTTGATGACTTGGGGAAGTTGTCCAACTATACTTCTCCTCTGAGCTTCTAGCAACATCATCTTATAGGGCATTTGTACACATACGTTTCTGTCCCGCGACACGCTGGAGATCTGCTGCTTCGCAACAGACACGATCGAGTCTGCCCTGCATGCAGGCTAAGGCGAATTGCGCTGCACCATGTGCAGTTGTATAAGTGGCGAAATGCACGTTAGCGCTGAGAAAATGGCAGCAGAGTGCTTTTGAAATAAAGCACCTCCGATGTGTTTTAGTTCAAAAGTGCCCAGCCACCATTTTCTTAGGACTGATGTGCATTTTGCTGCTTGTACAATGTGCAAATGCATTTCACCACGCATTTCACACTGCAAATGTACGCATATTTCACCACTTGTTTCTTTTTATGACCAGGTCACAAAATGCTTAGACCCAGGAATCAAGGTGTCATCTACTTGGATTTTAAGAAGGCCTTTGATACAGTAC
>NW_017729024.1:20792319-20792744 GCF_001723915.1 Gavialis gangeticus | reverse complement strand
ATGACCAGGTCACAAAATGCTTAGACCCAGGAATCAAGGTGTCATCTACTTGGATTTTAAGAAGGCCTTTGATACAGTACCTCATTCTATTCTCACAGAGTGGCTGTGATGTAGATGATTACATGGTCAGGTGGGTGGCAAATTGGCTTATGGGTTGCACCCAGAGAGGGCTGGTGGCTGTGTTGGTATTGACCAGAAAAGATGTGGGTAGTGGAGTCCCTCATGGCTAGGTCCTTGGACTGGTACTGTTCAATATCTTCACCAGTGACTTGGATGAGGGCGTGAAGAGCACTCTGTTCAAATTCACAGATGACACCAAATAATGTATAAATTAAAAATATACATATTTCTTCAATGCTTCTAATAATTTTGACTAAAAAAATGTTTTTTTTCCATCAAAGCCCCCCCCCCCCCCCCCCCCCCCC
>NW_017729024.1:20789552-20792308 GCF_001723915.1 Gavialis gangeticus | reverse complement strand
CCCCCCCCCCCCCCCCCCACTTTTAAGGTAAAAACTTCTTTGCCCAGGTTGAGTAAAAAGGCTGTTGTTTCACGTCTTGCTTCCATTTGGAAGTCTTATTGTCTCTTCGATGCAGAAACCAATTATCCTGATATCAATCATTAGGATAAATATGGCAGAGATGTCACCTGACAGTGATCCCTGATGATAAATTTACTAAAGATATCCTACCAAAAGTGGCAAATGTGGTATCACCCTGCTAAAGATAAATGGTACAGGGCAATCTGATGAGGTACGTATACCATGAATCCAGAGCAGAATCTGAATAATAAGAATCTGGAACTAGCTAATCCCGTCTGGAAAACTGTAAAGAGCATTGACCAGGACAAAGAAACGAGAAAAAAAAAAGTGGCACTAGACAGACCAATGATCCAGTAACACAAAAATGTTGCACCATCTGAGCCCTCTGGCTAATCTTAGTTGAAGGGTCCCATACATAGTTACAATAAAACAAACAAACAAACAAAGAAAAAGAAAAAAAGAATGAGAGCATTTCAGGAATCTTGTAACCAAGCACAAAATTCCTGATGCAAAGGAAAATGTGAAATACAAACAGCAAAAGTCTGTAGGGACACATATTACTGGACAACTACTGAGCCACATAGGCAATTGGCATGCCCATTACCCTAACACAGAACCAACCAAAACTAGTAACATCCTCCCAGGAAAAATACAAGGCCTGAAGAAACACATTCATTGACAGTGGTATAAAATGCCTTTCTGTTTTAAATCCAAACTTCATTTGGTCCTAACATCATCTTACAGTTCTTTGGGGATGTAACAGGAAACTTTTATTTCATGAATGTTGTGCTCTGCAGGATATGGTTCTCTCAGCTAAAGTTTCTATCAGCTTTCACCATTTACAGTGGTATTATGGGTTGGGTTTAAACTTTGCTGAAGCTTGTAGGTTGAGTGATGCTCAACCTTCTTAGACTCAGGGCACCCCTCCACAATTTCACAGCACCACATAAAAAAAAATAGAAATATATGATGAATGTTATAATATAAATATAACGAAAAAGTTCACTATTAATTGATCATGAATTGATTAGATCTTTACAATTTTATTGTACCCATCCCACTGCCACTACAGCTGCTGCCAGGTGGATCTGCACTGCATGCCTCCTATAGAGGAGAAACCCTTCCCAGTCCAACCCTGAATGGTGTCTCCTGGAGCTAAGGCCTCTGTTTTCAGGTGGCTGAACAAAGAAACAGCTACAGCAGAAAGGCATGCTGCCTGCATTACATTATGCAAACAGGTGTGCTGTTTCTGCTTCTTGGTAGAAAACAGCATAGGCAGTACACCTGCCTGTACAATGTAATACATTCAGATACACCATCTCTTCTCTTTTCCTTCTGAAAACCAAGGTGCACAGAGGCAGCTTCACTCCCTGGTGGGGTCAGCATCAGCATCAGCATCAGTCAGCATTGTGGTACCCCAGCAGATTCTTACAGCTCACCAGTTGAGAACAACCATAAGCGGTGGGGGAAATTATTATTTGGAGGGGCTGAGCCCTGCCTGCCCCTCCCTCCCGCAGCGCCATTGTGGGGCTGGAGCGTGCTGGTGCCGTATGTGGTGGTGGAGTAGTGGCTGCATGCCGAGCAGCGCTGGGCACTACAGGACGGTGGCACTGTGGTGCTGCTGCTGTCACCAAAAGGTTTGAGGGGGCTAGGCCATTAGCCCTGGCCTTCCACCACCTATAAAAACAACTGCTATAAGTAGGGACCTACTTAACTCGTGGTTTTACAGATTTCATGGAAACCATGAAATCTGGGATGGTCCGTGAAATCTGCAAAATCAACAACAGAAAATGCTGGCTCCCTGGTGGAGCCAGTGGTCTTTACTGTTGGGAGGCCTCTGGAGTGGCATGAAGGGCAGCAAAATAGATGACAGCTGCCCCCTCATTCCTTCTCCCCCTTTTGGGGCCCCTCTGCCAGTCAGCACCAAGGGGTAGAGTTGCATGAAGGGCAACCAGTAATCATGAACTGTGAGTGCCCCTGAGGGCTGGGGGGGCATGGCTGCACTGGCAGTGGGTGGGAGTGTGGTGGCGGCGGTGGGAGCCTGGTGGTGGTAAGTAGGGGAGCTCCTGCAGACGTTGCTGGCACTGTTGACAGCGGGGGGGAGGGACAGCGAGCGCCGTCCGGAGTTGGCAAATACCCACAAGTACTGCTGGCAGCGTCAGTGGCAATCGTGGACTGTCCGCACACGCCAGCAGTGGTGTTGGTGGCGGGGTGGCAAGTGACGACTGCTCTCAGGCACTGCTGACAGTGTTGCTGGCACCTTTTTGCAGGGGGTGCACTGCCATGCTCAGGGGATGCACGTGCACCCGCGTGCACCCACTACGCGTTACCCCTGCCAGTAATCAAGATGGTGGCTGCCCCCTCATCCCTCCTATCCCTCCTCCCCCCCAGGACCCCTGCACCAATTAGCACTGAGATGCAGGGCTACTGCGAAATGTCTGCAAAATTGCAGTTAAATAGGACATTAGGTATAAGGTTATACCTTGACCTTCCTTCTACCTGGGAAAGTGCCAGTCAAAACTATTTGATTTTTCACAGCTGCTTTTCTGTGGGAAATTAAAAAAAAATCTAGTTTATATGATATCTTAGAAAAAACATTTTCCAAATATTGGCATTTGCCCCACAACAGAAATTCCAATTTTATCAGCTTTATTAGACTGACAAAGGCTTAGGTACAACCCCTCTCCCCCTGCCCC
>NW_017729024.1:20787264-20789541 GCF_001723915.1 Gavialis gangeticus | reverse complement strand
ACCCCTCTCCCCCTGCCCCTCCCCCCGCCGTTCTATTGTTTGATTTTTGCTATATTAAAACAAATCAAGGCTTTGAACATTTTTTGGTAAATAAATAGGATCACATCAAATAAAATGTTGCCATCATCAAGTTTTTCTTTTGATGAAAAGAACCCACAGGCGCCTGGATTTTGGCTGACTTCCTCAGTCAAAAACTATATTTTTGTATCTATCTGCAGTATCTACTTATATATCTATCTCCAGATTGGAAAATACCCAGATATTATTGAGTCATTTTTTGTACCTCTCTGAGTCATTTTCAATAAAATCCTACTGTTTTTATTTATTTGCTTAGGAGTCCAAGTCTCAGATCAGGACTCCATTGTATAAAATAAAAAGATCTCTGATCCAAACAGTTTTCAACCCAAATGTTAGACAAGAGATAACAGATGGACACACATTGTATGATGGGAGAGTACAAGGATATACTGAAACAATATCAGTCAGCGCGATAGTGATCTCAGCACATCAGCAACTTAACTGCAACTTTCTTTTCACTCTTTCAGGAGTATGGAGTAAGTAGGAGGTACTGGTTATTTTCCTCAGAGCCTTTCCTCAGAGCCTTTTCCCTATTAGTCAACATGTCCTGCCATTTCACTTTACCTATATGCTGTGGCTTGTAACAAACAGAACAACACTGCCGCATGCATAATTATGGGTTATTTTGAAGGCTAGAAAAAGAAATTTTTTGGAAAAATGAGAAATTCCAGGGAAAATAATACTAGGGAGAAAAACAGAAGAAGATTTAAATGACCTTGTGTCAGGGCCATCCTTTTAATTCTAAACACTAACTCCCAGTCAGTCTAATTTTCAGTTTTGCTATTTTCATTTGAGAAAGGAAATCAAACTACTGTCGATACAGAGGATATATGTACACCTTTACTCTCTTATACTGATTTACAACAATAGATTGCCCATTAAAAAGGCATAAAACATCTCACCACAACTGGAAAGTGTCCCTAGTGGTTGAAGATAGATGTATCCTATCAAAAGGAGCTGCTGAAGAATGAATATAATTAACAACATGGCAAAAAAAAATCTACAGATCAGAGTACACAAAACACATATTTCACTACTCCAAAGGGGTCTCAACAAAAAGATAATTTACATAAATGTGTGTATATGTATGTGTATGTATATGTATCTATATATGTTTGTATGTGTGTGTATGCATAGAATGTAATGCATGTAATGTATATATTTATGCATTACAATAAAATACAGAAAGGCCTTTACTTATGTTTGAGATAACATTTGTCAAAGTATTTTCTGTTTAGCTGCCTCTAAATAGTATAGTCCAGAGAATCAATACACCATTAATAGGCCATTGTTAGCCTATAAACTTTTTGCTTTGGGCTGGAGTATTGACTTTCCCGTGAAGGCCAGTTTTAGGCAGCTAAAGTGATTACCCAATGGAAACATAAATTGGGCTGCCCATATCAAGTGATAGAAGCCCTTACTCAGTCAGCTTGTGGGAATAATCATTAACTGTACTATGCATATAGCATGAGGAGTCTTGAGTCATATCCCCATCTCATTCAACAATGGATTAATACAGCTATTTCTTGGCACAGCAAAGCAAACCTTCATATTAGAAAAAGCTACTGTAGTTCACATGAACGATGCATGCCCCCAGAGGCTGGGGGGGGCATGGCAACTGCCCGCAGGCAGCAGCGGGGGTGGTGGTGATGGGGGCATGGCGACAGTGAGTTAGGAGCTCCTACAGGCAGCCACAGTGGTGTCAGCAGCAAAGGGGGATGGTAGTGAGCACTGACTGGTGGTTGGCAACCATTTGCAAATGCTGCTGGCTGACTGCCTGCAGACACCGCCAGCAGAGAGGGGGTGGGGGGCAAGCAAGCAGCAACTGCCCGCAGGCACCATCAACAGCATTGGCGGTGCTTCTCTCAGGGAGTGCAGCACCAATTTCAGGGGATGCACATGCACCCCCATGCACCCCCTACGTGTTGCCAATGATAGTTCAAGGAGTTCTCTTTCTTCTGTTAAGCACAGCCTGCACATTTCAAACTGAGAACAAAACAGAAGTTCCCCACCTGCCCCTACAAGCATGAATTAAATGACAGTCCTCTGAAACATGGTCCTGTTTCATTTGGAGAGGGCAGGGAAGGGAAAATTAAGCAATATCTTGCTTTAGTTTTTCAGAAAAAAACAAGGTAAAGTTGCTGATGCTACTATTGAGCCCACATGGGCAAACCAGTAATTGCTCCATGAGCTGTTTTT
>NW_017729024.1:20748194-20782264 GCF_001723915.1 Gavialis gangeticus | reverse complement strand
CACATGGGCAAACCAGTAATTGCTCCATGAGCTGTTTTTCAAAGATTTCATAGACATTTGGGCTGGAAGGGACCTCGGAAGATCATCGAGTCCAGCCCCCCGCCCAAAGGGCAGGAAGTCAGCTGGGGTCATAGGATCCCACCAAGATAAGCATCCAATTTGCTCTTGAAGGTGCTCAATACAGGTGCTTGAACCACCTCCGATGGCAGGCTGTTCCAGACCTTGGGGGCTTGGACAGTAAAGAAATTCTTCCTTATGTCCAGCCTGAAACGGTCTTGCAGTAGTTTATAACCGTTCGACCTTGTCATCCCTTGGGGCGCTCTGGTGAACAAACGTTCCCCCAGAAACTGGTGGTCACCCCTGATAAACTTATAGGTGGCCATCAGATCGCCCCGAGCCTGTGCTTTTCCAGGCTAAAGAGCCCCATAGCTCTCAGCCTGTCATTGTAAGGTCTGTTTTCCTGACCTCTGATCATGCGCATGGCTCTTCTGTATGTTGTGGAAAAGTTCTTTAATAACCTAGATGGCTTTGGATTTATCTGAGAGGCTCTTTACTCTTTGTGCCACACCCCAGAGTTTGAAAAAGTCTCTGAGGTTGAACACTGCTGGTATAACAAAAAAGGGGCTGTTGGGTGGACCTTTTCAGGGAGGGTACAACTACTTTGGAATTTGTTTCTATCCTTGTTCAGAAACAGCTTGAATCCAGTGACCCTCTCAGTTCATGGTAAAGCTCATCTTTTTCTTTCAGACATTTGCAAATAGCAGGTGGTACAGAAAAACTGTTATTGTTGAAGGATTGGGGATCTGTGTTTGGTTATCTGAAATTGCTGTATTTGTATTATAAGCTAAGTAAAAGGGGTCTAGAATATGCAAACAGGCACCTTGTTTAAAGCACATCTATAAATACAAAATACATCTCCCCACAACAAACTATACACTTTACTGCTCTTATGTCTTCCCCTTCAACTTCAGTGTTTACCTGGGCACCTAGTTATCTGCCTTGTATTATAAAATTGAAGTCTTTTCAAACAAGAAACAGGAACTAATCTAATTTTTCAAATACAATTATAATTTGGCTGTGTGTTATCAACCAACCAGAATTATAACCTGATTAAAAACCCTTATTTTAACTAAGTTCTCTAAAATGGCCAATTATACAATTGCAAACAAAAATAATTTGAAAACAGCTTTTCATGCATTTGTTGATTTAAATATCTTTTAACAATAATTCACCTAGTTCTACTCCCAATATACAACTAGTTCCAATCCCTCTACTTTGCAACATAAACAAATTGGCATTACTTTCCTGCTCCCTGAAATGCTTAATGAGTTAAGATAAATCTATTGTATAGCCAGTAGGATTATTGCAAAAACACTTAAAGGACTATAACCATGTGTTCTTGTGACTCCCCCTCTATCCTGCTGAAAGATAAACTACTGTTCTTCATGGCTTATTTTGTCTTTGTCAAGGAAACTTTCTGTTGTCATCTCAGGAGAATTATACAATAGCAGTTTGACTCTGACCCTTCTACTTCTTTCATGAATAACACATGAAAAGTGGACAGTGAAGAGTGGCTTATACCCCATAACTTGCCTCACCAACACAATCTAATGACTATCTGCCTCTGTTTAAAACAACTGTTGCAGTAGAGGTTAAGGGAAATAAGTTTAGCATATTACTTCTTAACTCCAGTTATAATTTACTACTATCCTCTGAAAGCCTGGGCCTGGCAACACACTGGTATTCTCATTTCTGATAAATACTGTGGGATGTATTTTCCTGCAGTACAATAGTATATAAAGGCCAAACATAAATAAAATACGATCAGATAAACTTGAGCCATATATAACCACAGTAGAATTTTCCAGCCCCTGATGGATGAGTCACAGAAATTTAAAAAATGGTCCTTTACTAACTTCTTGTAAAACTTCCCTTTCTCCCCTTAATGTTCTGCAAAAAACATAAGATGGAGGCACAAAGATGAAGAAAAATAATATTAATGACTCACTTTGAGCTGGGACAGGTTTTCAAAGTTAGAGAAGTAACACTGCCTGCTTACACACAAACACACTTATAATCTTTATGTTCAAATACATGTAAGCAAATGTTTGCACTTGGTCATGATGTTGTATTTGCTGTATTTAACTTAGAAAATTTGATTCTGAATGCACAAACAGACTCATTCTGGGCCTTTTCAAATATAAGACGATTTGTCTCTCATCAATATGAGGGAAAAATGGAGGCTCAGTTAATATCTGGCTGGAAAGTTTTGCAATGAGATTTATGACCACACAAACTAGTCTTGCTTAGAGCTGAGGCTCAGGCCAATTAAATCAAAACATTTGCAAAAGTTCACGAAACTTTGAGAAAACCTGTGACCACTTTTGAAAGAATCTGGATGATTTATGTTTTTCAATCAGATCATCAGAGGCCAGGTAGAGATGTTACACTTTTACCAGTCTAAGTGATCAGACCAGTATAAACCCATAACAGAACAGAAGTTCAGCACCCAAACACTGGTCTAAACTGGTGGAACCCGGTCTAAGATTAACATGGATTGATGTGTACTCAAACTAGATTTATGTTAGACAGGCACATATAACTTTAGTAACAGTTGCCCTATCGATTCAAGTTAGGTCACTGTCTGCCAGCTTCCCAGGCACCTTTGTGGCCCCCCACTAGTGCCCCCCTTTGCAGGGAGGCATGCTAACACTTGGCTCTTGCTTGGCTGCTGCAACCAAGCACCTAGTTGGTTCTGTTCCCCAGCTCTCCCAGACCTGAGTCATCACAGGCACTGTTCCCAGCTCTGCCTCCAGCCAGCTGCAGGCAGTGGGTGGAGGGGGGAGGAACGGAGTCTTCTGTGTTCCCTGCACATATCCTGGAACCTGGCCACGCATGTCTCTGGGCTGTGCCCCCACACCCTGTTATGAAGCACCCCACAATGTACACACACACCTGACACTGAGCCCAGGAGAATCCCTATGTTTGGGCACAGCCACATGGATCGCAACCCTGGCTCCTCTACATCTACCCAGAGATCTCCATGCCCCCATGCATGGGTGTAGTCCCATAGACCCTGACCCTGGCACCTGAATACCCAGCCAGAGGCCCCCATGGCCCCATGAAATTATGGAATAAATAGCATCATACACAAAATATAAAATATTTTCTACCATTAATTTAACTAGGTTAATTCCTAAGTCTTTGGCTATAGCACACGGTGTATAGTAATACAGTGAAAATGAGTGGAAAATTAAGATAACTTATTCACAATGAATTTATTTTAATACTTACATTCATTTCTATGTTGTGTGATGTATTCATATGTTAGAAAGTAGGAAGTATTATGTATTCATGTGAGCATTTGTGGACAAACTGCACTTATGTTTTACTGGTGGAATGTCTTAAACCATACTCAGTTACTACTGGGAGGAAGGATGATTTGAGGTAGCTGCTGTGTGACCTTGGCGGTCTGGCCAGTGGTGGTTGCGGAGGGAAGGGGTAGTGCTCTACAGAAGGAAGGATCAGGGCCCCTGGAGATCTGTCATGAGCAGCAACTGGCAGCAAGACACATCCAGCAACCAAGGAACCTTGTGCCAGGTGGCAAGGAAAGCAGGTGCCATGGCAAGGATCAGGCCCCTTGGAGCTGTGGTGGATAGCTGGCTGTGGAGCCTCTCTCCCCTTTTTCTGCTGCCCAATGCAAGCCTTTTGGGCTTCTAGGCATGACCTGCCACCAGCTGCTACTTCTGCCAGAGCTTTTAGGGGCCCAATCCTTCCTTCTGCAGAGTGCCCTCCACCCCCACACTGCTGGCTAGTCTACCAGGGATGCCATGATGACCTGATCTGGGGCTCTTCGGGGGGAGGGTCTGTGGTGGCATGGCAGTGGGTTTGGGGCATTCTTGCCCATGCCTGGCAGCTAACCAGGGGGGGTCTGGGTGCTTTGCGGCACTCGGCAATCTTGAGCAGCCTGTGGAGCCCACAGGGCCAGCTGGGAACCATGCAGAAATGACTCCAATTTGCTGGCCTTAGCCAGTGCAGGCAGCTGGCATGATCCCCTCCACCAAAAGGCAAACATATTGTAGATGCCTGTGTGTCTCTTTGATTGGGCATCTACTTTTTTTGGCATGGTCCCTTACTCCCTCCACCCTCTGGCCCAACAGCTTGGCCTGTTGGCTAGGATCTCACAGTTCCTGATGTTCTCTCTTGCTGTGTCTTTGATGGTTCTGATCATGAAAGACTGGGAGGAAGGTCCTGTATCTCCACACATCGACACTTAGCTAAATCCAGTGATGTTTCTGGGGTCTCTGCCTTCCCTGCACCCTGTCTGGTGCCAACCCAGTGTTACTGCCACCATCAGGTAAGTAAGGTCTCACGAACCCTGTAGTACCTTCTAGAAACAGTCCTAGGCTACCAGTATATTCCTGGAGCCTTAAACAGAAAAATACAGCCCTTAAAGAAAACAAATCTCCTGAATGAACTAATTATGATCCTTCTCAGTATCAAGGTTGGGGTGAGAGGGAGCTAGTCCCTTGATACCATCCTCTCTCATGGTTTTATACTGTCTCTCTCTCCCTTGCTGAAGGACCTCTGCTGCTCTCCAGCCATTATCCCATGCCTCTCATGAGTCTCCTGCAGGTGAATTGATCCTCTGAGCCTCTAAGCATGGGACCTAAACTGGGTTCCCACCATTCACCCCTCAAGGGGCATTGTGAGTGTGGATGGTGTTTTATGTCGCTCCTGCTGCTCACTTCCAGTCCAATCTCTTCTGCATCCCAGGTGGCTTTTAGCCTTCTGTCTAGGTTCTATCCAGCCAAACAGAGCTGGCACGCACTAGCAAAGCACGTTGGCGCCCGCGTTGGAGTTTCTCGTCTCGGTGCCGGCACCACATGCACCAGCTCCTCTCTTTGCTGAGCTTCTCCTGGCACTTCCAGTAAGTTGACTTGAGTGACAGCTGGCTTCTTGGTGCCACACATATGTTCTGTTCACTCCAGATTTAACCTAGGCCACATATAGAAACCCACATAGGTTAGATCGATTCCTCCTTGTGCTGTTTGAACGCCTGTATCCAGCAACTTGTACTAACTAGTAGTTTTCTTATGAAACAGGTTTTTTTTAATGGGAGATGTGAACCACTTACAAATGGAAGTGATAGAAACTGTGCATCTGAATGTCTATGATGGGAAATTGCAGTTTACAGAGTTTTTAGATTCAGTCTGGCAAGATGAGGGGATATAAATAGTATGTCAAACTGAAAATACGAATCTAAAATCACTTTGGCATCTAGCTCATTTCAGTGTCACTTACTGACTGTAACACAGCAGACTATCCAAACAGCAACAATAGGTATGATATCAAAATCCTGCCTTAGGGAATGAGGACAGTAACATGTTAGACAAGGTAAATTATGGTATAAACTTACACTACATAAGCTACTTTGTGGTAACTACCTGTGCACACACTCTTACCCTGAAACTTATTCCACTTTAAATTGAAAAGCCAGTGTCTTACATTTACTAGGTGGTAGGAGTGTACACACAGGCACTTAAAATGTATTAGGTAAAATGCTGTAAGTTCACATCCTAGCCTACTTCATGGTAATATGTTCATGTAACTGTAACTTTAGGTTTTACACTGAGTGCTTTTCTCTAGATTGCTGCAGACATCTGATGAGGCAAACATTATTTTACTCTCACAGTCACTCTACACCTCCTAAGTGTCCCCCAGACATCATCTACTTGTCCTGCCATCTACTTATCCTATCAGATGTCACAGCAAATAAAGCAAGTGTGACCAGACTAGATTCCAGGGTTATCACATGATTATCACATTGGCCATCCCACACAGCTTCTTACATCCTAAATGATCTGAAAAGGGGTTCCTCTAACCTCTACAAAACTGCTTAAAGAACCTTTCAGGGAAAGGGACATTAAAGTTAGTTGGAGAAGACTGGATGCCAAATGGCTTTAGCAGAACTATAAAAACTATGGTGCTGATCACCATTTCATAAAAACTTGTGAACATAAATTAGTCAATTAAATTACTATCATATATATTCTGTAGACAAATACTAGACTTATCTTTTGGAGTCTTCAAAATCTCCCTTCTCTTCTAGGGAACATTAACAGTTGCTGCTGCCCTTTGATTTGCCCTGTTTTACATATGTTTTTTGTTAGCTCAGCTGTCATGTATCTTGTGAAAACAGGCTGCAAGTCCAAGACTCTATACAGTGGTTGGATTTTTCTCAAGCCATTGGAGTTAAAGCCAATAAGAACAAACCCTGGAGTACAAGGCAAATTAATTCCATCATCATTAAATAAAAACAAAGTGTCTGAGACAATATAAAAGGAGAAGGAAATGTGCAGTTAAGAACTAAATTTGTGCTAGGAAGCAATACACCAGTGTCAAAGGTGAAGTGGGTGGCATTCTGGGAGTTCAGGCTTTTGTATAACAATGAGGTGATTTTTTATGCCTTTGTTCCTTTATCTCAAATTCTGTACTGAATAAAACTTACAGCATGAAACAATACTGATACTTTTGGTATGTGAATTTTCTCTCTTTTGATGAATGTGTTATCATTTTATTTATGCAATTGCCATTGTTCTAGGAAATGATGTTATTAGTATATATAATTATGTCAGTCACTGGAAGCTCTGTAGACCTAATATTTCTGCAGCTTCCCCGCCTATAAGATGCCAACCTATAAATTTTTGATACTTGTAAAATACAACATCAGACTTTCAGAATTGCTCATCCATCCATGCAAATTTGCTTTCTAATTGTGTTTATTTATGTGGCAGTATAGCAAGAGAATATGTTAAGAAGAGTCCAGTGGATATGTGCAAGGAGCATCCATCTTTCTGCTCCATAGATGGGATCTTGTGGGCTGACCGCTAAGCTCCAGTAAGGCAGAAATACTACATCCTATACATAGTTAATGTACCTTATCCCTCCAGAATAATAATATTGCACTCACTTGCATTCAGTAGTCAATCCAGGAGAATTGGCATGGAGTGTGTAAAAGGTGTCCTTTGGGTGAGACCCGCTGTGAGCTTTCAGTGAAATTGAAATTGGCACCTTTAAATTTATGGCACCTTAAATTCACTGTCATAAGAATCATGATGATGGGGGGGAAAAACTTATATGAGAAACTCTCATGCTTCCAAACCGTTCCACATCTTTGTGGCTTGAAGCCTCGTAAAAGTAATTATTCCATAGGACATTGCTCAGTGGCTGAATAGAAACTGCTTGAAATAAGAAGCACTCAACAGCTTTGCAGGCTGTTCACTCTTGTTTTTACATTGTCCATGGATTAAACTCTAATAAAATTCTTATGACTGAAATCTATGACTTGGTGTGATTTTATCTAACATAAAAGCTGAAATATTTTGGTTGGCTGCTATGGATTACCAGTTGGTTTAACAAGGCCAGACATGGTACTGGAATGTGGTGTTTATTTTGAGAATTTACTGTATTTTTTGCAGTTCAGCAGAGATAAAATTCATTCCAGGGCAAATGCTGTGTACAAGGCCCTATATATTTCTGACACACCTTTAATTCTGTTCCTGTTCCCATTAAATCAAGAGAAAAACTCCCCCATCTATTTCATGTCTGTAATATATGGCTTAAGTGAGTCTTACAGATGGTTAACAGTTTCCTTCCTGTGTTTTAGGGTAAATTCTATTGAATAATGTCAAGTTTTTTTAAAACAGACAGATCATTCCTGCATAACAAAAGGAAATTAAGAGAACCAGGGCTGTAGGGGATGCATTTGTAATTGTGGTGTCCTTCTCCTCTAGGTAAATTTAATCTTGAATTATTCTCTGTAGCTCATATAAAGTTATAGCTCTTTTTCTGAACAACAGAAAGCTAGATGCGCCTTTGCTGTTTTAAACTTGCTTTAAAGGACTTGAAGGTGTCAGTTTGTTGACTGAATCTGAAACTTTTGTTGATATTCTGAAGAGAAATATATGTATGCCCTCAACTGTATCAACTTTGAGCTCTTTGAACTGGGTACTGCATACTGTGTTAAAAATTTCTGATGTACAGCAGCTATGAAGTCTACTTTGTAGAACTTCAGACATTTTAAAGACAAGAATCTTGCTTTCTGGTGCTCGCAAATCTGGTGAAATCCAATCTTAAAATGGGTTTAAAATAAAATAAAATGAATAATAACATTACAAGAAAGAGTAACATTTCTAAGTAGCTTTTATAATGATGAAGGAAAGAAAACACCCCACCTTGAGTATATGGTACTGAACATTCAGTGCTTTTTTCAGATTATATACTTCAGTCTTCATCACCTTATACAAAGGTACACAATAGTTTGTGGCCTATCAGACAAATAATATTAACATTTTTAGTATTCCCACATATTCTTCTAAAATTGCTAGGGGAAATATTTTAAATACCTTTTACTCTAAAGCAATGCTCATGTTTCTCTTAAAATATGTGACCATCACTGATTATATTTGACAAGAAACAAAAAACAAAAAATAGGCAAAAATAATAAATGTTTAAAAGGTGGTGTTCAAAAGTGCCTGTGACTTAAACTGACTGTGGGATTTCTGCACGTCAAGTAGATTCAAAAGGACTTGGATATTGCAGTACTCAATGCCTGCTGCCCAGTGGCATTTACAGACTTGAATTATGCCCTGCGGTTCCTGATACAATGCATGGGAAAAATTAGATACTTAAGAATGGGATTCACAAAGCTGGCAAGCTGAGCAGACTAATTATGGTGCATTAATGAACGTGTAGACATGCCCACTGTAGAGTAAGGGAGGCTTTAGCCCCCACTCTGAATGTATGTGTGAGCCTCCCCTACAGTTAGGTGCCTAAGTCAGGCCAGGCCTTTATCATAAAAAACAGAGACGGAAACCCCTTTCTCTCCAATGGGCATGTAGGGAAGGAGAATCTTTCTTTGCCTGACATAGAGCCAGGGTTTGACTCTAGGTATCCCCCCTCTGAGGACAGCATACTAGCCAGTAGGTCAGAGGGTGTTTTGAAATGGAGCCCTCAGACTCTCCTGCTAAAGATGAGCAGCTCTTTCACTTCCGCCTATGCTTTCGTGCAGATCCCAGATGCTATTGTTTTACTACACAAAAAATTAACTCAATGGCGAGGGACAGACATTACACATAAATTGGCTTAAGTGATCAGAAACTGGTTTAAATCTGTAACAGAATGTAAGTTCAGTACATATACGACAGTTGCAAAATGGCTGAACTGGTTTAAGATAAATTTCGAATGTAGTATCAGACTTAACTGATTTGGGTCAAACTAGTTTATGCAATGCCTGTCTCAGACCCCTGCCTGGATTAAATTAAACCAAACTGCCCCACCATCTTAGCATGCTTTCTGCACTGGGCTTTCTGCTCCAGACAGCAGAGCTGGCCCCACCCTCCTGTTCCATGGCCAGAGCTCTGGCAGAGGTTGCAGGTACAGCAGGGTCTGCCTGGCTTCCCCCTGCCCCTCCACGCCCCGCTCACTGCTCAAGCAGGGATCCCTCCCTTCTCTCCCATCTCCCACAGCATGGACCTCAGCCCTACAAACCTTAGGCATGTGGTATGCTGGCTAATGCTGAGAGGTGTCTGTGTCTCCAATTTCACTGGAACAGCCAGATAGAACAGTGTTCACTTAGGGCTTTTTGGAGCTAATCAACAGGTCATCTGGTAATTCTTTCCTTGGAAAAAAGCTGTTTAAGAAGGGCTTGAACTAATGGGCTAGGGACAGATATTCAATAAGCCTGAGCCTGACTTGATTCACTCTGTGCAGGTTAGTCTAAGCTGTGCAGCTTAAACTGATTAATAACTGGACAGACATTCTCTGTTAAACCAGGAAATGCAGGCACGTGCCTGCAGTGGCTCAACCCAGAAGCTGGGGGGTGCTAGAGCATGCCTGCCAGCCACTGCCAAAGGGGAGGAAAGACTGCCTTGGAATTAATTTCCTCCTTGGCTGAAGGCAAGCTGGACAGAGGAAGGAATTAACTCCATCTCTGCCTAGCTGCAGGAAAGCCGTGGAGGTGTGGCTAGGACCAGCAAACCCCAGCTGTGGTCTTCAGAGTTTGCCAGCAGGGAAGGATAGGGGACGGAGGGAAGAATTTGCCTCAGGAGCCATGGCAGGCCAGTGTCTAGCCATGCTTCACCCCTACTTTGGCTAGAAAATAGAGGGGAGGGGACAGCCCAGCTCTTTGGAGCAGAGCCCAGCCCAGAGAGCATGTTGGGATACCAGGGGTCTCTGATTTAACTTAAACCAGCAAGGGGTCTGCAACAGATATTGCATAAACTGGTTTGAACCAAATCAGTTAAGTCTGATACTACATTCAACCAGGTTTATCTCAGACTGGTTTTGGCCATTTTCAAACTGGTTTATGTGCACTGAATGTCTGTTCTGTTACAGGTTTAAATTTAAAGTGATTTATATGTAATGTTTGTCCCTAGCCATGGAGAGATGCTATTGTTTTGCTAATGGGCTGATAGACACTGTTATCATCCCCCTGCTGGCTTGCTCACCTGTCAGTTTGTTGCAGACAGTATAAATAAGCAGGGAAAGGGAGATTGAAAAGCTCCATATCATCAACAGATGCATGCACTAAATCCCCTCACCCTTACCTCAGAGTGCTAGCCTGGGGCTGGGGTCTGGCAACAGAGGCTATGATGTAAATGATTGCACAGCCAGGTGGGTGGCAAATTGGCTTAGGGGTCACACCTAGAGAGTGGTAGTGGACGGGTTGATATCGACCTGGAAAGATATGGGCAGTGGAGTCCCACAAGGCTCAGAACTTTGACCTGTGCTGTTCAATACTTTCATCAATGACTTGGATGAGGGTGTGGAGAGCACTCTGTCCAAATTCATGGATGATACCAAATTATGGGTTAAAGTTAACACACTAGAGGATAGGAAATAAATCCAGGCAGATCTGGACAGGTTGGAAAAGTGGGCAGAACAGAATAGGATGCAGTTAAAGACAAGTGGAAAGTGCTGCACCTAGGGAGAAAGAATCACTAACACACTTACAGGTTGGGGGTGACCTTCTCAACAGCACAGCAGCAGAAAGGGATCTTGGAGTCATAGCTGATACCATGATGAATATGACTGAACATGAAGTGATCAGTAAAACTAACCTTACTTTATCATGCATTCCTGGGCTATGGGAGACCATAGCCCAGGAAAGGCCTATCAAACAGGCCCAGGCAGGTGATACTTTCCCTTTATGCAGCACTGGTCAGGCCATAGTTGGAATATTGCATCCAGTTTTGGGCGCCACACTTCAAGAGGGCTGTGGACAACCTTGAGAGGGTTCAGAGGAGGGTTACTCATATGGTTAGGGGCCTGCAGGCAAAGCTCCTGAGATGAGAGATTGAGGGCCCTGGATTTCTTCAGCCTCCACAAGACATGGCTGAGAGGTGATCTTGTGGCCACCTGCAAATTCATTGGGCAGAAAGGAATAGGAGATGCTCTGTTTACCAGGGCATCCCTTGTAGTAACTAGGAACAATGGCCAGAAACTGACGGAGAGCAGATTTAAGTTAGATATCAGGAAGAACTTCTTTATGGTAAGGGTTGCCAGAATTTGGAATGCGCTTCCAAGGGAGGTGGTACTCTCCCGTATCTTGGGGGAGTTTAAAAGGATGCTAGACATGCACCTGGCTGGGGTCATCTGACCCCAGTACTCTTTCCTGCCCAAGGCAGGGGGTCACACTTGATGATCTGCTCAGGTCCCTTCTTAGCCAAAACATCTATGAATCTATGAAAGACTCCTACCCCTTGAGCAGGCAGCGAGGAAAAGCCTGGTAATGTGCAGGGAGACCTCCCTAATCAGAAGGTCTGCTTGACCCTGGCCACACCCCTCTTCAGCTCAACACACTGAAAGGGAAGGGAGGGCTGCTTTAGCGCCCCCCAGCTTTTACCCCGAGTCATTGGAGGCATGTGCCTGCATTTCCTCAGTCTAGAGAGAGTGTCTGTGTGGATACAAATCTGTTTATCCTAGCCAGATAAGATTAACCTGCAAAGGTTGAATCAATTCAGGCTCAGGCTTTTTGAATGTCTGTCCCTAGCCAAATAAGCTGGACTTTCACTGCTCTCTTCTATTTTCATTATTTAAAAATGACACAGTTTTCTTCTAGATCATTTACATCCATGAATACTTGAAGGCCATAGACTGAAAATCAGATTCTATAGGGGACTCATGAATTTTTAACTAAAGTTGGGGTGACTGTTCTTTTAGATGCTGCCAACTTTCAAACTATTAAAGGATTAAATTAATGAGCGTTTCCATTCTTTTGACATTCAAATTGAGTTTTCTACATTTGCAGAGTTATGTGACTCAACTCATTTCACCAAAAGGGAGCAGTCTCTTTCCAAATCCTCTACTTTACTATCAGCTGAACACAGTTAAGTAAAAGACAGCCAGATCTATGAGCAGTCAATAAGTAGTTTTAAAGTTGTGCATACCAAAGAATCACAAAAGAACCCCAGAATTCCTCTAATATGTTTACCTTTTATTCTGAAACAAAGGAAGCTTCAAGGCACATAGAGATCAGAACAGTTAAATTCATTTAGACATCAAGAGCAGACAAGGTGTTGGGTAAATGTGATATCTTTTACTAGACCAAATAAAAAAATTGGAAAAAAATTCTTCTTTTCAAGTTTTCGGGCACAAACATCCTTCTTCAGGCATAGGGAGAGTCTGATGGTGTTTTGTGTTATCCTGGATGGAATGAAGCCAAAATGCAGGTCTTTGAAAATGCAAATGCGTGGCAGTGAGGACGAAGAACCTTGTCTGCATATGTCCTTAGACCAACATGGCTACAACTAACAGCTCTTTAAACATCAAGGAATTTGTCACAAACTAATTTGTCTGACAAATTAGTTAATTAATATAGATGAAAAATGAAACATTAAATGAAATATGCTAACAGCGTTCACTATTATATAGCTGGCCCAGCCACTATAGCCCCTAGTAGAGGTTATACTTAAGAGGCAACTAGTCTGTTAATCATGTCTTAAGTAGTAACCCAGCCACATAATCAGCCTGAGTGATTTGCATTTGCCCAATTGAATTGGGCCAGAGTGAACTGCAGGTTGGAGCGGTCAACTGAAGTGATTGAGGAAAAGATGTAGTGGGGAGTTTGAGGGAGAATATTAAGAGCTCTGCTTTAGTTATGTTGAGCTTGAGCTTATGTTAGTCAATCATGAGATGTCCGAGACAAGCTAGTATTTTCATTTGGATCCCTGATGCAGAAGGTCTTGTATTTTAAATCTTGTCTAACTTTATTTCAACTACATAGTTGGTCAAATAAAAGATAGCACCCTAAGAAATTCTTGCCTCTTACATCATTTCTGGACCATCATGGCTTACATTACCATTTGGCCAGAAGACAGATTTGGTGTGGAGAGGTTGATCTGTGTAGAAATAGTTGAGAAGACACACCGAGATAAGGTTCAACACATTAACAATAGGTCACTGTATTGCAAGTGAAAAAATGTATAAAACCTGGATCAAGTTGTTATTGTAAGGTTAATCCTTTTCCTGGCATATAAAATTGATGTTTGCTTGGGCTGGAGCTGAAATTGTAAAGGTGGAGCATTGTTTAAAGGGCAAAGGAATTTTCCCTGGGTTATCTTGAATTGCTGCACTTAAAACATATTTCAAGTACCATGAAGGATACCTACAGAATAAGGGTAGTTGCCATTTTTAGCATTCCTCTATGTTTAAAGAAATTGACATCTGTCATGTAGCTGTTTATTTCATAGTTTGCTTAGTTGGATCTGTATACATTTAGAATCCTGGTAGCTTGACACAGAAACAAGTACACGAGCATTTTCAAGAACTGTTGAATGAGATGCCACTTTCAACTATGAAATTAAGTAGATAACTGAAATGTATTATTGTATTTTACACCAAGGAAGACAACATGAAAATATATTCCCACTACTGAACTGTTAACTCATTTATCCCAAACTAAAGATATTAATTGCTTTCTGTATTTCTACAGGCGTATCCAATTACATTAACCTAAAAAAATTGCAGCCAAAAATTCACAATCAGCTTTCGAGATAATGTTATTAAAGTGGAAAGACTAGCTGTCTCTTTCCCATCCTGTCTTTTGGCTGATTTTCTTTAACTCATTGATGAATTCAGAGTGGTCTGTAAATAATTTCCACACAAGAGCTGACCTGGGGACTGATATTTTAGTCTGATGTCAATCTATTGCTCTTTTAAAATCTGACCCTTGATCCATATGTTTTTAGAGAAAAACAACACACACTTTAAAAATAAGGAATGTAAAGGGGTCTGAAATATAAAAGATTCAAAGAAGCTTATAGAAAGAAACAGCAGATGTGGTGTACAGTCATAAGGAATCATCATACTTAAGATGATAACCACTCTTGAAAAGAGAAACCCTTCTCTTAGCGATGTTAATGCCAGCTAGCTACAATATTTTAACAATGGTCTTCCATAAGGCTCTGTCAATCCTCGTCTCAGAGGAGATGACAACATATAAGAGCAAATAAATGACTGTCAACTCTTGCGTCTCATCCTATGTGTTGATTTCCTTAAAGTCTCAAGTCCGGAAATCATGCCATTAGATGACAACCTCAGCCTTCATTAAAATTTAACTTTCCGGTCCTCATGGGTACAGAGAAAAAGAATGTAGATGTGACTATGAAAGGCTATGATGTCAGAAGGCTAGTAAAAAGAAGGCTAAAAGTTTTCATTCTAAAAGTTTAATTTGGCAGCCATACACTTGGTTTTTTAGGGTTTTTTGCTTGTTTTTTTTTTTCCTTATTGCTTTTAGTATTTGGCATTGGTTGGGCTAGGTATTTGATTCTTGCCCCATTTAAACCAGTGGTTTCTCCTATAACTGTAGCTAAGCATGGAGCCAACCTCACTTTTCAAACCAAGTTTGGTCCTTTCTATACTGGAAATTTTTGAACAAGTACAGTTCTGCAAACATAACTCAGGTTTACCAAACCCTAGGAGAGATGACTGCGCAGATGTAGAAAGTAACTGGAAACATGCAGTTTACTTTAATTTGAAACAGAGGACATTTGCATCAGTACAACACATTTTTATATTGGTTTAGCTCTTCTATGCTAAATTGTAGAGTTTACATGATTTTGCTGTATTAACTAGGCCTCCTACTAAGTGCATTGGCTGGAAATGTTGATATTTGTTCCTAAATATGATAAGGATCAGTTGGTGCCAACATTTTAATGTGACTATAGCTAAGTACAGGCTGTCAAAAAGCCAGAGACTGAATTGATTCAATCTAAACCGAGTAGATTGAATGGATAAGCAAGTGAACAGACATTCACTTTTGATTCCAGAAATGCAGCTACATGATTGCAGTGGCTCAGGCCAGAAGGTGAGGGGGAATAGAGCATGCCTCCCTACTTGGCTGGAGCAGACAGCTTGGTCCAAGTCTAGCCTGCCCACCTAGCGATGGTGGGAAGTTATTTGCAGGGGAGGTGCAATGCATCCTGGGATGCTGGGGGACTGTGAGTTAACTTGAATCTGGAGGGGATATGGGACAGAAGTTCAATATACAAATTTAGGCTAAATCAGTTATGTCTGATACTACATCCATCCAGGTTTATCTTCAACTGGTTTTGGCCATTTTGAAAGTGGTTTATGTGCAATGAGCTTCTGTTATGTTACAGATTTGAACTGGTTTCTGATCACTTATATTGGTTTATGTATAATTTCTGTCCCTAGCCTGTAAGGCATAGCCCTGAATATATGGAAATGTAGTGTTATAAAACCCTAAAGATTAATCTGAGTATGCTGGTATGTAATTGGAATACTGGTACACTGGTTTTAGGGCACAATGAAAAGGTCGTATTGCTTTCTTTACTGTGGTGCAGGTGTGACCTTCTTTGAGGCATTGCTAATCCCATATTCCATATCATGTTTTGTCTATTCTTCTCTAACTGTAGCAAAGATCCATAATTTAACAGGACATGGAAATATGGAGAACCCCAGAGCCATGCAAATCACCCTTGTGAAGCTGGAACCAACATTTTAACATGGGCATCCCGGGTCCAAGCGAGAATCCTCTCCAGCACATCACTAACTTAGTAAAAGTTTGCATTTAGAGACAGACTTTCAGCTGGGTATACAGTTGTGTTGCTTCCCTGAAGTCAGTTTACAACACTGTGGAATCAAGCCTTTAATATTCTCATCATCTCCACCCTGTTTGTATTGTCAAATCCCTTGCATTTGGAGGCAATCAGTGATATATGGTACCTATGCATTTTCTTAGGGGATAAATGCACAACACTACCTTGATGGAGAAGCATGTAAAATTACTGAAGAAATAGTAAGGTTAAATCTTAAAGGTCAGTTCTAAAATAGATGAATTTACAAGTAAAAAAATGGGTTGCATTCAAAGTTTCCAGCTGCCTGTAACATTTTGCACGGACCTGTTATTAACTACTAGTGACTTTTTACCTTTCTACCAGGGACTACTTACTGACGACATGATCAATGTATACAGGGCAAGGGGTAGTTAAGTGTATCTCCACATACAAATAATCCTGCTGGAGAGAGACTCTGAATTTTGTTTCTGCCACTGACATTGTGGCAAATATCTAAGGGAAAGATGAAAATGTTATGCTGTAGGAGGTAAAACACAATGGAAGCCACATTACCTGCTGTAAACTGAAAAGGACTGTAAAAAGAATGAGACACCAGTATGTATTTTCATCATGAACTAGCACTACTTAAGTTCTCAGAAGCTCTAAATGTCTTCCACTAAAGACCCATTTATTTGGCTCACTGGCACAGGTTACTAATGTCTTTTACTAAAGCTGTGCCTGAACAAAGCTTAAATTTTCACAAGAAATCTAACTACAGTGTTGCACACAACAACTGGAATTGTGACCATAATGACATATAACAAGTACTTGAGTTAAAGAAGCTTGCTATGCTAGATAAAGGAACTAGCTATCCTTTGCTGCTGTTACTCCCCTTTTGATCTTGTCACTGGGATTCTCTCCAACAGAGACATATTCTGGAGAACAGAATAAGGGCAGTGTTTATGTCTTCTCAGTTATTTCCTTTCTATTATGAAAAACACATCTGAGAGAAATTCTTGGTGTGGTCTTCATTGACATGCCTAGTCAGGATGACAAATAACTTTTGTGGGCCTTGAGGCAAAAGCAGAGCAATCAGAGGATGCTATGTGAGAAAATGAGCAAGGCTATGTTCTCCCATTTAGCTGCCCTGTCAAAAATAGAAACAAACTTTGCTTTTTCAAATGGTCCAAAATGAAAGTCTACTGTCACAAAACATGCAAAATGCCAAAGTGGATTTCACTGTCAAGTATTTGAAACAGGTACAATTTTTGGATTCAAAATGATTTGAGAATTAAAATAATTTTTAAATAAAAAAGTCATGAAAATACCATTGAAAGGGGCATAGAAATTTTTGGCTTACTGAAAAGCTTTGTGCCCTTTTTTACAACATTTATAAACATTTCTAGAATACTGAAAAACGCATAAAGTAATTTGTATAAGCATTATTTCTAGAACTTTGAGAATTTTTCACCTAAATAAATAAAAGACTTCTGAAAAAAGGACATGTTGCCAAAGTCTTTTTGGCCAAAGTTACTCATCTGTTAAGTAAAACATACAATGCAGTATGCATGCTGCCTCTCTAGGTTTTAAAGTGTCACTCAACAACTTGATTTCAGTCTCATAGTTCTTAGAAATGCAGTCTCTGACTGACACATGGCTACTGGCCTCCACAAACTTTGGTAAAGGCAGAAGTCCTAAGGTTGCTTTTAAATCAGGACTCTTTCCTTTTGAGAAACATTTGTGCTAGCCCATATTTATACTTTTACTACTACAATATTCAGGTAAGAAATACACAAATATTTACATCTTATATGTAGTTGACTTACAGATGCAAATACACATAGGAACAAATTAAATATCTGCACATGTATGCAACCAGCTGGGGACACATCTGGTACCTGTGCAGTATCTAGGCATGCAAATATATATATATGCCTTACAATGAGCATCTGGTTTCTAATGTGCAACTTAGTTGAATTCATGTATATAGCACAAGACAAAACACGCTCTTTCTCATCCAGATTTCCAGGAACTGAACACCACCAAAGAATTTAGTGCTTATTGAAAAGAATGCCTTTACAAATTATTTTGTTAGAGTTCCATTCACCCTACTTTAAAAATTATGCTATAATACCAAATAGCCATTGGTTCTCAAAGACTTCTTGTGTATAGTATAGAAGTCAAGACTCTGATTTCACAAAGCACTAGAGGGCAGGCTAACCTAGACTTTTTCTCTTAATGAGGAGCAAACTAAATTATGTTTAAGGTTTTAGTAAAACTGTAATTAGAAAGCAAGAAAACCTCAAACTGTACCAGAAAAAAAATCCTTGCTAGGAATTAAGCCACTTAATAAATTCTTTATGTTTTCATTGGACGGTATTAAAATAGAAGCACAAGTGGTAATCAACCAGAGACAAATCAGAATTCAGGGCTCATCTGAGCCTATAAGATACAGCTCTGCATTCCTAAAGGGCAGTTAAGAACTGCAGAGCCCTGGAGTGTGAGCAGGTTCATACTCTGACAACCCATTAGCTTGCCAGGGCTCCCAGACATACAAGGGGAGAATGTCCAGCATTATACCCTTTACAGAATACATCATACTCCTTTTGCCCATTACTCCAAACATCTGGTTCCTAATGATGAAAGTGGGTCATGGCCCTGTCTTTTTACCCGCTACCCTTCTGAGTCGGGGAAGCAGTTTATGCATTTCCTTGAGTTTGGGGACTTAAACTGTGTTTGGCTTTTATGTCCTTACAGAACAAGGGTGGAAGAGAACTTCTCATATCCTTTTGGGTACTCACATAAATGGGCAAGTATATTGATTAGTTATTTGGCGGCTGCAAATGGGGAAGGAATGGAGAATGACCTCGTTATACCCTGTTCACAATCCCTTTCAGAATCTGATCTTTGCTACTGTGGCCTTGTCTACACATGCACTTTACTGCAGAGTAGACTAATTAGCTGCAGAATAAAGCATCCCTTTTTAGACATGCATTGTTATTAGACCACAGTAAACTAATTTATGCCACTGTAAAATAGTACTGTCAGAGATGTACTGCAATTAAACATATGTGTAGATGCTGACCATGGCTTACATTGCACTGAGTCAGCCCAGCCAGCAGGGGACCAAACTCCTGCCTTCCACCTAGCCATATGGCTCTACACTTTCAGCACCCTCATGCCCCAGCCAGCCACCCGATGCCACCACCTGGAGCCTGGGGCTAAGCGGCCCTAGTATAAACTGCTCCACTCTGGCTCAAATTGCTGCTGTACCATGGACACATGTAGATTCTGTGCCTGGGAGTAGTTTACTTTGGTTCAAACTGCTTCAGAGTTTATTGCTTTGAATGAATTGCACATGTAGATGTGCACCCTGTGTGACACAAGATACTGGGCAAGATGGACCATTGGTCTGACCCAGTAAATGACAGTTTTTATGTTCTTAGACAGAGATAGACAATTTAAAATGGTTGCTAGAATAAATGTAAAGAATGGTATCCTCATAAAAGATGTTGCAACTCTTACACATGTAAAGTAGTAGTTATTTATATAAGTAGTCCCATCAATTACAGCTCAGTCTGAGTAAGATTGCAGAATTGAGCCCCAGATCCATTTCCTCCACAATATAAAATGGCAACTAATATTTTAATACTACATGATCCAAATTGCACTAACAGATCACTTTGTCATTCTTGAGTGCTTGATTTGATTGCATTTTCTTTTATAGCTATTTAATGATTGTTAAGTTATTCAAAGCCCTGAGCTGATCAAGCTAAAACAGGCTGGAATGATGGCAGAGAGCCACTGAATGAGATACAATACTGGTGTGAATAAATTAGCTGTGTAACTGGAGTTCACATATCAGAGCTTTAATGGGCAAGTAGTTTTCTAGCTCCTCCTTCAGTTCTCATTGTTTTTTCCCCCTGATCTGCTTATGTTTTTTAACTCAGACTGCACAGAAAATCATTAACACAATGATTCTGTCTACCACTGCTAATTTAGGAAATGTTAGACTGGTAAATTAAATATTGTAAATAAATTTTATGGGAGTGCAAAGAAAACCATATGCACAACAGAAGAGTTCTCTCAGAAAATGATCTCTCAGGTCATATTGTCTGTCTAGCTTTCAGTGCAGATTTGTCCTTTACAAAGCAATTTCCAGTGCTTTGTCCACTTCAGTTTCAAAAGACATAGGGGATGGAACTGCTGCCTTCCATTTGCAAGTTACTTCCACACGTCTAAGCATTAGGGATTGAATTTATCCCTGATGTAATGACTTCAACTGGTTTTTGATTGAAGAAAATGTCTATGTGAGAGCTGACTATCCGATGTGTACCTGGATGCCTGAGTGCCCCGAGTGGCAATGGTGCATGGGGTCAGCAACTGTCCTGCTCATGGCAATGGTGGCTGAGTCAGAAGAGCAGCTGCTGCTAATTTTGTACCCTCTCTGCCCAAGTGTTGATGTCTAGGGCTAGTACCCCAGTCCTCTCAACTTTGCTATGCTACTGGTGAGTATTATCATTATGATTCCAGCAGGTATTTTCCTTAATACCTGTCTACATTTTCCTTTAAATTACTCAAAATATCCTTAGTGGGTGCAACTACACATACGCTTTAATGCGCAGTAGCCTATTTTACTGCACATTAAAATGTTGCATCAAAAACTATGGTAATATGCTAATGCACAATAAAAATAGGCTACTGAGCATTAAGCATCATTAGAAAAGCATGCACTTTTGCTACTCTGCATTAGGGCAGCTAATATGTATTTATTTAGTATATCACATTAGAGGGCACTTATACACATACCTTTGTCTGCTCTGACATGACAGAAATCCAACGCGTTGGAGCAGACTTGATTAATTGCGTCTGTGAAGCATGCAAGTTGATGTGTGGCACTGCATTGCATACATTTGTATAAATAGTGAGATGTGCATCAGCGCACAGAAAATGGCAGCAGTGCGGTTTTGAACTAAAATACCTTCAGTGTGTTTTAGTTCAAAAGTGCACTACTGTCATTTTCTTAGTGCTGATGCACATTTCACCATTTATACAAAGGTATGTGCTTTTGAAAACACCTGGCACTGTAGCGCTTGCATATGTACAAATGCCTAAAGGTACTAAATTTAATGCGGAGTAGCAAAAGCACATTAATGTTACACCCTATTTCCCTACTGAAATAACTGTTTCTCCTTGATATTTCTTCCTCCCAATATACGTGCAAAGCAGGGAGAAGGCACTTTTGTGTCAAGTAGCTAGAGATTTTGGTACAAGATGTTGGGGCAAAATGTTTTGATGTGTATTTTATGGGTTTATCATTTCCTCCAACATAGTTAATCATTTGACAGCTTCAGGAACTGAGCCAAACAAGTTGAGTCATTGATTTATTCTTGCATTACAGTCCCTATGTTTTCCTTCTGAACAGAACAAATCCTGAATCCATAAGGCTCTTGAGAGTGTATCTATGGACTGAGTAAAACCTCAGTAAGAACCTTATGATTTGCCCATGTCTCGAGAAACAGCCTGGGTGGAATTTTCAAATACAATCAGTCTTGGCCTGACCCTTGATTGAAACTAACTGGAGTGTTATAATTGACATTAACGGTAGCTAATTAGGCTAAAATTGAACCCTTAGAAAATCCCACCATAGGTTTTATAGGGCATCATTTCTCAACCCATGGGTTGTGACTCAAAAGTGGGCCACAAGAAGATTTCAGAGGGTCATGAGCCATGGGTTGAGAAACGCTGATCCCGGGAAAGCACTGAGACTGCAGCAGGGCAGAGTGGTGGCGGAAAGGTGCCTGCCCCAGGGGAGGAAGGGGGAGGGGGAGAGTTGCGAGACTGGGCTGGGTGCTCGTGCGGAAGTCAGGAGATGTTGCTCTGGGGTTAGGAGGGGCTGTGACCAGGTTGCCTGGTATGGCACAACAGCTCCAGCCCAGGGTGGGGGCTGCCACAGGCTTCCCTTCTTCCTCCTTCCAGCCCATGTTGGGGCTGGACTCATTCCACTGCCGCCCACATGAGCCAGAGCTGCCTCAGCCACCACACTCCAGCCTGAGTGGGAGGGGGGCAGCTGGGGGCCCCTCCAGCAGGGCTGGGTGGGGCAGGAGGCTGCAGGCTGGGAGTGAGGGACGCTGGCAGGACTGGGGGCTAGGGGCTGGGGACTGTGGGTCGTGCACCAGCAGAGCCAGGGAAGTGTGGGACAGAACAGGCCATGAACCTTTGCAAATGGGTCCTGGTAGGAGAAAGATTGAGAACCACTGTTATAGGGCATTACCCTGAGACAGGGATGAACTAATTATGGTAGTTTCCAGAAGTTTTGCAAAAAAGCCATTCTACATTATTTCCTTTGCTTATAGAATCCATTTTTTGTGTCAGCAAAGATGCAAAACCTTTATCATATGATATTGCAGAAGAATTACTTGAATCAACGGCCAAATATTTCTTCAGTGTGTTACATCTGGGAGCATTCTCTTGAAATCAGTAGGATTTTAAATGGACTTTTTTCTGTAAATTTGAGTCATAACAGGAGACCTGTAAATGAAGGCATGAGGAGGCCTAAAAATCAACTTGAAAATGAATTTTGTATCATTCATCCTCTTCACATTTTAACCCATCTCAAAACCACCACAGATTTTAGCTAACTAAGCCAAGCACAGTGAAACTAAAGTTTTTGAAGATATACGAGATAACACTTGCATTGTGTCAGCTTCTTGTTATTCCTAAAAAGTTTTCCAATAACATTTTAAAGGGTCCACATGTATTAATCCCCCAAATTCAAAGCATATGCTTTAATTTTATGTATGAGCTTAATCCATGTTGACCAATGAAAGTTGACTTTGAAGTTAAGAATATACTCACATGTCTTGCTTAATTAAGACTTATTGCCATGACTCTGTAGAGCACCAAGATGACATAGAAACCCAGTCTTATATTGAATGAGCACAAAATTATATGATGTTTTATTGCATTTGGTATTTTAATTTGCTGGAGATCAAAGCTTTTGGTACAGGAAAACCTTGCAAGGCATTGTTTTTAGGAATAATGTTTTTATTTATCATATGAATGCAATATAGCGGGTGCGTCTACACATGCACGTTTACTGTGTAGTAACTGAAATTCTGTGCTGTATGGGCACGCACCTAAACATGCATGCCCATACTGCACAGTAAATATGGAGACTTATGCCAACTTAAGTGTAAACTTGATAATTCCATCACGCAGGTATCAAACCTATACCTGATTAGTTACTGCTTAGTAACACTGTGTGTAGACTAATTTGCGACTAACTTTAGTCCCAAGTCATTCCACACACAGCATTAATGTGCTTTAACACGAGCACATGTAGATGCCAGGCTATTCCGTCTTACTGGGCTGCAACTTACTGCGCAGTAAATTTAAGCTAGTGCAAATGCATGTGTAGACAAGCCCAGTATGTTCTCAAAATATTATCAATAAAAATTAGAAAATGGTTTATGCATTTTAGTGTATGTGGTAGTGACAAATGATCACATGTAATTATATAATTTGAACTTAACTCAATAGTTTTATAGTCACAGTTATCAGCTGAATTTACATTCATTTTCTGACCTTAGAAATGGTCACATGATAAAACTGAACTGAAATTAAAGTTTTGACAGATTAAAACGAGTATTTAACTGATATTCTTACTTCAGTAAAGAAGGGACATCATTGAAATAAAGAAGTAATGTAAATGAGCAGATGACAGTGCATTGTAAACATCTGGGTAGTGTAATACCTGTATTGTTTTACAACTTCCTGATATCTTTTTTTCAGTTTGAGTAGAATTTGTTTGCATGAAGAAACATCCCTCATCTCATAACACAACCAAGCAATGTTAAAAAGAAGAAACTACTCATATTTGTTATTATGAGTCTGGTTTCTGTTTGTTTTGTCCCAAAACAGCAAACGTCTTATTGAAAGACTTTAGAAAGAGGCTTCGTTAGACCTTCCTGAGCCAGCAAGATTCCCATTTAGGGCCTGATAATCAGCTTCTCAGAGATCTGTTTGAATTTTTAGACTTCAGTGGGTGTGTCTATGTCTATGTGAAATAATGTGAAGCAATAATATCTGGTATGGTGTTCCTGAGTGCTGCATCATCATGTGTGCCTGGGACTGCAACATGTTGAACTGGGATGGAGCAGCTCCAGCTGGCAGGAAGCCCAGGGGATCAGTCTGCTGCTGCTCTGATCTGGCTCAACATGTTGCAGAGGGGCTGGTTGAAGGATGATTGTGCTCCACTGCTGGGCTAGCCAGCAGACAGCCCTGTACTGAAGCACACTTGTACCCCAGCCAGCCCCATCAGCATCTACATGTGTGTTGCTGTGCACTAAAGAAAGACACTGCAAGATAGTCCTTTTATTTACAAGTACTAACCTGTGGTGGAGTTCATTCATTTCCTATGGCTTAATAGGGCCACACCTGTAGCCACTGTGTCTTTACTGCAGAGCTAATTAGGCAGCTCTGCACTAAATATCTCATGTAGATGCACCCAATAAGAGCATGCTCTGAAAGCAGAGCAGACCCACCTCAGCCTTTATATTATTGAAGATATATTTTACAGCTCTTTGATTTAATAAACTTTAATTCATGTAACTTTATCACTTAGAATAAAATATAATATTCCAGGTCCTGCACTGGATGTTTGAGAACAGTCCTTTGTGTTTCAAACCAAATAAATAAATAATCTTAAATATTTCAACTCCAGTTGTCATTTATGTCCATTATTTTCTGTCTTTTCATTAAGTAATCCTTGGTAATTTTTTCTGTAGTCATTTTGCCAGCAATTTTAAACTCTAAGAAAATAAAAGGCAAATAATAAAGCTACATAAAAATATATGCATGGAGGTCTTCATGCAATCTGTCAGTGGTTGAGTTTCTAATCCAGAGTCCACAGAAATCAAATTAGTGTATCCATTGACTTTGAGGGGCTTTACATCAGGCCCTGATTGGTCAAGAAGTAATCCTTTTAGATTTGTGTTTTAACATTAAGAACATTTGAATTTTCCTTGGTTGATAAATGTTACAAACAATTCTTTGGTAAATTTACTGAATAAAGGAGGAAACCATAAGAAGCTGCTCCCCTTGCTTCATTTCATTTATTTGATCCCAGTATCACAAATATGGAACAAATTCTACCATTGGATATATATGCCCATCTGTTTCAAAACGACTTGGGCGTCACAAATAATTCTAGGTAGAATGTGGATTTGTAGGCCAGTAAGCAATTTTAATTGACTTGCAATAGTTAAATATAACATTGCACTTTTGTAACTATGGGCAAGTCTGTTTCATGACATGTTTTGAAATAATGCACTATTCAAAAACTATTAAAGTAAGATGAGACAGGTGCTATGGATACATGGACTATTTGAGAACTATATCAGCAGCATTATATACATGCTATCCAGCTAAACGGAGCAAATAATGGCAATTTTCCAAAGGGACCAAAGTCAGCATTCATTAGAGGTGGGAGTGGAAGAGGGAAAGAGGGCAAGGGGAAGAAAGGGGGAATTCATTGAAGTGCCCCGTGCTGAAACTGAATAAAGCCATAAAGTTTCATCTCTTTGGGTAGGAAGCACCAACTTGTTTAATCTAGTTAAGAAGGCTAAGGGCATGGACAAATATATTATTTAACTGCCTTAAAAGGGGAACAGGAGCTGCTTCCTCAGGGACCTCACTTCAGCTGTTATGATCCGACTGCATAATTCTGTAACAATTCAAGCTACCAAATTGCCCTAACCTTGAACCCAGATGAAAAAGGATGAAGCTGGAGTGGTTTGGTTACACTTATACCACTACAGAAACAAGAAGCCCTCACAATCGCATGGTGACAACTAATATCAGCATCCTTTGATGTCTATAAAAGACACAAGGCTGAAAGTGGCATAAAGTGATGGCTCTGATCTAGCAAGAAAAACATTTATAATCAGTTCAAGTAGATATGGAGCTGTGACTGAGAAACAGAAACCTTAATAAAGGCTTAAAGCTTCAGTTCTACTGGAGTCCTCAGACAGTAAGTTGGTGGTTACCTCGTAAGGAAACTATACATTAAGCTATGTGCTGTGGCAACCCGAGTCTGAAGGGAGAAAAATACTGATTCCTACCCAAAGAAAGGTGATAGACACCTGAGACCTATGTGAGGAATCAATGAGGTAGTTATGACAGGGGTCAGAAGTTCAGTTACTTTGTAAACAGTGATAGATTGATCTCACAGTTTCACTGGCTGTAATGTGGTAAGGTTTACAGGGTGCATCTACATGTGTGCTTTACTGCAATACTGACTAATTAGTATCACCATGTACACACGTGTCCATATTGGGGAGCAGCAAATTAAGTGACTCCACTGTAGGATAGTACTGTTCAGGACAAGTACTATCCTACAGTGGAGTAGTTACATGTGCCAAAATGCACATGTAGATGGTGACCTGGGTTGGCTGGGGCACAAGGGTGCTACAATGCAGGGACTGCCTGCTGTCTAGTCCTGCCTTGGAGTACCCTCGTGCCCCAACCAGCCCCTCCACATCACATTGAACTGGGTCAGAGCAGCTCTGGGCTGGCAGGCTGACACCTGGGACCCTGTGCTAGCCAGGCCTGCTCCACCCCAACTCAGCATGCTGCAGTCCTGGGTGCGTGTGTAAGCGCTGTGCTTGGGAGCAATAAACTCCAGCACAATCGGAGTTTATTGCTATGTGCTAATAGCATGTGTAGATGCACCCATAGTACATTAATTGGGACATTGTGTTTAAAGCTGGTTGAATGTATTTGGCTAAAAAACATTTGATTTTGATAAAATATTGATTTTGATAAAATATTGTTAGTAGAAAGTCACTTTTTTGTAATTATGAATGTCCCATTACCATACGTTATGGATTGAGAGTTTTTGAGGTTTTTTAAATTTAGAAATGACTTTTTGAAACAAAATTACTACTTTATTAAAGCCACTCTTAGAAGTTTTAAAGAATATACTTTGATTTTATCCAAATGAACTTTTGTGAGCTTCATGTTTAGGAATTTCCAAGATACCTTTGCTTTTATTCTCTTTTGAACAGAAAAACATGTGAAATGGTAAATTTTCTGGAGAAACAAAAAAGCGGCTTCTACACAGCTCCTATTATGAAGCTAGAAGCCTACTTCTGAGATTTAACTTATTAACATTCTCATATGTAGGGATGGAGAAGTATTGTATATCTTTATTAATCTTTTATTCAATCTATCATGTATCACGTCTTAGGAATTCTTTTGGAAACACTCTTTGCTTCTTGAAAAGAATATTTGGAGAGAGGACTACAAAGATTTCTAGAAGAAATTCTGAGGTTTTTTTCAATTATTGATGTAACTGTTTACCAAGTCATTTATTCAAATTATAACTAAGTTTTTAAGTATTAAAAATAGGATTTTAACTTTTTGGTCATAGGCTTTCTGAAAAATTAATTGGTTACAAACCTCCTGCGACAGTGAGAATCCATTGTGCTAGGAACTGTAAAAACATACAGGGTGAAATCCAACCCCATTGAAGTCAGGCAAAACTCCTATTCACTTTAAGGGAGCCAGGAATCAGATTTCACCTGCAGTGAAGTTACTTGCCTAAAAACTCCCTGCTGAGAAACATGAGGCCTCATAGCCAAAAGACTTCAGTAACTGAGGCAGAAATTCTCTCCAGCCATTCTTAAACAGAAATCAAGGGTGAGAAAGGCTTTAAGATTTAAAAAACAAACAAACAGATCTAAACCCATGAACGCATCCTGTGAAAGAGCCTGAGCGCTCTTTGTTTCTCTTCTGGGAGTTGCACATGGGTCCTACAAGATTTCTAATGAGAACTGCAAAGTGCCAAATTCATTACTGTCTCTCCATTGTGCTTTAAAGCAGAGGCAAAGCATGTTGTGTCAATGTACTGTATGAGCAGCCCACAGCTAGACAGATAGGTGCAGGTCTCATTTAATGATGAAGAGCAATTCTGAAAGTCTATTATTTTTTAAAATAGACTTGAACTGACACTTCCTACATCTTGCTGCTCCTGATTAGGAAATACCTTCGTTTTAGGTGTCTTCCAAGCTCATGAAGTCCTTGGAATTTTCATCTTATATCTTATATGCTTTTTATTTTTTAATACAGCCCTATTTTTTAAGGTTGTCCACCCCTGCAGAGACAATAAATGTAGGGTAGGAATTTCTTGCTCTGTCACCATGTCCTTTCTTACAGGCCTTTTTGATGAGGACACATGACATATAAAAATGTCAAGTTTTGTTAAACCTAGTAGAGTGCTAATTTAGTATATTTTAGTTCCCTTCAAACTTCTTCTTTCACCTCCTCAGCCAATGCATTTCAGAGGAATCAGACTGACTCTAGCAAGGGAATTTCAGAGTTACAGGGTTAGGGTGCATACAGCTGTTCACTGCACCCAGAAGCAGCATGTTCAGGCATTTGTCACTCCTCAGAGCTGTTTGGGAAAACTGGTGCAAGTAACTCAGGGTGTGGGGAAGGGTGGGTGGGATTGGAGGAGGGGCTAGCAGGTCTTTGGCAGGTTTTGGTGGATTGGGGAGGGAGGTTGGCAGATCCAGAGTGGAGGAATAAGTTGTCCTTGTGGAGACGAAGGAGTTGGGGGGCTAAAAATAGCCTGGTTGGGGTTGAAGTGGGGGGAGGGAGGTAGGAAGAGCACAGCCCTAAGGCTGGGGTGAGCCCCAGGGCTATGTTCCCAGCCTCTGTGAACCCCCGTGCACCCCCTGACCGGCTGTGCTCACCGCCTAGGTGATGAGAAGTGGCTGCAGTGATTGGCCACAGCCCTGGAGGGACCCACCCCCCGGGAAACAAGATCGGCTGCAGGGGACTCTCCCTGGTCAGCAGCAGGGAGGGCACATGTCCCCCTGACTAAGGCGGCACTAGTCGCCCATGCCTAGCCCCAGGGCTATGTTCCCAAATTTGTACAGGCATTCAATAGATTGGGTTAACTCATTCCTGATCTAAGTTACTTCCCCTCCTCAGGTGAAGAAACATAGAATGGGCCTGCCATTTTCTGGGCAATTTAAACCCCCTGAATGCCTGCACCGATGAGCATGCAGGCAGACCTAACTAAGCATTTATATCAGTATAAATGTGATATCTGTATATGCCCTTATAGAAATGGGATTGTGGAGTTAATTAGAGATTTCATAAGAATAAAGCTGTCCAGACATGAGGTACAAATAAATCTCACATTTGCCCAAGAACAGAGAACCATGCTTAATTGAACTGTTTGTTCACTGTTCAAAACTTTTAAACATCTACCAATATTCCACCTTCTCATATACACAATTCATAAAATTTCAGACTTGCAAATTTCCATGGCAGATGGTGGAGAACAGGTAAAAAAATAAATATCACCCCATGTGCAAAATATTGCTGGATGCATATTTTAGAGTTGCAGAAAAATTAATGCAGGTGTATGTATAACATACACAATCTAGCTTCAGTAGCATGGGAGTAGAAGTAGGCCAGAAGCTTATTATGCCTGGAACAAATTTGTTCACATTGCTGCTGTATCTATCTCATAACGCTGGAAAGTTTTAGAATGATAAGGTATTAAAAGGACACTTCATTGAAGCTTAAAACTTACATTCACCTTCAGTTACATTATTTTTTCATCATTTGTGTACATTAAGCAGCTCTGCATATTAGTTACATGAATTCATACCCCAGGAGGGAGACATTATGGTAGTTTAAGTTTGCTTTGTACTGTCTTTAGACACTTTGATTCCCAGCATGTTCCGTTCACCACATATTGTGAGGGTATGCCTGGAAGGTAAACTTTCAGCTATCTTATGGCTTTTATGATGCTTGCACTGGAGCAGTCTTCCCTTGGTAGAAATTCCCTTCTAATTCTTACTTGGCATAAAGTGACCAAAATGGGGGCTTGAGGATCTCACCTTATTAAAAGAATTAGATTGGAAGAGATTAAGTGGCCAAGTTAAACAAGACACAATTATGTCTACTGTTTTTTCTTTTTTAGGTATGACAAGAAAAATTATAAGGAATGAAAGAGGTATCCAGGTTGTACCCATATTGGTCTAGAGGCAAAAGGAATCAGAACTTGTGGTAGAGGTAATATCTTTTATTAGACCAGCTAGATTTTTGCAAGGAATGAAAAAGGAATAAGCAGCCTTAGTGATGCCCTGCTTACTGAGTACAAACGTTGCCATAAAAAAAATATTATTTCATTTTTTGTTAGAATGGGTCTGTCTAAAAACAAATAATTTTCTTTTCTGATTAGATTCTGCAAAGCTGATGCCAAAATTTTGATAGGTACTTTACTTTCAAAGGGGCTACTAGGTGGGTCCCTAGAGTTGATGTACAAATTCCTTAGATATTTTAAGTTCAATCCTGGGTAGATATAATAATAGAAGTTAGTTTTGTACCCTGGCTAGAATCAGTTAATATATTAATATCAGTCTAAAATCTAAAAATATACACAGGAAGTTCTGTTTTTATAGTTACAGCTTAATATAATTTCTATTATAATTGGAGACATACTGGCAAAGTATAGAAATTAACAATAAAAAAAATCACAGATGAACATAATCTAAGACACTGTCAATGAAGAGTTTCCTAACCTGCCAGCATCTAGTTCAGCATGTAATAACCAGGCAGCAAAACATTCTCCCTAGTCCCAATCACTGCTAAACTGGAAATTCCTTTATGAACAGCTGGCAGACAAAGTTCTTGGGGTAAATGCGATATCCAATTGACTCTATGAACAGCTTTCTTGATTTCTCCAAATCTGTGTAAGGTTATATTTTTTCTCTTGATTTGAATATGTAAAACCGCTCTACTATTATTTGGAATTAGACAAGGCACTGACAAGGGAATGACTTCACTTAAGCTCACAACCTATTTCTGTTTTAACCTTCACATTTTGTTTCCTGACTGAGTTACAAGGTGTGTAGAGGGGTCTGTTACATTAAAAGTTCAAGGTATGGTAAATAAAAAGAAATGGTCATAAGACAAGGTAATTACAAATTCTGCTGCACATTATTTAGTAGAAATTTGCACCATAAAGCTGAAGGACAAGAAATGGACCTAGGAACTAGGTGTAGTGTCTTGAAGAGCAGCTGGCTATAAAAGTAGCTGCTCACTGCTAAGAGCTCCAGGCCAGGTACAGACATCCAGACCTCCTGGTTTTCTCTGATCAAAAAATAAAAAATCTCATTTATTGGATTTAAAAAAGCAACCCCAATTCCACATTTTTCTCACCAGCCACTTTTATAGCCAGCTGCTTTTCAAGACACTACACCTAGTTTCTAGGTCTATTTCTTGTCCTTCAGCTTTATGGTATAAATTTCTACTAAGTAGTGTGCAGCAGAATTTGTAAGGGTTGGGTTTATCTGTATATAGTGGTGTTTTATTTTAATCACAGAAAAATGGGGATTTTGGGTTGCTTTTTTTTTATCTGAAAATTGGGGATTTTTTTTTTAATCAGAGAAAACCAGGATCCCTGGACATTACACATAAACCAGTCTGAGTGACCAGAACCCATACAGAAGTTTGGTGCACATAGACTGGTCTAAAAAGGGCAGAACCTGGTTTAAGATAAATTTGGTTTGATGTGCACTCAAATTGATTTAGGGTTAGACCAGTGAATCAAACTTGTGTACCAGATCCCCTATTGATTCATATTAGTTCACTGTCCTACGGCATCGCAGGATCCTTTGCAACCCCCCTTCCATAACCTCTTCCTCACAGAGAGGTGCATTATCACTCAGCCTGCACTTGGTTGCTCCAGCCGAAGGCCCAGCATGCCCTGCTCTCCAGCTCTCACAGAGCTGCGCTGGCACAGACCCTCTCCCTCCCTAGCCCTGCCAACTGCTTCTGTCCATCTGTCAGTCACAGGCAGGCAGTGCGAGTGGAGGGGGGGAAAGGATTGGGGGAAGGAAGGCTCTGTGTCCCCTGTATAAGTCCCAGGACCTGGGCACTTGTGTCCCTGGCTGTAACCCTGCACCCTGTCACAAAGCACCCCATGATGTACACATGCACGTGACACTGACTGAGCCCAAGAGAACTCCTGCACTCAGGTACAGCCCCATGGAGTCTGACACTGGCTGCACACCCAGTCAGAGACACCCATGTCCTGGTGCTCAGGCAAAGCCCCACAGAGCCCATCCCTTGCTCCTGCACACCCATCCAGGGACCCCCATGGCTACTGACAGACATTACACATAAACCAGTTTAAGTGATCAGAAACTGGTTTAAACTTGTAACAGAACAGATATTCAGTGCACATAAATCAGTTTAAGACTGGCTGAAACTGGTTTGAGATAAACCTGGTTGAATGTAGTATCAGACTTAACTGATTTGGGTCAAACCAGTTTATGCAATTTCTGCGCAGATGCCTTGCTGGTTTTGAGATAAACTAGACACCCACAGCATCCCACCATGCTCTCTGGGCTGGGTGGGGCTTTCTGCTCCAACTTCAGGGCTGGCTCCTCCCCTCTGCTCCCTGGCTGGAGCTCCAGAGACTGTGGTCTACTTCCCCGCTTCCTGCTAAGCAGGAATTTTGCTCTCCCCTCTGCCTTTCTGAGGAGGTATCTGTGTATTAGCTAGCAGACCACATGCTGGTTACAATCTGTGCTGAATCAACAGGCAGAATCAACAGGTAGCTGGTAATATCTCTCTGTTTTCTTAATTGGGTGATAAACACTGTTATTAGTTCCCTGCTGGGTTAATCAGAGCTCCTGCCAGAACCTGGCCATGCCCCTCTCAACTCCATGCTGTGGAAGGAAGGGAGGGCTGCTCTAGTGCCCCCTGGCTTCTAGCCTGAGCCACTGCAGGCATGTGCCTGCATTTCTGGGATGTCTGTCCAGTTACAAAACTGATTTAGCCTAGCCAGGTTAGACTAATCTTTAAAGATTGAATTAGTTCAGGCTCAGGCTTTTTGAATGTCTGTACCTAGCCCGCGTACCTGTGCTCGGACACAGTCCCAAAGAGCTCAACCCTGGCTCCCACACACCACATGTCAATGACCAGAGGCAGGCACCCTACCACATGGACCCCAGTATAGACTGCCTCCCCCTCAAGCAGGATCCAGTGTGGGTGGCATGGCTCTAGTGGGTCAGAGTGGCAGGGGGCAGAACATCAGTCTTAATCTACATTGAGGCAACCCTGTGATCTCTGTGGCTTGGCCACTGCTCTATGTACCTGTGCCATGGGCCCCTGGAGTGCTGCAAATCTCTTTTGGCCCACAGCTACACTCATGCCTGGCAACCAATCACAGGTGGCCTGGGTGCTTGGCTACACTTGACAGTCTCTGGCAGCCTGGGGAGTCCACAGGGC
The DNA here is from genome assembly GCF_001723915.1 of Gavialis gangeticus. Taxonomy (NCBI): domain Eukaryota; kingdom Metazoa; phylum Chordata; order Crocodylia; family Gavialidae; genus Gavialis; species Gavialis gangeticus. Next base: position 20,748,863 of record NW_017729024.1, on the reverse strand, counting down.
ATGCTGGGAGGCATGCAGGAGCACCTACAACCTGCTGGCCTTGGCCAGTGCAGACAGACTGTGTCCTCTCCCACCAAAGGGTGATTGTGTGTTTTGTTCATTACTGTCTAACCTAGGCTGCTTACAGAAAGCCATGTAAGTTAGATCAATTCTTCCTAAGGTTTTTTTTGAATGTCCGTACCTGGCCCCAATTGATATACAACAAGCTTTTGCAGGCTTTCTTAGAAAAGTTTATGAATACTCTGAAAAGCAAGGGAGCTGCCACTATTTATTTCTTTGAGTCTATTATTTTCCCTTAGTATGTGATCCATCAGGAAAAGGGAACAATGCAAAAAACAAATGAACTCCACAACTTTGTGAGCACTGAACCACTGAACCCAAAAGAGGTACTTTCAATGTTTTGGCACCAGGCCCCTGATTTTCCAGATGTGTCGAGTCAATGAACACACTGGGGAAAGCTGCTAGTGCATAATTAAGTCTTCCTTTTTCTTTCTTGGAGATTTCTCGGTTGACTTTAATTACATTCTTCCTTTACTTGGGAGCTTGAGTAGTTTCTTTGTTTTTTACATTTTTTTCCCTGCTAAGTGAGCTTTCTCACCAAGCAGGTTTGCCCAAGTTCTCACAGTTCTACTGCTTACTAGAAAAACAGATCAGGTTTCAAATGCCATT
>NW_017729024.1:20734130-20743194 GCF_001723915.1 Gavialis gangeticus | reverse complement strand
AGTGAGCTTTCTCACCAAGCAGGTTTGCCCAAGTTCTCACAGTTCTACTGCTTACTAGAAAAACAGATCAGGTTTCAAATGCCAAGCCAGAATAGTAGTTATCTGGTGGGGAAGGGGAAGAGGAGGGAAAGGAGGGAGCACTGACACACATTTATTTATTTATATATCATTTATACTATAAGTAATATAAATATATATAATGGTATATAATATACAAGTAAACTATATAGATAATATTATATTATAATCTAAATTATATATTATATTAATAATATATTATAATATATAATTTAGATTACAATACATATAATGTAAACAATATCTGTTATTGTAATATATTGCATACATTATACAATATGAATGATATAGAAATAATACAACCTAAATTATATAATAATTATGATATATTAATAATATATTATAATATATAATTTAGGTTGTATTATTTCTATATCATTCATATTGTACAATGCAAGCAATATATTACAATAACATATATTGTTTCTATTATATATTATTTATATAAATAATAATATATGTATGTATGTATATATAATATTATATATATTGTTTTTCCTGCTTTTAGGTTGTTAGTGATATTTAATTGGTCCCACATAATTGCAATTGCAATTTTTAACCACACTACTTTTAGCCTCCTCTTTCTCTTTATATAATGTCACCAGTCCATCTCCATTCCTTTTCTTAATAACTTTTCTTTAATTCTTTGTTATCAACCTGCAGCCTCACTTTCTAATTTATCTTTTAATTCATAAACGAATAATTCATGCAGCCTACTTCATGCAGCTCCCTGTGTAAGTGAATGAAAATACTGCTAAAAGAGAATATGGGTGAATCTAGGAGACTGTGGCCACGTCTACATGAGATGCTGACTGTGCAGTCATTACTACGCAGTCACTTACTACTTGTTTGTACTGTGCAGTAACCCAAGTTACTGTACAGTAGTGATGAATGCCTTTTTTGTGACACTACTGCGCTGTAGCCTAATACTACTGTACAGTAGTATTGCATCATGAGTTTTGCCTTATTATATTGCACAGTAGTACTGGATGACTGCGCAGTCAGCATCTCATGTAGATGCAGCCAATAATACTAAAAATAATTAATATAGTGTAAACTCAATATGATGTGGGCTGTCTTTTCTTGTACCATGTCCAGCACAGCATGACCTCAGTCCTGACTGATGCGTTGAGGCATCGCTATAATACATAGCAGTGATTAATTTAATAGCTTCATTTAATTGGCTTCAAACACAATTTTACAAAACTATCACCATATCATGCTCCCTGAAGTGCATTTATAAAAACACTAAGAAAGCACAATGATGTACTTATGTTACACCTATTTTTCTTTTCCCCTTTGATCTGTTGTTCTCACAAAGATACCAAGGACGGATGCTTATATCAAAGTATAATCCCAGAATACTCAAGTACAGGAGTAATTGCACTCCAGCAAACAGACCTAATGACTTCTGAACAAATATTAATGTGAGTAAAGTTACTCATAATAATTTATTATGAGTAATTATAAATAAAACAAAGCCTTAGTTTGAGTGTGTGACAGATAGAAGAACCTATTAATACTAGCATCTGTTATGACTAGAGCTGAACAACACATTTTAAATGACTAATAAATTTGCTAAAAATGTATGTAGGAATGTAGGAATGGGCCTCTTGAGACACAGAGTCACTTCACTTGCACTCGCAGGCAACCATTTATGCAAAGAGTCCTAAAGATCATATTTTCCAAGCCTAAATACAGCACAGCCACAACAGTTATACAAAAAACCCCTCAAAAAGCTATCCAATGGACCACTAGCAATGGCCAAGGCTGAGTATCCTAGGAAAAAGAGCCATGCTTGATACTAGAGGCCTTGCCAATCTGACCTAGGGAAAAAGTTTCTTCCTGAGCCCAAATGTTGTTGTTATTTTGATTCCATAGATAGTGTTTTGGAGGGGCTGGATTCATAATTTGCATTAGAATTCATAGAATAGTTTTAATCCAAGAAAAACTAATTGAAAAATTTTGGCAATATCAAATCATTTCATTTTGCCATTTCTAACAAAATATTTCCTTTTGGTAATGCCAAAATATCTTGCTTTCACAATGAAACTTCAATTTTTCATATACAAACATCATTTTGCAAACTAAAAAAGAAAAAGCATAAAAATAACAAAATATTTCAATACTGGTTAAATAAAACATTTTCAGGTTGACACATAATGGATTTTTTTTTGCCAGTTCCCTCCTCCTCAATTTCTGTTTCATTCAAAACTGACCTGCTTCCCTCCACCCCCCATCAGTTTTTCATTTTAGCCACTAAACTAAAACATCCATTATTTTTCTGTCTCTAATTATGATATATGAACTCATACTAAAGTTGTCTTTCTTTTCTATGTTATGCGGCATACTAAAACAAACAAAATATGGTCAGTCCTAACTCAAGCAGTTCAGCTTCTTGTGTTCTTGACCCAACATACATGGTGGTTGAAAATAAATCAGGTCAATGTTGCTTTGGATAGTATCATGTTCCAAATCAAAAGGGGTCATGAAGTTCCCATACCACAGAGACTTTGAAGATAAATCATCTGTTGAACAAATGACATCTCCAAGTTCCTGACTCCAAACTAAGATCAATAAATTTGCCAAAAGGAGGAAGTTGTCATGTATTCAAATTTGATTTTAACATTACATTTAAATTCAGGCTGAGATGTTCATAGTTGTTTAGGGGATTTGGACACCCAATTCCTACGAAAGGGGAGTTCAAGCTTGCAACTCTTAGCTAAAATGTTTCCGAGTCCAGGATTATTATTTCAAAAAGATAAAGTATCAGGCAAGATGCTGTTGATAGTAATTGTTTTTTTCTTTTCATTTGCATCTTCTATTTTTAACCAGGGCCCAGGTTATTAAATCTGCATCAGATAGACCCACTCGATTTAGCCATACAGTGCCAGTTCTAGAGGAATGAATTCACTAGAAGTTGTCAGTGGAACCTTTGCCCACCAAAGAAGAACACTTTTTCACCAGCTGTAATATTATTTACCAGTGACAACACTTTGGTTTGTCTGGAACAAACAGTACGCGTTTTCAATGCTTGGTTAGCACTCTACAGCAGTGATTTAAGGCCTACTCCAGCTTTACTTAGTGACTGGTGGTTTCCTCGCCTTTGGCAAGAGAAATCACATGCATATGCTGAGTAAGATTTAGCTTTCCAATGGGGAATTCACATGTGTCAGAACATAAAACTATTTCTAAATTCTGAAGATTAGGGAGAAATTTTCCAGGTAAGAGTGTTTGTTATTTCACATTGCTTCACACAGGTCTTCTACATCTTCCTTTGTAGATCTCATAGTTCTGACTGGTGGTGATGACATACTGGATCGGATGAACAACTAGTCTGATCTTATATGGCAACTCTTATATTCAAAACATTTACCGAGTTATTGCTTTGAAAGGACTACAAATAGTCTTATTGTAAATATGTTAATGGAACACCTCCTGCACTGAAGTTGGAGATATTCTCAACCACTTTGCTTTCCTTTCACTCTGAAATCTAAATCTCAGAAAGTCTATCGTAGGTTGGATGAAAAGCCACTCAGATTTTTCTTTCTCTCACGTAAAGAATAGTTAGATATTTCTATGGCTGAAGGAATGCAAGGCTTTTCTCAGGGCCAACAAAAATAAAGTCACCAACCACCACATATAATGAAAAATGAAGTGCTGGTCTGAAACATCTGCAACGTTCATTGCACTGTTGCTTTGGGGCTGGTGGGTGGGAGGGGTAGGCTATTTAGGGTTTTTTGGAGTTTTTTTTAGATTGTTTTGTTTTGTTTTTAAATTTCTAAAAGTTGGTCAAAACGATTTCATTCCCAAAGCCTATACCCTTTAAGAGCTAGTATACATTGAAAGAAAATGACTGCACATCTGTGCATAATTTTTAGCTCAGTGATACAGGAACAGGTTAATTTGGCACAGGCTGAAACTTAATACTGACAGCAGGAGATGCAAAGGGAACTATTGTCTTTGTTAGAAATAAATAAATAAACCAGGTAGAAATTATTTCATTAAATTGGAAACAGAATTATCCAAAAACTTAGCAGTATTAATTAAATTGCAGAGCTCCAAAGTACCATTTTTGCCATGAAATGATTACTGAGGGAGCATGCTAGAGATAGTTGTAAATTTACAATGCAATTTTTGCCCTCTGCACAAGAGTATTAAAGAACATTTCAAACCAAACTTTAGTTTTACAGTTGTTGAACACAGGGTTATTTTTCTCCTAAATTCATAAAACAATGATCAAAGAAGCTGGTCAAAAACTAAAGCTTCCATCTTGTGAGAAATTCTGATATTCAGACATTTTGCTTTCACACAGGAGAAAATGCTGAAATTCCCAGATTAACAAATGTTTCATCCCAGAAAGGAGCATGACAATTAAATATTCTGAAGAATAAAACATTCTGAAGAATGGAACAATAAAAAATGTTGATTGAAAATGTTGACCCATTTCAGCTCATAGGAGTTTTAGTTTAGGTGTTTTATGTCCTCCCACATTTCTGTGGGAAATATGCATCTCCTATAAAGCACAAGGGCCATAAGATGCCTGTGCTCAGTGGCAATGTGTAGGAGGTGCACAGGGGTGCATGTGCACCCCCTGAGAGCACTGGTGCACCCCCTGATGGCTGCACTAACCACTTAGGTGATGGGCAGGCAGGAATGCCACTGCCCCCACTGCAAGTGCTGGCCAATCACTGTGCTCACTGAAGCTGCTTTCGGGAGTGGCTGTGGCCACTTCTGGGAGTGGCTGCAGCCATTTGCTGGCACTTGCTGGAAGTGGCTGCAGTAAGTGCTGTGATTGGCTGCTGTGATTGGCCATCATGGGATTGCCTGGGGGACACCCATCCCGGTCTGTAGGATTGTCTGCGGGGGACCCCCTCCTGGTCTGCAGGATCCCCCTCAGGGGACCGCCCCCCCCAGACTGCAGGACCCTGTGCCGGGACTGGTCACAGGGGGGCACCAGTCACCCATGGCTGTGCTCAGTGGCTTTTCAAATAGAGGGGAGATAGCAGTGGGTTGCGGGCAGTATGGTCTTGTAAAGGAGACAAGTTCATGTGTGAAAATGGGGATTAGGTTTATAGGTGAAAAGGGGAGACCTAAGCATCAGATCCCTCAAAGGCACTTTGTGACTTATGTTGATTTTGTAGATTCACATTTTCCACCGAGAAAACCAGCCAATAGAATATTCCTGCATTCCACATATATGGAAGCTGTGTTCATTTATAGACATTTTTTATTTTAAAATCTTTACACCCTTACTGAAATCTCGTTGAACCCTGGTACTGTGTGCTTCCTTCTCATGTTAAAAGACAAATATAGAGCTTTTTATTTTATTTATTGATTTATTTTGAAGCTGTGAAGGTAATTAAGCACTGCAAAAGCTTTGCCAAAGGAGGCAATGGATTGTCCCTCACTGAAGTGTTTAAATCTAGACTGGATGTTTTCTTTACAAATATATTCTAGGTCAACCACAATATACTGTGCGCAGCCTTACTGGTACGCAGGAGAACAGATTAGATGATTGTAATGGTCCATTCTGGCACTACCTGAGAAAGTTTACCCATTAAGGCTTTTCCTGTCCCCATCTACATTCTTGTATGAAATGTGGGCATAGGTGAAACCAAAATTCTCACCATGTTACTTAAGGCTCTGAGTTAGGTATGATACTACGTATATGCCACTTACCACTCTGTTCTTCCCTCTGGCCCCATTTCTACTGGATTTGCAGGGATTTTCCATACAGCAGCAGAAAGCACAGCAGCTTAGAACGATAAAGGCACAAATTATTTCCAGATGATTTGTTAGGAGTTCAATTTCACAGTCTATACACATCTATGGAAGTCTTTGCATGTACAATGAGTGGATCTGCACTTTTTTGGCATCAAAATGCTGAAAATTTGCTTTTAGGTGCAAGTGATCTACTGAATAAGCACTTATATACAGCAATGAGTAATGTTTTTCCTGTTGCATATTCCTGGCAAACATATACGTCTGTTACAATTACGTTAGTATGGTGATGAAAATACATTAACAGAGTTGTACTTATCTACTGCTGTCAGACATTGTGAGCAGGGTGAACAAACTGATCTTAGTCTTTCTATCATAGCTGGATTTGCAATTTATGTGACAGAATTAGAGCTTTAGCCAAAATTTACTTTGGGAAAATCCCATATTTGCATGTAATAATTCTACCAGTAAACTAAAGAGGATCCTTCCTGAGGATAACCTGCAGATCAGGGCCAGAGACAGACATTCAAAAAGCCAGAGCCTGAATTGATTCAACCTAGGCTGAACTAGGTTTGCTGAACTGCCTAGGTTGTCTAACATGCCTAGGCTGAACCAGTTTGTAACAGGACAAGCATTCTGTCTGGACTGAGGCAATGCAGGCACATTGTGGGCTCTAGCACCCCCAGGTTCCAGGGAAACTATGCTGGTGGGGCGTGGCCACGCTGGGCTGAACTGGCCAGAGATAGATTTAATTCCTCCCTCTCTATCCTACCAGCAGGGACCCAAGAGGCATCGGCAACTGGTGCCTCCTGATTCTGGGGGGGGTCCCCCAGCAGCCGATCACCAATTGCAAACCAGAAGTGCCAGCAGCAAACTTGGAAGTGCCACCAGCACTTCTCTCAGCACCACCACATTCTCGGGGGTGGGCGGGGCACTGGACATCGCCCCCCCCACACTTCCCAGCTGGCAAGGGACAATCTCAGGGGGGGCACATGCACCCCTGGTGCTCCTCCTATGGGATGCCTATGCTAAGTGGGGACTGCTGGGTGCTCCCCCCTTGCTGCTGCAGCAGTGAGGCACCATGGCCTCTGAGGCAGAGTGGGGCAGGAAGGAGAGTTAGTTTCCTCTCTACCCCCACTGCTGCAGTGGGAGGGGCAGGGCCCTTGTTGCAGGCAGCAGCCCCAGTCATAATGTGGGGGAGTGTGAGCCCCTTCCTGGCTGGGGCACTGTGGTGTGGGGCCAGCCCAGGTGTGGTGAGCTGTGTGAAGCAGTACTGGGGTCCCAAGTGGGCCAGAGCCCTGCAAGCCCCCCGCAGCGCTGCCATGCTCTGCAGAGCAGCCCCCGCTGGGAAGGGGTGGCACTCCAGGAAGCTGTGACAGGCAGCAGTGGTGATTTGGTCACTCACCACTCGCCACTCCAGTTGCTAGGCAGGGGTGGGGCCTGGCCCCTGCTGCTCAGTCTGTGCTCAGGGCATGCTCCCTCTTGGCAAGAGGGGGCTTATTCAGCCACTGGCCCCGAGCACAGACCAAGTGGTGGCTGCGGCCAGGCTGGGCAGACCCCACTGCAGTGCCAGCAGCCAGCAGCTGAATAAGCCCCCTTTTGCTGAGCACAGAGGCCCCTGGCACCACAGCAGGGTCTGCCCAGCCCAGTCACCTCTGCTCTGTGCTCTGGCCCTTATCACAGACTGAGCAGTGGCTGCAGTTGGACCAGGCAGATCCTGCTGCAGTGCTAGCGGCCTCTCCGTGCTCAGGGCAGGCACCCTCCCAGCAGGAGGGGGCTGATTAGGAGCTGGCACTACAACAGGGCCTGCCCCGCCCAGCTGCAGCCACCACTCAGCCTGTGCTCGGGACCAGTGACTGAATAAGCCCCTTCCTGCCAGGAGGCAGTTGACCCTGAGCACAGAGCGGCGGAGGCTGGGCTGGGTAGATCCTGCTGCACTGCCAATGGCTGAATAAGGCCTGCTGGGAGAGGTCTTGCTCTGAACACACAAGGGTGCAGTGGGGCCTGCTTGGCTTAGTTGCTGCTGCTTCACTGTGCTTGGAGCCAGCCCCCACCCAGCAAGAGGGGGCTTATTTAGCCACTGGCCCTGAGCATGGAGCGGTGGTGGATGGGCCAGGAAAACCCCGCTGCATTGCCAGCCTTGCTGTACTTGGGGCAAGAGCACAGAGGCTCTTATTCAGCTGCTGGCTGCTGGCACCGCAGCAGCGTCTGCCTAGCCTGGCCGCAGCTGCCCATGGATCTGTGCTCAGGGCCAGTGGCGGAATAAGCCCCCTCTTTCCAGGAGGGGGCATGCCTCAAGCACAGACCGAGCGGAAGGTGCCAGGGTAATATAGATCTGTCTGACTGGACAGAGTTTTTTAGAGCTGAGCTCTCCAAAAATCTAGAATTCTTGGTTCAGAAATGATACCTTTTATTAGATCAACTAGGAAATTGCAAAAAAGTTATCTTTAGAGATGATCTCTGGATATTCATAGTTCAAGTTGATGTAACAGACTGCCAATGTGGGCTCACCAGATTGGCTTGAGATACTTACCCTGGGTTAGAAAAAGTGCTGGTGAACTCAGAGTGACCCCAAGGGTGGAGCAGGGGAGGCCAGTTGAAAGAAGGGGTTTTCAATCCCCCCATTTGCATGGAAGGGCGATGGCTGGGGTTGGGGGCCTGCCACCCTGAGCTGTGGTTAGCTGGTTTGCAAGCCAGGGAGGGACTGCCAGAAGGGATAAAAGCAGCAGCCGAACTGGTGTAGGGGGCTGCTGACAGTGACTCCAGGGAATGATGCAGGAGGCCTAAGAAGAGCTGGGGTGAGCTGACCCAGCAGAGGGAGCAGAGGGACCCCTCTGAAGAGCCTCGAAGGCCCTGGGAGAAGAAGGCAGCAGCAGGTGGCTGTGCCTCCAGCCCTGCAGCAGAGAGGGAGCAGCGCCCAGGGCTTGGGGCAGAGAGCTGGTGCCCCAAGGCCCCATTGCAGTGTGCTGGACATGCTGGGCGTCCTGGAGGCTAGGGGTGGCAGTCGGCCCCCCACCCCACTGCGCAGAAGCAGCGGCCAGGAGCACAGGCGGCATCCTTATCCAGAGCAGGGAGCTGGTGCAGTGAGTTGAGAAAACCCCTTACCTTCCTTGGGGAAGTGGGACAGCAGCAGGAAAGGCACTGGGATCCTGAGGAGCAGCAGGGCATCAGGATGAGGGTCTCTGGGAGCTCGAGGCACAGGCCAGCATTCAGAGCAGGACTGGTGAGTCACGAGGTGTGTGGGGTGCCCCCCAGTCACCTG
>NW_017729024.1:20702721-20729130 GCF_001723915.1 Gavialis gangeticus | reverse complement strand
CTGTGCTTGGAGCCAGCCCCCACCCAGCAAGAGGGGGCTTATTTAGCCACTGGCCCTGAGCATGGAGCGGTGGTGGATGGGCCAGGAAAACCCCGCTGCATTGCCAGCCTTGCTGTACTTGGGGCAAGAGCACAGAGGCTCTTATTCAGCTGCTGGCTGCTGGCACCGCAGCAGCGTCTGCCTAGCCTGGCCGCAGCTGCCCATGGATCTGTGCTCAGGGCCAGTGGCGGAATAAGCCCCCTCTTTCCAGGAGGGGGCATGCCTCAAGCACAGACCGAGCGGAAGGTGCCAGGGTAATATAGATCTGTCTGACTGGACAGAGTTTTTTAGAGCTGAGCTCTCCAAAAATCTAGAATTCTTGGTTCAGAAATGATACCTTTTATTAGATCAACTAGGAAATTGCAAAAAAGTTATCTTTAGAGATGATCTCTGGATATTCATAGTTCAAGTTGATGTAACAGACTGCCAATGTGGGCTCACCAGATTGGCTTGAGATACTTACCCTGGGTTAGAAAAAGTGCTGGTGAACTCAGAGTGACCCCAAGGGTGGAGCAGGGGAGGCCAGTTGAAAGAAGGGGTTTTCAATCCCCCCATTTGCATGGAAGGGCGATGGCTGGGGTTGGGGGCCTGCCACCCTGAGCTGTGGTTAGCTGGTTTGCAAGCCAGGGAGGGACTGCCAGAAGGGATAAAAGCAGCAGCCGAACTGGTGTAGGGGGCTGCTGACAGTGACTCCAGGGAATGATGCAGGAGGCCTAAGAAGAGCTGGGGTGAGCTGACCCAGCAGAGGGAGCAGAGGGACCCCTCTGAAGAGCCTCGAAGGCCCTGGGAGAAGAAGGCAGCAGCAGGTGGCTGTGCCTCCAGCCCTGCAGCAGAGAGGGAGCAGCGCCCAGGGCTTGGGGCAGAGAGCTGGTGCCCCAAGGCCCCATTGCAGTGTGCTGGACATGCTGGGCGTCCTGGAGGCTAGGGGTGGCAGTCGGCCCCCCACCCCACTGCGCAGAAGCAGCGGCCAGGAGCACAGGCGGCATCCTTATCCAGAGCAGGGAGCTGGTGCAGTGAGTTGAGAAAACCCCTTACCTTCCTTGGGGAAGTGGGACAGCAGCAGGAAAGGCACTGGGATCCTGAGGAGCAGCAGGGCATCAGGATGAGGGTCTCTGGGAGCTCGAGGCACAGGCCAGCATTCAGAGCAGGACTGGTGAGTCACGAGGTGTGTGGGGTGCCCCCCAGTCACCTGGAGCAGGGGTTTGGAGCAACAACCCCTGGGAGCTGCCTGTGCTGCTGACCGTCTGCCACTGACTGCCCCAGAGGGGACTCAGTCCTTTCCCTTATTCTGCAGCTTAGTGTCATCGGATGGAGTCCCTGAGCTTTGTGCTTGGGTCATGCTGATTGCTGCAGGAGCCTACTCTGTTGCTTGCCTTTTTGGTTGCCATGAAGGGTCACCCTTCAGCCTCTTTGTGGCGTTGGGGCTTTGTGGGGTTGGGGACAATTTGACTGCTGCAGACCAGAAGAGCATAACCTGTTGCAGTCTGCCACTTATTGGGAAGCCTGCTGGAGCTGCAGGGAGTGAGCACCTTGCTTCCTTGTGGTAGCGCCTCAGCAGTGGCTGAAAGCTGCCAGTTACCCTACCTGTGGTTCTTGAGTCAAGGGTTGACTAACGCATTCTAGTTTGTTTTGTGATTCTGGGTATGCCATTTAAGTTCACTTGTACATAACCTTTCCTGTTACCCTTGTTTTGTAAATAAAGTATAAATAGTTAAATCAGTTAAGTGTTAGACTTTCTTGGGTAAAACACTCCGGCTGCTCTGTGGGGAGCAGGGGCCGGCTGAAAAGTAAATTGGTGCTGGTCGGAAGCCCTGCCCCACTCTCACCACACCATCCCTGATATTGGGCAGGGGTGGCAACTGTTGGGCCGCCCCCCGGGTTACACTTAAATATAATTGTTGTTTATATCTATATACAGCTCTGTTCCTGATGTAAGGTGCCTTGCACAGGCTTCACTCTGTAGTTGAAATGATCACATACTATGGGACTTTACATATCTACTTACAACAGTTAGTCTAAGAGACATTGAATAACTTGTTATAAACAAAGCAAAACAAAACAATGCTGTCCTCAGCATGCAGTATACCACATGCAGGTCAAAGATCATATAATATTTGTGCTGGCTCCTCTGCTAAGTTGTGTTGGTTGTCCACAAGAGTTTTACTTCTAGTTTAAAGCAGTAGGAGAGTGCAATATTTTGTAACATGTTCACACTCACACACAGATTCACAGAAGTTTAGGGCTGGAAGGGATGGCTCATGACATGAATAGATGACATTTATGATGAGTGTATATGTCAGGTTGTACTGTACCACAAATTAGCTGTTATACAGCAAAGATAACAGCTAGGTTGCCAGCCACAAAACAGGCATGCCATATTCCTTCCACTTCACCCATATGCCTTTCACATTTTCAGTACTGAAGTGTGGCAGGAATAAACTGGGATGCATAAATGGAATTTAGAATTATTGTGTGGCTTTTCCTCCCATCCATGTTACTTGACCGTGGTTCACCACCAACTGTGCCAGCTGGATCCTCAGTCAATGTGAATTTTTATATGATGGTGGTAGAGGCAAATTATTTGATTTTGTGTTTCTGAATTTCTTTGTGCTGAAAAGTAAAACTACAGCCACTGATGGGTGCAGTTGTGAGAAATGTGGGTACCATTTCCTATGGTTTTGCCTGAAACATGGGAACAAGATTACATCTTTCAAAAAATGGTGTAGTTTCAAGGATTCTTAGAAAATCTGTCCTCCATTTTGGTCAGAGAGAGTTTACCATGTTAGTCTGAAGTCAGGTAGAAGGCAGGGTAGAAATGTAACTTACTCAGTTAGTCTATGTCTAAGGAGCAGCTCTGCCTTACATTCTCAATTTTGATATTTTGGATTGTTTATAGGTCCCTGATGATCTTTACAAATGAAATTTATACCTATATGTGCGACTAGATGTTAATTCATATATCTATCCAATATTTGTATACTGAGGGGCTAATTATACAGTAAGTACTGCATTGAGGGGAAAATAGTCCTTTCTATTTACTTGACCTTTGTTACCATGTATTTTGAAGTAATCCACACTACATAGGCTCCTGCTTGGCACAAAGCAGCAACTGGGACACCAATATTTGTTGTTACCCCTGATTCCTCATGCCAAGTTCATTAACACATTCGAAGTATTCAAAGATCTTTTTGCCGACCAGTTTTCTGTCATGTATGGCTATTCACATATAAATACACAGCTATGGAGTAATTGCAATCAATGCTGGATTAGAATCTGGTGTTCAGTGACTTCAGGATCTCTAGATTTTTACTGGAGTAGCTGAGATGAGGATTTGTCCCTGCAACTGCATCTTGCCATTTAGTAGAACTCCTTTTCTGGTTTCTGTTCTCACAGTACATGATACATACGGGGGTGCATCTACACGTGATGCTGCATCACCATAGCAATGCACTATGGTGACATAGCATCCACAGGCATCTACACGTGACCAGCAGCTACTTCGCCATAGCGACACGCTCCCCCAGTATAGCATGCTGCTATGGCAAAGTAGCTGCTAAAAATAACTGCGTGCCACATGTTCAGTGCACTATTGGCTGTTACTGCGCCCTGATTTAGTACTTAAAAAGGAAATACTAAATCTTGGTGTAGTAACAACGCCTTTTGTAGTAAAATTTAGTTGAATGATACAAGCACAATCACTATTTGTATGATGCCATTTTCTGTGGTGGCTAAGGCTTTAATTGCATTCCCTGCCTAAAGAGCAAGGGGACTTTGTTATGATAACGGCATGTTTATCTTTCATCTGTCAGCAATTAGCTGAGAAGGTGCTTGTCCTGACGATTTTCTGATTGTGAGCCAGGGTGCAAGAGAAAGTCTTTTGTCACAGTGCATTTTCTTACTGCTTGTTAATCCACTTTCTTTGATTGATCCTTGCCCGTATGGGTTGTTACAAAACAGGATTATCTACAGTACTGATAGTGAAAGGGAGAGGCATATCTGGTTTATTTCCAGTTTGTTTTAAAGCTGAGACTAGAATGAGGTAGTACAGAGAAGTGTGTGTGTGGATTTCTTTGTCAGAGCTCTGCTCTAAGTAGAACCAGTCATTGTGTAAGCGATTAATACATATGAGTTGAGTGTGTCTAATGTTATTCTTGTTTAAGCGATATACTACCATGCTGGAGAGCCACAAAAAAGGATGACATCATTACTTCTTATGTTTCTCAAGTGGTCCTGTTAAGTTGACTGGACAGAGAGTTGACAGATTAGACACAAGGAAAGCTGTAGGCAGACAGTCGATATTTTGAGGATTAAGTATAGTAACCTCTTAACACACTATTGCATTTCATGGACTTTGTTTTAGATTCATTTCTCTCTTTTTAAATGTAACAAGTTTATTAAATGTAACAATGACATCACACCGCAGTTCAAAAGTCAAGGAAACTGTAGCATAGACTTCACAATTGTTTTAGGACTGTTTGGCTGGTACAATATTAAAACCTTATAATATTAAAGAATTTTGGTACTTAAACCCATTGATGATAGGCATCAAGTTTCCTCAGTGGAAGCTTTGCAGAGATTCAAGAGTGCAGGGACAAACCTTAAGGGCACGTGGTACGTGACACTGCAGACATGTTTGTGGCACCACGTACCACACATTCAGCTGTTCTCTGTGCTGCAAAGTAGTGGGTCGGATGGGTCAGTAAACACGTAGACAAACAAGTGGAGCAGCACAGAAAACTGGAGCCTGGCCAGCTGAAACCATGCTTCAGCTGCTAGCCAGGCTCTGAGTGGCAGGATTGCTGCTGCTGCAGCCCCCAGGACCCCAAGCAAGCCCAGTGCAGGCCCCAGCCTCCCCTATCCCACCTGGGATAACCTACTGTGTGCCAGAGCACATGTGGCACAGGCGTTCCCAGGGACAAGTAGCAGTGGCACAAGGTGTGCCGCTGTTTCTTGTCCCAGGGTAACAAATGTCCATGCTCATGTGGATGCAACTTAATGGTGCCTCTTGAAAAACCCTGAATGGAGCAGTGTGAAAAGTTAGGAGGTATTTTCATTCTTTCCTGAAATGAAATGGTTCATTAGATGAACTATTTCAATGCAGTGGTGTAACTAGTGCTGGCTGAATGGGGAAATTGCCCCTGACTTGGGAGCAGGGAAAACCAGCAACACAAGATTTTGTCCCCCTTATTCATTGCTATATTATTGGATGGTCATATTCAAATACATTTATAAAAATATATTATCATTATGCATTTGTGGTAGTCTAGTAAATGCTAGGTGTTTTCCAAACAGTTAAAAAAGACAGTTTCTGCTCTGAATTCACAATCCCCAAAAGAGATCATGGAAGAGTAAAAGCAATAATCAATTTATAGTAACATTAATCAATAATTTACAATTTATATACAAATCAAGATTCGGGATATTGTGACTGGCTGGGCCAGTAAGTTTAGCTTCATCCTTGATTTACTGCATATGGTACTATTAAGCTTAAGGAAACAACACAATGCATAAAACTAGAGGGGCTATAATCGCTGGCAGCTGGCTGATCAGACTGGCTGGCAGAATGGAAGTGTGCTGGGGTTATATGATAGAACAGTTGCATCATTCATACCTTTTTTATGCATGGAAAGCTATTTAGAAACCAATCAGATTTTAATGATTATATGTGAAAACCAGATCACCTGTTAGTCCATAGATAACCAGGCAGGTGTATCTATTCCCCTACTTTGATATATTTTAATTAGTTGCTCCCTCATTGTTAAACCTTCTTTCAAACCTCCTCGTCTTCCTCGAAGATGTATCACTTGGCATATCATGTACTAGATATACACAAAAGCATATTTTTTTTATATAGCATTAACAGATTTTCAAGTCTGTCTACCCCACACAGCACACTGCTACAAAGTGCTGCTGTTAAAAAAAAAAAACTCATCCCTTTTCTTTCACTCTGCATGGGAATCATGTGGCTACTTTGGCAAGATTTTTAGTGAGCACTGCTCTCAAGCTCCCATTCTCAGACATGCTCAAAAGACAGTACCAGATACACCACTCAAATGGCAGCTGCCTGACAATTTTTTTTCATACGGAGCATATGTGAACAACTTGGCTGGATGTGTTTTCATGGTACTGCTGCTTAGCATCATCTGATGTTGTGTAAACATGTCCTTAGAATTTTATTACAGTAAAAATATGACTAATAATGAGCAGGGAGTTACTTTGGTAAAAGCACTTGTTATTTTGTTTGGTGTAATTTTTAAGAGGTTGGTAGTCTGATTTTGACTATAGACTAATGTCTGAGTTGGAAAAATAGTTTAATTAGTGTTTTAAATGTTTTCTTTTCCTTGGATAACTCAAAAATGTAATCTCTTATTAGTTTATGTTGATACTACAGTATCACATAACAGCTAACATCACCAGGCTTCTCCTTGTGTTTGGCATTGTAAGACCATATAGGAAATGAGAGCCCTTCCTCCAAAGAAAAAAACTCTACCCCTAAGCCCCAATAAATATACAGAACTACATTACAATAGCAAATGTGGCAGTACAATACGGAGAATTATTTGAGAGTAAAAACTACTATCTCTAGATCTTCAGATGTATTTAAGGAGTTCTAGTTTCACCAAACCAACACCATTTGGCCAAATCCCTTAGCTGCCTCCCTACACTACAAGTAGTAATTAGAAAAATCTGTAAATCATAACTCCTCAGTTGCATCTAATTAGTTCCTAGAAGGGAGTGTTTCCCTCAGATAAATCAACATCCTGATCGGGAATTAACCTACCAGATCCCAGACCCTCTGGCTCAGGTAGACCCCATCATTGGGATGAGTTGTTACAGAGCTCCAGGGTCTCTTGCATGTCTCTACCTGCATCACAAGGAGGTTTGATTGGTAGAGTGTTTAAAATTTTAAATCAAAATCCCCCTAGCATGTAGACCATGTTTGTGTCTGGGTTTTATTAAAACTCTGAGCCTTGAGCTGAGTTTGTTAAGATTTGTGACCTTTCTGGCAAACCTGGGTGGAGAGTCATAGATTTTTTTAGGCCAGAAGAGACTATAACAACATTTGGAGTTGGGCAAACCATTGCAAAGGAAGAAAAAAACTACTCAGTAAGTATAACCACTTTTTAAACACCCTTTTAAAGTGCTAATGAAGGAACAAAGAGAGAAATTTTCTGGCATTCACAATGGGAAAGTAACATAATTTTCTCCTCATCCATAATTTTGTCGCTATAATGGAACACGGCCTCTATTTTTTGAGAGAGGAAAAGAAAAGGTTCAAATGGTCTATTTTGCTGTAACAAGCTGTTTCAATCATATTTTTCCACCTGTACAATGACAGTTTGTAAAACATTGCATCTATTGTAACAAAACAAGCAAAGGGCAAGAGGGGGAAGGAGAGGGAGTGAGTTTACATGCAAGACAAGAGATAGATCAACAAACACTTGACTGCATGGGTGTTACAGCTTGCTGGTGGTGAAGTCAGAAAACATCTGCCTTCACTATAGGCACTAAATTTCCAAACAAGCTCTTTGCATCTCTGACTTTAATAAAGATCACACAACAGTCAACATGCTAGCTATGTTAGCAGAACAAATAAATATGAATCCATCAGTATTTTGTCTTTCTTGGCCAAGGGATTCTATTGAGACTTCTATAGCTTCCCTAGTGATTTACAGTGCTCCATGTATAGTGCTCTCATACTCTGCTGGGTCAGGAAACAAGATTAGATTTGGGATGTGAACCTAGTTCTGTCACTTAGTAGCGTGAAGAACTAACCATAGGGCCATTGTATAATAGAGCCCAAGAATAACATTGCTCTTATACCTCTTCCAGAAAAAATCTCACAAAATTTCCAAATACTTCTGTCACACTGTAAGAGCTTGTAAATTTTTGGAAGAAATAAAGGAAAACAGGAAGTGCCATCCTGATGAAACTATATTTTGTATGTGTAGGGAGAGGGGAATGATCACAAATAAGTCATGTGCTTATGAGATATTTAGCACAATGCCATGCTTTTAACTTGGCTCTTCTTTATTTTAAGGTAGGCTGTGCATTTAAGACACAGTGACCATGTCTACACAAAAAGCTGACTTGCAGTAGCCCGGGACTACTGCAGAGTCAATGTCACAAGAAAGCTGTTCGGTGGCGCTACTGTGCAGTAGCTCAGTTTATATAAGTACTAAATGACTGTGCAGTAATGACTGAGCATCTTGCGTAGATACAGCCAGTGTTGATAAGGGAGTAGTGTATGGACACATTGCCCAAGGAGGAATGATAAGAGGCATAGTGCTTCAGATATATGCCATAGGGAGAAGAACCTCATAGGAGAGAACAAATTGTGGAATCCTTTTAAGAGGTAAGCTGATGTTTGACCTGTGAAGTGGTCTACATAGTAACTTGTTCTTGGGGAACAAAGTCTTTGATAGAATCTCAGTACACCCATAAATGCCAAGAGTCATGACAAGAAAAATGTTATGGATGAACCCTGACTTCCTTGCAGCTTTGTGTCATACACCTGAATTCTTTGAAAAATAAGAGGAGTTCTGTTATTTGCCTTTCAACAATAAAACTGAGGCAAACTCAGGGTCTTCACTTGCTGACATTTTAAAAACTAGCACAACTATATCTATAGCATATTTTTCGGAGAAAAGAGTTGTTCACAGGCATTTCCACCCCCCTTCTCTGGCGGAGCAACTATACCAGGCAATTTTTCTTTGCAAAGCTTTGTAAAAACATTTGATTTTGTTCAGGTCTAAGTTAGTGTTGCAATCTGAGTATATATTTGGTTCTGGGATTTTGATCTCAAAGCAAAATTCACTTGACACTGTCCTAATTTACATGCTTTCATGTTCAGACCACACCAAACTGTAAATTATGTATAATTTTGCTGTAAACCCATCAATTAACTAAGAACGTGATTCTTAGTTCCATTAAACCTGCCTTGGGCAACTTGGTATATATGAATAAGCCCTAAAGTGGGCAAAAAATATATTACATGTATTATATGTTTGTTAATTACGTTTATGGCTTCTTTAAGGCCCATTTAAATTGCTGAAGTGGTGCAATGTGGCATTAGTATAATGAGAAGCAGTCCCATTCATGTTTTAGGCAACCTGCAACAATTTGATCCTCAGCTGTAGCATAATGTATGTGTGCTAAGAGGCTGGAATAAGCTTATGTACAACTTTGACTCTAATATTTTCTGAATTTTGAGCGACTAGTGTACAACATTAATACTGCTGTTATATGCTGCAATAAAAAAAAAACTATACACCAACTACTGTATCTTTTATGTCATTGTTTTTTAAACTTTGACATTTTGCATTTATTTGCAAGCTTCTCTTTTAAAAAAATAGTTTTCAGTTCTCTAGAATAAGTCTACACAGAACAAATCAATGCTGTGTAGCGATACTATTGAATATTACATGTTAATTGGGCTAATATATCATCTTCCTCAACAGGGCTAATTACAACAGGAGGTATATTCCTTCCAGTAACCAAGTTAACTTGTTCAGAGCTGTTCTGTGTTTTGTAGATACATCTTTAAGGACCCCTGGCAATAGCTAACTGATGCTTTAGTGGCATTCTAGTGAATTACCCACTTACAGCCTAATTTGTAGGAGTTTCACCCATGATTTATAGTAGAGTACTCAAAAAAACTTATTCTATTCATCCTCCTGAAGAGGTCTTTAAGTAGCATCTTGGTTAAGTTCTGTATGAAGCTATACATGTAAACATTTTCTAATAAAAGAGGGCCCTTTAATCTTGAAGGCAGAGGCACAAGTCTAGGGCCTGGAAATTGAAGCTATACAAATTCTAACAGGAAATTAATATCCAGATTTATGTCCAGGGGAGAGGTGGGTTCTCCATCACTTGCAGTTTTAAAATCAAGCCTAAATGTGTTTTTAACAGATAGGTGCAACCATAAATTCTAAACAGGAATTACTGTGCACAGTCCTACAGCCTGTATTATACAGGAACTAAGCATAGACTATCATAAGGACACCAGGAGGCTTTAAAAATCAATCACTATTATACTTCAGGAGGCACAAACTCAAGCTTTTATAAGCTTAAATGGTGTAACCAGTTTGCTAGTGCCTCTTTTTACTAAAGGCTAAGCATGCTTTTCCATATAAGCTAGCTGCAGATTTCCATACATATTTCCACCCTTAAATATATAGAAAAAAATCCTTAAAAGCAGCACAATTGTTTCTTACTCCCCATCTACCTGCTTTGTTATTTCAGAATGTTTTATGCATTTTAATGAGTGTAAGGCCTTAACATTGTATAAGCATTTCAAACTTACCTAAAGCCTGGAATTGGCATAGGCATCTGAGACTTTTGCAAGCATCTGATATCAGTCTGGCTTTCCATGTAACATAGAATCAGAATATGCATATCAGAACAGTCTCAGTCCACAGCATTATAGAGCATCATGCAAAAATAGAGAATTATCAAATGCTTGGACTTTAATTCCTAATTAAATGTTAGAGCAGACTAAGTAATGAGAGAACAGATTAGCAAATGTATTTGTGAATAAATTACTCCGATTCACGTCAATGGGATTCATGCAGACATAATACTTATTGCTTGGAAATATCCTTGTGCCCATGGCTAGTCTGTCTGTTCACAGATCTTGGAATTTTCTCATGTTTATCTCATACATTGATGTTTTTAGTTATTTATTACATGTCATCCAATATTCTTGTGTCAAAGTTTCATTTAACTAATCAGGGCACAAAAATAAGTTAGGGAAATTAATAATGTGCAGTCTGTTGGCATGTTTATTTCATCTTGCGCAGTCTGTTATGCCCCCGGGCCATGGGGGGTCAGCAGTACAGGCTGCTTTGCCCTGGGCCATGGGGGCTTGCAGAAACCATGGTGAGCACTTCTGGTTTCACTGTTCCTTACAAGCCGGTATGCCGGTTAACAGAGCATGCCGGCTTGTAAAGTGCCGGTTACCAGAGAGTTTACTGTAGTATACACTGAGAAATATCAAGGGTTAAATTGTGACTAGTAGGACAGGATATAGAGCTGTATAGAGCCATGGAGGACTCAAAAACTGACTGTATCTAGGGAGCATGCAGCTTTTATCATCCTTTAGCACAGTTAAGTCTGCTTTCCTAGGTGAAATTCAGAATTAGGAGGTACGGGGAGTGGGGTGGGCATCTAATATTATCCCTTTGCACAGGGATCAAGTACTTTACCTTTCATGTGACTGAACTATTTCATGGTCCAATGAGGGGAAGGTGGGGCACTATTTTGACTCCTCTCACATCTCTATCCCTAGTGAAGGAATGCACATCTTCATTAGAGTACTGGAAAGAAGTAAGAAGGACAGGAGTTGTCATTGCTTTAGGCTGTGTGGATGTGTTTGGCAGAGGATGACTTTGTGCATACCGACACAAAGGCCGTGGAAAGCCCAGTAAGGGCATGTTCTTACATGCAGGGGCATGTGCTTGCAGCAGCAAAAAAATGCAGCATAAATTTGTGCCACTACTTTTTGTCACTGTTCACACCCCTGTGTGTGCACTTAGTGTAGGACAAAATGCCCCACTTCAGAGAAACTATGTATGTGGTGCCCTCTAGTTTGAGTAGATGAACCAGACTACAGAAAGGAAAACAAATTCTAATCCTCTACATTCAATTTTACTTAAAGAGATGGGGAGACTTAACAAATGTGGTGGGACACATTTTTAAACATTTCATGGGAATTTATCCACATGGTCCCATCAACATGAAATGGAAGTCAAGCAGCCACATCCATATGTATGGTGCTGAAAATGGACCCCTGAGGGCTCAATTCACAGCAACAGAAATAATCCAACATCGTTTATATATAGGATTATTACTGACTTGACCCATGTAATGAGCAAAATATACTTTGTGGTTCATTAAACTTTTTCACAGTACATGAGTGATCACATGCGTATTCCCTGTTCAGCTCTTAAGTATCAATTGACTCTCGCTTATTTAAATAAAAGTAAAGACTTATCATCTCAAAAAATAATTCCTCCATATGAAAACCTGGTGCTTATAAAACATATTTATGTTTTTCTGGAAAAAACTCATTCAATGAGCCTTTCTTTTAGCTTCAAGATTGGTGAGGCACAACAAAGAACTCACAATTTTTTCATCTTTTGGGCTATATGCTGCAGTAAAAAATGCACTGATAGCAAGTGATCCCTATACATGGTCCTGTAATGATAAATGTATAGCAAAACCGTAATAACCTTCCCCCGATTCATTCAGGGTTAAAGTTATAGCAGTTAAGCTAACTCGTATTGGTAGAGAAGCATGCAGACATAACTTATGTCATAGCACGTGGAGTGCTCTGAAGTACCAGTTCATACTTCTCTTTAAAAGGGGTTAAAAGGTATCCCTCATCCTCCCCTGCAGCCTTACCTGCAGTCCTGGGGGTCTCCTGGGGCTGCAGCACCAGTAATTCTGCTGCACAGAACCTGGCCAGCAGCCACAGTGCAGCTCCAGGCAACCTAGCTCTGCTTTTGAGTGGCACACTGCCTGTACATGCACTGCTCCACTTTTATTTTTCCACAAGTTTTTCTGACCCCTGAATATCCAGGGGTCAAAAAAAATATGAGGGAAAAAATGAAGCAGCGCACATATGGGTAGCGCTCCCTTGCAACGGGGAGAACATCTGAATGTGCAGTATGTGGCACCAGTGCCACATACCACACGGCCACACTTGTCTGGACATGGCCAAGGAGGTCTTTCAGGTTCAAGGCAGTTGGCTGGCAGCATGGTGAATCCTTGACTGACACCAAGAGGCTCAGTGAATTCACAGAATTGAAATCCCTGAATGATCAAGACTGAACCTTTAGCACAAACTAAATTCACAAGAAAAATATAAAGAGGATTTTAAAAAGGTAAATAAATACCTAAACTAAACTAATAAGTCAGTCCTAAGAACTAAATTGGCCTCTCCTTCAAGAATGTCGCTTTAATTCTCAGACCTGAGATACGAAAAAAAAAAAAAGATTTTTTTTCAGTTTATAGTACTTATACTACTTATGTAACATCAGTCTAGCACCATAAATGAAAGGGACCTAAGGGTAATAATAGACCAAAGTATGAATATGAGCCAGCGGTGCAATGCTGTAGCCAGTAGGGCAAATAATACTCTGGCATGCATCAATAGATGCATCTCCAGCAAAACCAAGGAGGTGATTCTTCTGCTCTACTCAGCACTGGTGAGACTGCAGCTGGAGTACTATGTCCAGTTCTGGGCACCACACTTTAACAAGGACATGGCCAAGCTTGAGAGGGTCCAAAGAGTCACCCATATGATCAGAGTCTTACACAGTAAGCCATACGAGGAAAGGCTGAGGCATCTGGGACTCTTCAGCCTGAAGAAAAGAAGGCTGAGAGGAGACCTGGTAGCAGCTTACTACTATACTAGGAGAGTACATCAAGGGCTCGGTGAGTGACTGTTCACCAGGGCACCCAAAGGGAAAACTAGGAG
Organism: Gavialis gangeticus; assembly: GCF_001723915.1. Classification (NCBI taxonomy): domain Eukaryota; kingdom Metazoa; phylum Chordata; order Crocodylia; family Gavialidae; genus Gavialis; species Gavialis gangeticus. The sequence continues at coordinate 20,715,608 of NW_017729024.1, read as the reverse complement.
TAATGGCCACAAACTCCTGGAAGACCAAGTTCAACATTAGGAAAAACTTCTTCACAGTCAGGGTGTCCAGACTGAAATAAGCTCCTTTCAGAGGTGGTGCAATCACCTACCCTGGAAATCTTTAAGAGGAGACTAGACAGTCACCTTGTGGGGTCACCTGAGCCCCAGTTATCTTTCCTGCTTGGTGCAGGGGGCTGGACCCGATGATCTTCTGAGGTCCCTTCCGGCCTTACAATGTACAAATCTATGAATCCATAGCTGAAGACTGATGCTTTAGCTACATATACAGAAGAGATACAATGTAGCAGGGATAATATAGAATCACCATGCTAATTCATTATCATCCTTTAGAAGCAAGATGGTAGTTGAGCCTCAAAGCTCATTCAGTTCTTGATCACTCTACTGGGACTGCCAGTTCTGGTGATGATTGTGATATCAAGGACTATTCACTGAAAGTCAGACTAAGCCCAAATATGTACAGAGGGGAATGACTCTCATCACTGACTGGACCCAAACCAGAGATCTAGATACTAACATGTTCCCTGGACTGTAGTCTCTCAAGAAAGTATTACAATTTCTTTATAAACCCACCTGTTCTAAAAGCAATCACCATAACCCTCACACTCCTAGGCGTAGCAATAATTTCCAAAATGATGGTGCAGTTATTATTTTCTCTACTGTGCTGCTGAGAGTTATGTCAAAAAATGATAGACACATTACCTGGTATTCTGTATAATAAGATTCTAAACCTGATTCCTTACTCCATAACACCAGGTGTCATACTCCATTATCTTCAATTAAACTAAACCCATATATGTTGGTGCAGCATAATAAAGAAACAGATGCTAGTTTGTATGAAAGCTCTTAAAGGAAACAGGCATTAATGATTTCTCCTCATTTGCATACTGAACTCTTCCCTGGAGCCAAAATAAGCAGGAAACATGCTAAAGAAACTGAAAGCAGGAGCCTGTGGAGTGAAGAGGTCACAACTTTACTTTTCAGTACTAATTTAAAGACATTCCTTGGTGTTTCTGTCAGCTGCTTCAGGATTATAAATATTTCAGAGCAATAAATATTGTAAAAGAGATAGGAAAACTCAGGTTTTCAGAAGCCATTTACTTACCTGGTGTGTTTTGTTCATGTCAGTAGAGAGTATATTGACAACACCACTCTTTTTTACATAGGTCATGTGCTGGTATGATGGCTACTTTGGCTGTGGATGAGGGGTTAAAAGGTATCCCTCAGCCTCCCCTGCCCCTCCTGGGCTAACTTGCTGCACGCCAAAGCATGTATGGCATGGGCATTCCCTGGGGACGAGTAGTGGCAACACATGGTGCACCACCAACATTTGTCCTCAGGGAACCAAATATCCATGCTTGTCTGGACGTGGCCCTTGAGTGCAAGTGTCAATTCAGACTTCTCAGCCTAGTCAAAACCAAGAAACACCACCACTGGCATTAACTTTCTTGTTGTTTGTTTGTTTAAAGCGCATAAAGAGAGGCGGGGAGAGGGGAGAGAGAGAGAGAGACATGGTCACTTATCTGCAATTTGCCTGGGAAGAGAACATCAGACTCAAGAAGCTGTTATGCCACTAGCTTCTGGGATCTCCTGAAATTAAGGAACCCATTATTTTTATTGAGGCTGGTTAAGTATTTGTGAACTTCAGTGAGTGTTGCTGTGTTGTATAAAATTCCAAAGTCCTGTCCTAACAAATACTGGGTTAAAAAAAACAAACAACCTAGGATGAATTCTTTGGGAGCAGTCTCATTCAAAATGGAAAGGGTATGTCCAGGATGTTGAATTACCAGCCTGGGTCAGACAGAAACCAATGACATAGAAGCAATGAGATCTTAAACCACTTACCTCTCCCCACCTTACTCTTATCAGTAGTATACAGCATCATTAGTGCTGTGATTAATCTAAATTTTCCAGTTTTTTGTTGCTTTGTTTCAATAGCACGTCTCAAAAGGAAACCCCTTTATTTTTCCAAAGTGATTAAAATCACAGAGTGGGAGAGATTGCAACTCACTTTGAACTGAGGCTACAGCAAAATGATTTACTGCTGTTGATGAACTAAGAGCACTGATGTGTGACTCAGACTGTGCTGCATGTGCCATTCTCATCAGTGCATAACGTGTGGTCTGAGTTTGATGGCAAAGCTCCAAGTCTGTCTCCCATGTGCAAAGCACGCTAACCATGCCAAGCAGGAAGGCAAGCTGATCACTCAGAAATAAAAGAATGGCAAAGATATTGTACTACCAAGCAGAACCTCAAAAGCGATCCCATACACACTAAAGAATAGCTATAAGACTGAAAGACTCTCTGACACAAAGGGATAGAGAAAGGTGCAGTGCAGTGTGTTTGACTACCACACAGAGAATCAGCTGAGCACCACCTGTTTTGGCATTTCACTAGTTAACTCAAGTCTGTCACTTTGTTCAACAGTTATGCTAAAGTCCCTTGTAAGTGATAATTATGGAATATACATTGCTGTTTTATGTAAACCTTGTTTTTGTAAAATAAAGAAGACAACATGATTACTGTACATGTATTTAGCCTTGCCTTTTTGCCTCTAAAAAGTAGAGAACTATTCCAGATTTGTCTGCAATCAAAATACACTCAAATCGCAACAAACCACAACTATAAAGAGGAGGAACACATCAGTATTTCATTACAATGTGCTGCTGCTTTTTCCACTGAAATAAGACTTTGGCTCCATTCATTTTTCCTTTTTTTCATACTGTTGCTTTATGTTTGTTTCAATGTAGATTTCCCTTTTAGGAAAGAGGCTTAATATTTTTATTTTTCTTGCACTTCCTTGTCTTTGATAATATGCTATCTCTTGTCTTTTCATAAAAAGCAAGCATAACAAATCTTTTGATGCTGAAGTCAGATTCTAATATATTTCCCCATTTTTCTTTACTGTGTTCATTGTTTATGAAAGGTATTTCAATGGAAACAAGATGTCAGAATGGATGTCATGAATAAGGCAGGGTTGAAGATGCCACAGTCATAAGATGAAGGAAGAGCCTAAAAAGGATTAAGGGATCCCTGACTATCATATTGTGGGTGGGATGCATAAAGAAGGAAGCTGGGCTCAGAAGGGAAAAGTGTATCCTCTTTCTGGCTTCCTAAAGGAGGCAGAAGGAAAGCGGATGGTATTTGACATCTGGACTTTTCTGTTTTCTGATTTTTATGCCTTTTGTTGGGACTGGGTATACAGTATACTATATGTAGCACTAGCTCTGAGTGTCTGCTATACTGCTATGTACAAAATGGAAGCACTGAAGAACCTAGAAAGCTCAACTGGGAAAATAAATTGTTCCTGCCCAGCTTACGACACCTAAAAGTAAATTAATGCACTGCATCCAATCCAGAGGTTTTACAGCACAGAGTCCCAAGCCAAAGGATCAGAGCACAGAGTCAGCATTAGGAGTACCAAGTGGGCCAGAGGCACAGTAACACCATCTGTTGCCCAGACACTTGCTGCTGTCTTGTACTAGCTTATATAGCGAATGTGGGCAGAGCCCTTACCCTGATTCCCTGAGTACTTTGAGCAGGGCTTGGGACTGGAGCTTCTCAACCTAGGCCTCAGCTCATTGCACCACAATGTTGAAGGCCTTTGTAACCTACCACATTCATAGATTTCCCACTGTCCTTTTAATGTTCACTTGTCTGCTTGTTTTTATGCTGCTGCCTTTTCTGTGTATGATGCCAGTCTGAACTTTAGTTCTTTTCAAATATATCTCGCAGTATTTACCTCATTGATATAGTGCGTTTTTTATTTTTCTTGATCCCATTTAATTACCTCATTGATAAGGCATGTTCTATTTTTGTTGATCCTAAACTCAGTCTTATAGGGCACCTATACACGTCTGATGCCTGCTCTGCTGCATTTTAATTAGAATGTGTTGGAGCATCAAGTCTGCTGGACTGTTCTAATTAGGACATTCCAGCAGCTTTGGTGTCACATGTATTCAGCATCCCTATTGTTCCGGGGGGATGAACCAAACCCCAGTGTCACGATGGGCCGGGGTGGCAACTGAACACGGAAACAGGCCAGGATTGTCAGGTGAGGAGAACTGAGACTTGTGAATTGTTCTTGGTTCCAAATTAACAAGGGTTTATTCAACTTATGCTTTGTAGGCATAGGTGATGATTCTTCAGTTACAGTCTTTTAACAAATACACCACAAAAGGGGTCTGTTGGCCCACAGGGTTCCCCAACAAGCCCTTGCTATCTAGCCCGGAGGCTAGGGGTGGCTGCCTGTTGGTTAGTCCTAGGGCTGGTCAACAGCTCATATATTGGAACACAGACAAACAAACTGTAACAGGTGAACTGTCCAATGTCCTTCGTGACGCCAATTCAAGAACGCTGTAAATGAGAAGTCCAGTAGCTGGAGAGTCGGGCTGATCATAGAGATGAGTCCTGGCTGTCATCTCAGCAACCACCGAAGATTAACGTGAGGTTAACAGAATCAATAATAGAGGAGAAGCCTTCTATAGAAATTAGGAAGCTTTCTCTCTCTCTCAGTACGGCAATCTCCACTAAACAATTGACAATACCCACTACTCCAAAACTATCTCCACCCAACTCACCACCACACACCCACACCTCAGGAGGGGGCTTATGAACTTTTATAGGGAAACCATAGCCAATTAACTTGCTCCTAGGCCAGAAAGTTCTAGTCCCCTGATGTCAGAGCAGTCTCTTCTGAGTCTGCGTCCAGCCAGAGACTTTTCACCTACTGAGCATGCGCAAGCTAGAAATTGGGTCATGGTTGATTGACAGCTCTAAAGGTTATAGAAAGGGCAGCTCTGGTTCTGTATGGAATTTTCCACTCGCAGCCAAACTAAGTTCCAGCATTGGCAGCACTTATTCAAAACTTTGCTTCAACACCTATGCTTAAAAATGGTGGCAGGGGCACTTAAAGCTTGTAGAATGAGCTTTAGTTAAAGCATTTCTGCTGCCAGTTTGAAGCATGAGATGCTGAATGCACAAGATGTTGAGGGCATTTTAAATATAGCGGCTCTCCAGAGCCGTTCTAATTAAAAAGCTTCCTCCCCTCCCCCTGGAACACATATAAAGATACCCATAGATTTCTCTAACCACATTTATTGCCATGGACCTCATATTTGGAGTATTTTTAATTGTTTCCATCCATTACCAGGCATCTTTCTTTGTATTTTGTTCATTAATTTATTTTTTTTATTTGTGTTCCACTTCTGTTCAAATTTTGGTATAAATTATCATACTTTCCATGGGTTACCTGGTGAATGCTTACTAGTTTTGCAGAGGTCTATAGCTCTTGGTAGAGTTAGCATGGGCCCTATACGCACTTTAATAAATGGGGAAAAAATGATATGGATCAAATGAATCTAACACAAATAAATTTACTTTTTAAGATTTGAAAAAAATCTTGCGTCAGCCATTTTGGTCAGGTACAGATGTTACACATATTGAGTGATAAGCATACAGAAAGTGCTCTACAGCCATAACTGAACAGATGTTCACAGCACCTAGAGTGCTTTAAAATGGTGAATTCTACTCTAAGTTAGCCCTGGATGGATGTGGTATCAGACTAACGCACATTAGGTTACAGTGCTTCATTGACTGTCTGTACCAGATCCATTGCAACTCAAGTTAGACCGCAATCCCCCGTCATCCCAAGGTCACCTCACAGGGCGGTGTGCTAGGTTTGGCTGGTGCTCATCTGCTTCAGGTGAGCACTGGCCCAGTCCCTCCTTCAGGCGATCATGGACAGGGGACAGAAAAGGCTCTGTTTCCTCCCTGCACAGCCAGAACAGAACCCCCTTTCTGAGCAGACCCTCCCCTCCCCGCTATCCCCCATAGCTTCCTGGGTCTGGTTTTGGGAGGAACCAGGCTGGGTCCACATAGCAGGGGGATCTATTCCCTCTGCCCACTCCCCCCACACTAGCTTCTTAAAAGCTGCAGCTTAGAGCCATGCATGGCTTTTCACTAGGCTGGAAACTTGGGGCTGGTTTTGGGGAACAGAGTCCCCCGATGTAGTGACCCAGCCTGGCCCTCTCCCCAAGACCCAAGCCAGCAAGATGGGGGCTTCATTATATCCCCCTCCTCCTAGCTGCTGCTGACAGATGCCAGCTAGTGGGGGGATGGGTCTGGGGAGAGGAGCAATCCGGCAGCCTCCTGGGAGGTTGGGGAAGCACCCCCAGCCTGCTGGCCTCAGCCAGTGCAAGCCACTTCCATGCCCTCCACCCCCCCAGGGTGAATGTCAGTTCTGTTTGCTCCCACACTAATCTAGGGCACATTGAATAAAGTGTGATACTTAGAGCACTTCTGCCTCAGGCTTTTTGACCGTCTGTCCTTAGCCTTTGTCCCATTTGGTAATCTACTGATCTTTTGTTTCTTCAGATTCTTTATCATACTTACTGAAAAAACCTTTCATACAGAATATTTCTGGAGATCAAAGTACTTTGGGAGCATTTTAAAACAGTTTGGTGGGAGTGTGACAACTCTCTTTAGTTATAGCAACTGCACTTTTTAGTCCATCTATGTTGCAATTTCATAGTTTTCCCAAATGCAATGTAAATAATGGCCAGCTGCTAATATTTGGTCTTTCAGGAATTTGATGTACTAGTGTGATTAATTCCCCCCTCTCCCCCACTATCATTAATTTGTGATTGTTATCCTTACAGGAGCTGACTCACTTCTGATAGCATGCAGAGATATGGCAAGAGTCAAGCTTGTGTAACATTCAGGCTTTATTCCTTCCTTTGTACACACTGTTCTCTCTCCTGATGAAACAGTTCTTTAAGTTCTTAGACATTTCCCCGCCATACTAAAATACTCCTATTAGGAAGCTATTATTAAAATGTGAATAAAATATAAAAAGAATGGAAAGAGACAAAGAAAGAAGTGAACATTTCCCCACCATAATAAAATACTCCTATTAGGAAGCTATTATTAAAATGTGGATACAATATAGAAAGAATGGAAAGAGACAAAGAAAGAAGTGAGTGAGAAGAAGAATTGAAAATATCATTCCAAAAATGAGCTTATTTTCTGTATAGATTACAAATCTTAGAGATGGAACTTTGGTTAATAACTATCATTTGAATCTCAAAATGACTTAAGATTGCATGTCTCCATTTTAATTTTAGAAGGCTGTTCTCCAGTTCCTCTCCTTGGATAGTTAGAAATATTTTCTAACTTTAATAGCTAGTCTATACCAGTTTGGTTCTGTGGCAATATTGTCCTGTAAATAATTCTTCGGTGGGCATGTTTATGTGTTCATTAATGTGCCTTTTCTACTATGCATTAAGTTTAGTACTGCTAATATGAGGTATTACATAAAGATGCATTGGGATATGATGGTTTAATGAGTAGTAGAGTACGCTATTGTATATTAAAGTGCACATGCAGACGTGCAGTATGTCCATGGAATTTACTTCTCCTAGTCCATTTAGAGGGATCAACATCAGCTTTTGTTTAAACAGGCTAAATAGCCTTAGCTCTTTTAGTCTCCTCTCAAAAGATAAGCACTTCCTGTTTGAATTCAACTTGCTTGAGTATGAGTGACCAAAGTATATAACACTTTTCTCTAGTGTTTTGTACAATGTCAGTAATATTTCCCTGTCTCTAAGAAATACCTTGACTAATGTGATCATAGTTATTTTGGCTCAGTTATCCTGCAATCAATTAATTGATCTACACTTTTTTCCTTCTGTATTACTTCAAGCAATTGAAGACCTAACTTACAGCAGTCATGTCTACATGTGCAGTTAATGTAACTGAATCCACTCTGGCTCAATTTGAGCTGGAATAAATTAATCCTGATGTCACCATCTACACCAGTGATTGATCATGGAGCTTCTGACCATCGATCTTGGGGGCTGGGAGGGGGCACAGTAGATCCTGGGGTGCCAAAAAATGATTTTCACCATAAAAAGTTTGGAGACCACTGATCTATACATGTGCATTTAAGCGCAGTAATTAACTGCTCTGTTAGATACCACTTATATCTGATGGGACTATCCAACAGTGCAGTAAATTAGTCTACTGTGCCCTAATTGCTGTGCACATATAGACAATGACACTTTACTGAGCAGCAAATTAGTCTGCTGCGTAGTAAAGCATCTCATGTAGATGCACCCAGCAAAACTTTCTTTAGTCCCTAGAGAATGAGTTCAGTGGATTAGGTGTTTACCAGGTAGGCAAATGAGGGACATTAGATGGCTTAGAATAGCATTCAAAACACTAAAATACTTGACTGTGGAGCAAGAGGGTTCAGTTTTAAGCAGTGTCTGAAATTTGGTCCAAAGTGTAACTCTGCAGAGCTGGTCTGAATTAGCACGAACAATGTAATCAGGCATAATACCCTGTTGGGGGAGGAGAATCTACCATGGTAGCATTTAACTTTAAAAAGGGGAACTACACAAAAGTGAGTGTTGGAAGGAGAGTTAAAAAGGGGCAACAATGATGAAAAAACACAACTGAACAAATAAGGAATCTTACAGAAGGCCTTTAAAAATACTATACTGGGGACAAAATTAAATGTATACCACAGAAAGATTAAAAAAAAAATTGGACCAAAAGGAGCGAGGCTGGTTCAATAGCAAAGGAGGCTATTCAAATGCAAAAAGAGTAGTTATTCGAAAATCAGAAATTATGTCTGAGTGAGGTCAATAAGAAAAGAATGTATATACTGGCAAACTAAATATAAAACTGTAAGCCTAGCCAAACAAGAATTGAGCAACAAGTATAAAAATGTAAAGTAAATTATAAGCAGAAAGTCTGCCAGAGATTCAGTGAGGATGCTGGACAAACAAAGTAAAAAGAGTAACATTGGTCTTTAACATAGAAGATGCAATTAACTTGGGTAACTCATTGCCACATGATGTTGTAGAGGCAGACAATTCAATGAAGTTAAAACAAGGATTAGACAAATTCATGCAGGATAGGTCCACCAATGGGCATTAAACAGGATAGGATAATAGGCTGCAACCTCCATATCTGAAAGCTGTAAAGGAAGAGAGGCCAGAGACTGATCAGTTTGGATAGGTTGTGTATAAATATTCTCTCCCTTAGCATTCACTCTGTCACAGGATACCAGGCTAGATAGACTTCTGGGCTGTACCATTGCAGCATTTTGTGTGTCCTACAGCATGTTAAATACTCAGCATGTTAAGTGCCACCTAGGAGTAGCCATTAGAAAACACTGGGAGTGTCTGCATGAGATTTTAACTGCACAGTAGCCTAATAACGCTGTGCAGTAGTGTGCCAGTCAAAAAACATGCCAATATGCTATTGCACAGTGTTATTAGGCTAGTGCGCAGTAAGCATAAAAAATAAACCATGCGCTGGTGTTACTGCACAGAAGCACAAATTACTGCACATTGAATTAGTACTTGGTTTACCATGCACTAAACTTAATGCACAGTAACTAGGGCACATTAAGGAATGTGTAGATGTGCCCACTAAGAACAAAGCCAGGTGCAAGGAAAGAATGCCTATGGTCTCCAGAACTTAGACTCAGACTCAGACTGAGAACAAAGCACATCTGTCCACTGGGGTTCCACAGTTTGGCCTAGTCTTCCAAGGGGTACATGAGCATGCACACAGATACATGTAGACACACACACACCACCTGCACCCTTTTCATTTCGAGGCACTGCAGCAGTCATGTACTTTGTACATAATAGCTTCAGTGGTTAGAACATTAGACCAGGTGGCAAATTACACAATTTATTAATTCTGAGAAAATTCAAAGCCTTTCTCTCTCTCTCTTCTTGGCTCTCCCCAGAGGTGGTATAGTCACCCACCTTGGCAATCTTCAAAAAGCATCTCACTGCCCACTTTGCTGAGGTCATCTGACCCCAGCAGTCTTTTCTGCCCAAGTGCAGGGGGGGCTGGACCCAATGATCTTGTAAGGTCCCTTCCAGCCCCTAACATCTATGAATATATGAATCTGAGAAGAGTGCCCAGCTACCTGATCCACAGCCTAGTCTACCTGGAGAACAGTGTCCATCTTACCTTGTTGAAAAAGGGTGCATGTATACATTCATTAATGTGCTTCAGGTAATGCGCATTAAATCTAGTACCGCCATTGTGAGGTACTAGAAAAAATGTGCATTAGCCTATTTTAATGCACATTAGCTAAAGAGCGCATTTTTGTGACACTTCAATGTGCATCAAAATAGGCTAATGTGCATTAGAGCACACATTTAGACACGGCTGCTGTGCCAGAACAGAATAGGCCAGAGAGAGTGTATGGGACTCATCCCTATCTAAATCATTCCAATCAAGTGTTTAAGAGGAGATTAGACAGACACTCCCAAGGATGGAGATTCTACAACCTCTCTGGGCAGCTTGTTCCAATGTTTAACCGTCCTCACAGGGAGAAAGGTCTTCCTAATATCCAACCTAAGCTTTCCTTGCTGCAGCTTGAGGTCATTGCTCCTAGTTCTGTCCCCTGTGGACACAGAAAATAGTTTATCTCGATCTCTTTATAACCACCCTCCAGGTATTTAAGAACTTATCAAATCATACCTCAGTTCTCTTCTCCAGACTAAACGTTCCTAGTTCCTTCCTTTGTAAGTCATGCTTTTCAGGACTCTCTACATTTTTGTTGCTTGACTTTCTAATTTGTTCATAGCTTTCTTGGAGTGCAGTGCCCAAAACTGGACTCAGTATTCTAGGTGAGTCCTCATTAGTTTTGAATAGAGCAGAAGAATAATTTTTCTTGATTGGCATGTGATGCTTCTATTAATACAGTCCAGTTTGCCTTTGACTCTGTAGCCTATTGATTAGGACACTTAGCTGGGTGGGGAAAAGATCTTGCTCCCAGGACTTATTTTCTGGTTATGTATATTTAAGGTTAAAACACAGAAACAATCCTGGCAGCCAGGACCCGAGGCTTTCACTAACAGGTGGTGCCCTAACCACTAGGTTATATATTCAGTAACCTCCAAAAGATGAATCTTGCCACTATAGAGCAAGGAGAGCGAAGCTGTACCAGGAAGAACAGAGAGTGCTCCTACCCAGACCAGTTAAAACCCTGGTGGAACTGCAGAGGCCTAGAATTGATAGTGATGATCCCTGCAGAGATTCTGTTCCCAGGACCCCAGCAACCTCTGTAAAGCAGTCAGCAGTGTTTTCTCTCCCAAAGTGCTTGCTTCATTAACCATTTGGAATAAGAGATCCTAACGCAGGGTGTATCCTTCCTCATACAGCTGCCTCATTTATGTGGTTGATTCAAGAGCTTTATGTCCCATCTTCCTTGTCTTTTGAGAGATTGCCCAACCACCAGCCCAGATATTGGCAGATTCAGAGACTTCTTCCATATAAGTCTTTAAGTTACTCCTTATGTTATGTGAAGAGCATTATTCAGATGCATGCAAACATTGATCTACACTAAGGAAAAAAACAAATCTGACAAGATACTGTCCCTCCCCCCTGACAAGAAAGAATTTCGGTATATACTTATGTACTTATGATAGTGCCCAACCAACCCTATGAAGGGAGGTTGTGCAGGAACTGTTTTGTTGCCTGGCAGGTGTTGAGGCTCACCTTGGTAAGAAAGTGGCAACTGCTTCAGGTTTCAGAGTAGGAGTGTGCAGTGGCAAATATGCAGTTTCTGATTTTTCCCCTAGCTTTGCTGCTTATAAGCAGTAGAGAACCATTTTTCATTTTAAATGGTCAAGTGTTGCAGATGTAGAATTCTGTCTCTGCAAGAAAGAAATGTAACTCTCTAAATCAGAAAAGGCCTGAAGGTTACTTATAAAAGAGTTTTCAATCTCAGCTTGATTTCCCTGAACCACAGACAGTTCAAGGTTATTGCTATTAACATAACAAAGGGATGTCAGCGGAGAGTGAAATTAGACCAGAGTGGATCGATCAATAGGGAACTGTGAAAGAAGATGGAGGATGGCTTGATTTTCTCTGTGATTTTGCTTTTCTGCTCTAGCTGCAGTATTCATGGTGGGGCAGACTCTGTATTGTTGGTTCAATGTGTCAATGGATTTCTGCTTTCAATTACTTTGATCTACGTATTTAATCAGATTATGTTAATATTTAACAGAAAGAAAATGATGCATTGTTGATTTTATTACTTGTCTGGAATGAAGCGTAATTCCTTCTATTCTTGGCATGCTTACTAAGAAAGGCCAACACATGGTGTGAAAGACCTTTAATGTATACGCATTTTAGATCTGCCCTGACTGCTGTTGTCAAATATTTCTAAAGACCTCCTTATATTCTTCAAGCAGGATTCTGGAAAGGGGGAACTGAAAGCTGAATAAAACATAAGCAGAATTCTTAACAAGTTCTATTTCATATTTAACCACAATGTGTGTTACATCTCATTTTGAAGGATAACCTTTGCAGAAGTGCAATACAGAAGAGGTTAACAGTTGCACAACAGCCCTTCATGAAAGACATACCTATAATGTCTAGTGAAAAATATATACATAGGAAAATTTTAAGTAGAAATGATGTTGCCTGAACAATTTAATATTCTTATTCTGGTAAAGAGATACAGGAGACCACTGGTGAAGGAAAGAGACCAGAGGTTTGATGATATTGTGCACCCATGAGAACAGTACCTTTTAACATCTGGGAGCTCCTTGCTTGCAGGGGCTGTGGATCCCGGTCCCAGCTCAGCTCTGTGATCGCGGAGCTGGGAGGGGAAAAGGCTGGGAAACTTGTTCCCTGCTCAGGTCTGTGACCGTGCAGCTGGGTGGAGGACAGGCTCCCCATCCTCCACCCTATAATTATGGTGCAGGGGCTGGGAACTGTCCTGGTCAGGGGCAGTCCCAGCTTCAAGCCCCAATTGGTGATTGAGGCAAAGGGCTGGGAAAGAGCTGCAGGGGTGGGGTAGGTCCCAGCCCCATTCCCCAATGTGCTGG
>NW_017729024.1:20681912-20697721 GCF_001723915.1 Gavialis gangeticus | reverse complement strand
TGCAGGGGTGGGGTAGGTCCCAGCCCCATTCCCCAATGTGCTAGTGGGGCAGCTAGCAGCAAGCTAGCTGCCCCACAGGTGGATTGGGGAAGGGGGCTGGGGCCTGTCCCTCCCTTGTAGCTCTTTCCAAGTCCCCTGCCCCTGATTGGGGAGCCAGGGCCAGGAGTTCCCTGCTGCCAGGGCAGGGGGACATCGTCCCAGCAGCCCCTGGAAGCAGGGTGTAATGTCTAAGTCCTGGCCAGAAGACCCCTGTCGCCTGGCCTGGTGCTCCCTGCCAGCCCTTGGGCTAGCACCCGGAGGTGGGGGGGGTGGGGCTACAGCTCCCCCTAGTGGCAGAAGAGGCCCATTGCAGGACCCCAGAAAGCAACAGCAGTTTGCTGCCATTAGCAGCAAATTGGCTCCCGCTTCCCTGCATGTGTAGATACTTGCCCAGAAGCATTTACTCATGAGTAAACTGATCCCAGATCAAATGCGTATCAATGTGCCCTGCAGCACCTGCTCTTTTTTTGCTGTGTCTAATGTAAATAGCGTTCAGGCTGCTTAGATAATGTGGGTATAGAAACCACAGATTAATTTAAAGGCCAAAAAAGAGAATATAGGGGCACATGTATTACTCATTGATCATACTAGTTCTCTCTTTATGATATTGAATCAAGATGTTATCTGCAAAACAGAACAGTCCAATCACCAACAAACTAAGAAAAGGTGCCCACAAGAACCAGTAGGGAAATTTTAATATTTTGGGTAACAGTGGTCATGTCTACACATGCACTTAGCTGTGACATAGGCTAATTAACTGTGGAGTAAAGCATCACTGTCTACACATGTGATAGTATTAGGCCACAGGAAACTAATTAACGATTCAATAAGATAGTACTACGTTAGTCAAGGACAGTACCATCTTATGCTGGGGATATTTACTGCAATTAAATGTGCATGTAGATGCTGACTGTGGGCATAGATTGTGCCCAATCAGCCCAGCTGGCTGGATGCCAGGATCCTGCCTGTCACCTGGCCACACAGGTCTGCACTGTCAGCACCTTCGTACCCCAACTGGCCCCAGTCCACTTCTGGGTTTGCCGCTGGGCATGCAGCCTCCCCCCCGGCCCTGCGCTCCTGTAGGACACTCCATCTGCCCCAGCATTGCAGCATTCATGAGCCATGTCTGGTATCTCGAGGTATGTAGAAAAAACATTTAAAGCCGTGTCTATGGCCAAATCGCTGATTCTCCAAATCAGCATCAAATCTTCAGATTCAGATTTGGCTGAATCAAATTGGGGACAGTGATCCAAATCAACTAATCAAATCACTGATCAAATCTGAATTCAAAACGAATAGGGCCCATTTTGCACACCCCTAGTGATTAGGACTTGCAATAGCTTTTATTAGACCAACAAGATTTTTGTAAAAAAATTTCTTTAATTGCAAGCTTTTGGGCACAAACACTCTTCATCAGGCATTGAAGAAACGATTGTAAAAGTTCTTTTGGGTAGAAATGAAAGTTCATACTTCGTATGTGACCACCTGAGATCCTGCTCCTGCCTTTGTTTCAAGGTAATTTGCATCACCACAGATCCTCACAGGAGTTGAGAGGCTCCATACCAGCTATGAACTGACTGCCTTGAGGAGTTTTTCATCTACTGACTCTTCTGCGAAATCCTATGAAATATGGACTTTCATTTCTACCCAGGAGATCTTTTACAATGTTTTCTCTAATGCCTGATGAAGGGTGTTTGTGCCTGAACGCTTGCAATTAAAGATTTTTTTTGCCAAAATATTGTTGGTTTAATAAAAGATATAATCTTTACTCTGAGTCCTGATTGCCCATTTATGTAGTTATTTTTTACTAGTTGCCTCTAGTCTGCCCAGGTTTCAGGTCTGTGCAGCACTTTAATTTATACAATTGTTGTAATTTCTTGAGTAATTTGTTTTATCTCTGCTCTTCAAAACTATGTTTGCCATCAGCCTCATTTTATAGTTACGCTAGGCAATACTGAAAGAAATTTTGGTACATATAGAACTTTAATTTTAGCTGAAAAATGCCTTCACACATGTTCAGTGGTTTATTTATAGACAAAGGAATGCAAAGTGCTGCAGTTAGTTCAAAGTTGAAGTTGCAAATCTCAATGATATATGTCTTTTCTTGGCTTCAAAACACGATTTTCCTGCTAGAATGCTTTAGGCACTGTTAAATTCCATCCTCCCCCCCCACCCCTTGAAGACGTTAATGAAGCTTCACACAAATGCCATTAAGACTAATGACTAGTAGTAGGAAGATGAAACTCACATGATAAAATAAATTCTTATTTTGTCTTACGTTGGCAAAATATATTGAAATAAATGCTATTGTGTTTGTACAGAGAGTTTTTCCCTTTAACTATTACCCAATGCAGTTAAATTTGAGATGGCAAAATAATACCAGTAATTCATTTCCATAGCTTCTGAAAGTTGTTTTGATGCCTTCCCTCCCCCTTCCTTTAAAAAGACTATGAAAGAGTTTAGTGCCCATGAAAAATGCTGAATTCACAACCTTAAAATTGGAGTCCTCTGTTGATCTCTGTGCTGTATCCCTATGTCCAGGGAATACTGTTCACATTGCAGTATTCCTCTGTCCATGTACCACTAAGAACATGACAGAACCTTGCACTTACCTAGCTTCTAGGTTCATTTTGTCCCAGCAGGCTGAGGCAGATGTCCAGTCTTGGAGGGTCAGTGGATCCCTGAAGTTGCTGTTGCTGCTCACTTTCTGTAATTTATTTTAGTCCATAGTCCAGATCCACAATGTCTCATCATCATCAAGTCACACCTCATCCTCAAGGGATTTGAAAACCTCTGTCTCCATTAAAGATGAAGAAACATTCTGCCTGCTTTTTCCACCAAGATGTTATGTCATTATGTTCCCAACGCACTTCCCAGTGGCCTGACAATGCCTTGCACTCTCCCAGCTCCTATTTGCTAGTGCCCAGAGAGTTCAAGTGGGTCTCCTAGACTGCTCCATTATGGGAGGATAAGCTGTGGAAGTCAACCCCCGTCCATGTCAGTAAGGAGAACAGATACACAACATTATGGTACATTTCCTTTAGGGAGCTCAGGCCAAGACATGACCTCCATTCAGGGTCACAGAGAAATTTGTATTAAATGTCCAAAGGTACTCATTCAGCTTCAGAGCAAAGCAGCCACCCAGGAAATCAACCATCTCCCAAAAGCTGAGAACTACTCAATTACTGTATTTTACTCTTTCTGCTTAGTCTGATGTCTCTCACAGGTGCAGTAGGGCAGGGCTGACTGAGCCCCAAAATGTTCATTAATCCTGTGTTGAGCAGTGTGGGGTTTGTGTGCTGAGAAAATTTCCCTACCAATCATTGTGTTTCATCTCTGAACTGAAGAGACCAGTTATAGAACAGAGATGATAACTGTTTATTTGGCAAAATGAAAATATTGTACAATTTAGGGGAAATATGCTGTTTCCCTTCTGTTTGACTACCAGCTCTGTTGGATTGCAGTCCTGCATTATGCTGAGCATCCCTAAATTTGGTCTGTGAAACACTTTAGCACATACTTAAAGCTCATGAATAGTCCAGTGACTTTGTTGGATTAATCCTAGCACCTGTTGGAGGATAACTCTGTGTCCAAGTGTATCTATTTTTTGTTTGCTCTGTTAAGAATATTAATTTAAATTGCATTTAAAGGTGTAGAAAATTGTTTTCATTAGAAGGAAATCATTGAACCTATATAGTCATCTGGGATAGAAATCAATGCACAGCATTTAAAGCAACATCCAGATAAAATCTTAAGGGTGCTGGTATAGGAAAAAAAAACAACAAAGCCCATCTTCCTGGACATCTGCAAGCTGCTTTTGAAGTTCTTTTTTGGGGTCAGTAAGGTTACTGTGTGTTACTATGGATACTAAAACAGTTACTAAGGTTACAGAAACCAGGCAGCATAGAAATATGCTGGACCAGATGTTTAGCTTGTGCAAATTGAAATGCACTGCTTTAAGGGATCTGGCCTGTCATTTTTAACCAAGAGATGACATTACAGTTACAAATGATGTACTCCTCCATTTCTCATCTTTCCTTTGACTCAATAATTAGAACAGCTTGCAAAATGGTTTCCCTCAGCTACTCTGCAAGCACTGATAAATAGAACTGATAGATTGCATTTTAAAATGCTCAACTTTAAATGCTCTCAATATTTATATTTATAGGCAGATTTCCAAATATGGGGATAAAACTGCATATACAGAATGGTGTATAACTGTCTTCAAGACAGAAATATATTCATCTTCTTATACATTATTTTCAGATGAAATAAGAATATTTGGCTCTATATTACCTTAAGTTAATACTAGATATCAATGCTTGGATCGGCAACAAACAAAAAAACCTAACGCCACATTCAATGTGCTTCTGAGAAATCCAACCAGCTCTACATGCTGATTGTCTAGAAAAAAAGTTGATTCTCCTCAGTGAAAGGCCAAACAATGTAAGGGTTTAGTGCCATTTTGTAATTCTCTAGCAAAGAAGATATTACTAAAACAAATTTGCATAGGAAAATGGTGTCATAACAACATTTTATTTCAGATTAAGATTTATTTTAATTAGACCAACAAATCTGGGAGACATCCCCTTCTCTCACTGTACCAGCTACTCTTTGGGTGCGTATACGTATTACTCTGCTTTACTATTTCCTTTCAGAAGTACTAAAGTGCAGTGCAAAAACGATCCTCACTGTGCCATGCGCATGGCACATGCTTAGATTTTGCTGCTATGTCACTGTAGCGGCACGCTAAAACAGGAAAATGTGCCACTATAGTGATGCAGCTGCCAATCATGTGTAGACCCACATGATCGCTCTGTTGCCATAGTATGCCATATGGTGACATAGTGCATTGCTATGTTGCCATAGGGTGATGTGTAGATGCATCCTATGGGACTGAAAGATGGTTAAGACCTATTGGAATAACTTCCTTTTTCCATGTGTCTATACCTGATTGAACCTCCATATCCTACCAGAAATCTTTTGCTGTCTACTCTATGCCTCTTACTTTCTCCTTGACTCTCTCTGATTTATTTTTTAATTCAGAATTTTCTTCTTGTATTTATAGTAATTGAAAACTTGTGGTACAAATCATGCTTTTGGATTGTTAGTCTTTTCTCCCAGACTGATAATACTGATGTCTGGGACAATTCTGAGGTTTAGCAATCAGACCACAATCAGATACAGGTTCCATCAATTTGTGGTTGAAGTAAGTGAAAACCCCCGATTCCAAAAGTACAGATCACTGCTTCAAAGATGACTGCTCAGTTGACAGCAGAGAAGAGAAGACAACATGAGCTGTAATTTAGGTAAGCTTGGTTAATTGTAAATATTAAATACTGAATTATTTACATTGTGATTGGGTGTGCTATGTTGATCTTTGATGAGTCCAATTGCAGATATTAATCTGCTTCCTGCATGGATTATGAAAGAAAAGTAATACATCTTTTCCTAGATTAGTAGCTTCATTTTTATTTTAGTTTCCAAACAAACAAATGAACAAACCCTTGGGCACAATAAAGAAAATGCAAGGTTTAGATTGACAAGCAAATTTAAGTATTGCAACACAGTACTGTAATATTGAACTTTTATATTTTTCTACCTTCTGGAAACCCTTGAGTTAGGAATCTGTGCTTCCTACTGTGCTGGAAACTTCAGCACTAAAAGAATGGGATCCACAACAGTTAAACAGAGCAAGAAGGTAGCAAATAGGAAATACTGAAGAATTAGGTCAGTCTGAAACCTCTTCCCTATTTAGGAATTAGGCTGTCTTCTGGGTTACAGGAGCATCTATTCCCAGTGAAGATCAACAATGGGAAATAAGCAAAAAATAGATTTCTTTAAACTGAAAAATCAGAAAATAATTTGGTTCAAATTGAGGAGAAACAGGGTTTTTCATTTTAGGGAAAAAAGTGCTGTTTTAAAATGAGGACTTTGCTTCTAAATACATCTTGACCTCTCCATAATGTAACATTCCATTAAGAAAACATCAGTGAAATGTTTGGACATTTTCAATTTTCCCTCCATGGTTTTGTACAAAACTACTCACAGATTTGAATGGAATTTATGAGTCCTTTCATTCCCTCTGAAATGACATTTTTGGCAAATTACCTATTCTTTAAAAAAGATGCCATATTCTGTTCTCATCATGAAATTTCCTTTCAAATTAGGTGCCGATTCTTACCCTTCTTCACAAAAGGTGGCCTCCCTTTTATCCAGTGGTTAGGATTCTATTCCAGGATATAGGAGACCTGAGGTCATGTCTCTCTTCTTCATTACACTGGGCAGCACACACAAGTTTAGTGCCTTCAGTCCTTTTGTGGGTCTAGTTGTGCACAAGTTACTTTCAGAACTGGAACTTGGACTTGTAGAGCAGTTGAGGACAGATTTACAAAGGCATTTAGTTGCCTGAAGATGCAGAAAAGTACATAGTGTGATTTACAAATGTAAGGAAGGATATAGCCCTTGGGGCACTTTTGAAAATGTGATCCTCCATGTTTTCTTGGGCAATAGTTGTAATTCAGGTTATTAAATCTTGATATTCATCCAAAAATTCTTTGCATCAAATGCACTGTTTTCACTGGAACTGTGCCTGCTGTGAACTTGATTCAATATCCGAATAATATCATTTACTATTAGAAATACCATTGAATGCTCAAAAACTCTTTTGGGATACTGACTTTGCTAAAGGCCCCATACCAAATAAATTGGCAAAATTTATTTTACAGTAGTTGAATCCTAACTTGTGACCAGATTTTTTTCCTTCGCAAAACATATTTTTAGTCTGTCTTAATGAAAAATGAAGAATTGTTTCAAATTTTCTATGATCTGTGCTGTAATTTTGATTGCATCTTTGCATGATAAAATTATGCTGTGAGTGAATTTCCAGCATTTACAGAAGCTCACCTGGATAAGCCTGTATCTCTGATGTGTGTGTTGCTTTTGAATTTGAAAGCCTTTTTCATTTTTTTAAAAACTGCAGATGTGTTTTTGATTAAAACCCAGTTTTATTGTTGGTGTGTATTTCCTGTTTTCCCACCTATTTTAATTCCCATGCCTCACATAAGGACTTTCCTAATATGATGGATTTAAAGAGAGGCCTGTTAACATAGCAATAACCGCAGCTTCCCACTCAGCTACTGCTTGTCAGCACCCACACCAAAGTGGTATAGATGATTCAGATTCTGCCATTTCTCTCTCACCCCATTTTATCACATAACAAAACTTTCACACAAGCACAGCTGAGATCCTGCAGCCTGCTGCATGAACTGCATTGGGAGTCTGCTAGACATTTCCAGAGTGGGAGGTCAATGTAGTAAATCAGATTCATTAGGATTCTATAAGATGCAAAATGAATTGAGCTTACTTCTCCCACCAGAATCCTTCATTAAGATATTATACATTAGTACTATTAATGCTTATTATTCCATGAATTTTTGATCAGAAGAATTAATAGCTGGCTAATTGAGGACTGCAATTATTGTGGTTTAGATAATATGAAATGTAATAGTCATTGTTCCTTATCTTTGGATCTACTTGAATATCATTTTTTAAAAATCCAGGATATACTTCAGAGGGCACTGAAAAGAAGCAGCAGAGACGATAAGAAGGGATAGCATTAAAAGTAAAATTAATGATGATGAATGTGGAGTGGGTGGGTAGAAAACAATACAGAAAAACAAACATTTTCAGAGAAGAATCCAGTGGAAATCCATTGACTTCAAGGAACATGTGCCAATATATACCACCAGGAATTTTGGCCTATAAATATAATATTTTCTCACACATGTATACACCATATACTGGACATACACTTCTTCCAGGTTACCTTTTTGGAATAGGGGGTTTCTATTCTTAATATATACACATTTCTATTTACCTAGGAAAATGCACTGGAAAAGTTTCTCAAGTAGCACGAAGTGGCATAGGTACATGGATTCCAAAGAAGCTACATTAATTTGGCCCCATATTTTTTAAAATTGTACCACCACAACAGGAAAACAAATACAAAAGTATTGCCTAGTTTCAAGTACATGGACCATTTTTCTATTTTTAATAATCACACTCTCCTCCACCCTGCCTCACCTAGACATGCACACATACACAGCATGAAGGTGTCATTGCAACTTGAGCTCCTAGGGTATGTACAAGTGTTACAGTTAGATGGACCTAACCTTGATTAGGTTGGGCATGCAGGTTTTCACAGGCTTAAATCACCCTATAAATAGTGCATCCAATGCAAAATGCATTAACATGGTCTAGTAAACACCTTCACAGGACAGCCCCAGGGCTGGAAAATTGCAGCCACTCACCCCAGTCCCTGACTCTGACTGGGCTATTTTTAGCCCCTGAAGTAGCCCCTGGAACCAGGGAACCCCTCCTATGAAGCCCTGCAACACATCCCCCACAGGCTTGCCTAGCCTTCCCTCCAGACCTCATAGCCTCTCCATCCCACCCCAAGTTACTTACCTTGGGCTGCCCACACCACTCCTGGCAGAGTCAAATGCCTGTATATGCCACTCCCAGTATAGGTTTAGGCCACTTAAAGCAACCTAAACCTGTACCAGGTCCTGTGAATGTTTGTTTGCACCCTTAGCTGTGCTTGCTCCTATTTGATTGCCATAGCAGACTTCTGATTAACGAGAGTACTTTATTATATTGTCAGTAAATAACAATATTATGCGGGGTATGATGACCAACTCAGTTCTGTTTGGCTCATTCATTTTGTCTTTAATAGGTGGTTAATAATCATTTGACTGCTATATGCCACTGTGTAACATAAGGCAAGCATGGTTATGCATATTATGAAGAATATGTAACCCCGATCCACATGACTTAAGAGGTGTTACTTGAAAAGCTGTCCTCCTCATCTCTGACTTTCCCTTCTTTATACTTGTGTTGTTAATTATTAGATTATTGCTGGAGTAAAGCTGTTACAGGTGTAGTCTGGACTTGTTTAGGTGATAAATCAATCTTGTCATGAACTGACATTGTGAGTTGTTTTTAAATATCCTCTGTAAGAGGAGTTTCTACTTGGCATTCACTTTAGCTTCAGTTGACATTACTGGTTCCTATGAAAGCCTTAGTTTTTATTCTTCCATGATATGACTACAGAGAGCAGTTTAGACTAACTTAAAATAACTGGATCTAATTCAATGTAAGTAGCTTCAGGAAAGTAAAAGACATTCAACAAGTGAAAGAAGGTATTACGGCCACATTACTTTGAAATAGTCTTAATTTATTATCTGTAAGAGAACCTGCATGTGTCTACATGTGCAATTACAGTGCCTGAACAAACTGTGGAGCTTATTGCTCCAGAGTTGATTGTTCCTGGGCGCACTGTTTGACTGTGTGTCTGGGAGCAATTAACTGGAGCAACAAGCTCATCAGTTTATTCAAGCACAGCATGTGGAGTAAATTAATTTACTCCAGCCTAAAAGGGGTGCATGTGTAGATACTCAGATGTTTACTGTGCAGCTAATTAGTCAACAGTGTAGTAAACATCTCATGTAGACAATTCCCACTAAGGCCATGTCTACACAGTAAAATTCTTCTGCCTGGCAGATAGGCTTACAGTGCCCTGGGTTGGTTGCTTCCTAGCCCAGAGGCAGGGTACCTTCATCTACATAGCAGCTCAGATGGTTTAATTAGCCTAGGAAGAGGCTAATTGGTAAACCTAATGTCACTGGCTACTGCATTCTCAAGTACAATTCTCCAGCACTTTGTCACTAGCCCATTCTACCTAACTGGACAATGGCTGACTTTCTCAACTGTCAAATATCTCCTGAAATCACAGTTTTCCTGTGACACCTTTCACCACAAATTCAGCTTATACAAAATGGTTGAGTGGTATATTAAGCATCGGTGATCCATTTATTTTCAAATTGTCTTGTGCCCTGCAGGTCAGAATTCTCCCTCACGTGTTCTGATGCAACTCCACTCAACCAGATCCTGTCTCCTGTTACCAAAATGTACCAGCAAAACTTACAGTGGCATCACTCCACATGTACATCAGACTATATGATGCATTTAACACTAAGAAATCATTTGGTAAAATGAATAAACAGTTTGGGAGCAAGAAGCAGAAACCAGAGTGCTATCTCTGCCAGGGCAGTAGCTTTCCCCCTTGGTCAAAAAACCTGATCTCTCCTTCTGGCCCTATGATACTTTCCCTGTTGGCTTTTCAATCAGTCAGGTTTACAGGTGGAAGTGCTGTTGGTCATATTTTCACCAGAGCTTGGTGGTTAAGGAGCTCTGCAGGGATGTAGGAGGTATGAAATCAAATTGCCTGACAGCATTGGGGTGGCCTAAAACTACAGCCCCCCCTTTCCTGGACTATTGGAGGGGAAGTGTTATGTCTTGTTTGAAGATGTGTATACTTTATGCAGTCAGCAAAGCAGTATTCTGAGAAGATGGAAGTATCTTTGTACAGGTTCAAATTCCCCATGAAATGAATGGAAAACCATCTGCATGCAGGGTGACTGGGGATCTTTCTCAGCAGAAATTTACTGTGTTGCTGGATACCATTTGTATCTGAGAGGGCTATCCAGGAGCACAGAAAATTAGTCTCCAGTGCTCTAATTGCCATGTACGTGTAGACACTGACACGTTAGTGTGCAGCAAATTAGTCTGCTGCTCAGTATAGTGTTTTATGTAGATGTTCCCACTGAGTATTAGGGTCCCACCGAAAGTATAAAAGAATGACATATTAACACAAGTAAAACAGAATGATCCTGGTCACATGAACTGAGGCTTTGTCAGGAAATATACCTTAAATCAAGGTGGTCCAACTTTTGGGGACCCAGGGGATGCATGCCATAGGGGTAGTGGGCAGCCCCCTGGCTCTCCCACCACCTTATGAAATGCCCAGTATTTCTCCCTGCTGCAGGAACAGCATGAACAGCCTGGCTGTCCCCCTCTTCTGGCTGCATGCAGCACAGTGTGGGCAGCTCTCCCCCTTCCTCCTCACAGCACAGGCAGCCCAGATCCACCCTGCCACATGTCACATATCATGTGCCTGCATTGCGGGCAGCCTGGCTCCCTTCTTTTTTGCACACACAGTCTAAGCCAGGACAGGAGCATCTTGTGTGGGGGAGGGAGAGTGGTGGCCTGGCAGAAGCCTGCGGACTTCATGCTAACCCTTCAGGGGCCACTTGCAGCCCATGGGATGCCAGATGGACAGCTCTGCCTTAAATGTCTAAGGAGTAAAATAGATTTTAGCCCTAAGTTTGCTGTGAAAACCAAGCCTGGTGTTCAGCCATGCTAACTAGTCTACCTGAAGTATCACGCAGACAGCTCCTAGTTTAGGAGACAGCCCTCCTAGAGCAATGCAGCACACCAGAGGGCACTGCTGTCTGGCATGGTAAGTTTACTTGTAGACACGGCCAAAGTAGACAAATAATTTGATACTATTTCATAATTTAAAGATCCTTTCTAGATGGATTATTACTTGTTTACATGTGTAATATCAGGTTTGCGTCCACCACATGTGGGCAAAAATACAGAGGCTGTTTCTGAAAGTGTTGCCATATGTGCTTATTACTTTTCCATTGGACATGGTTTTCACATAGTCTACAGTTTTGAATATACTTCCATCATTAGTAATCAGGACTAAGGTTGAATAAATTATTCACAATCAATGATTTAGCTGTTGAATTTTACCATTTTTTATTCCACGAGAAGACTTAGATATTTTAATTTGAATGTTTTGTCTATAAAGTCATTCAGAGAATGATTAATGGTCTCTTAGTTTATTTACCAGGAAAACGAAGTTTCTATTATTTAGTATAATTTTCTGATTGAGTGCATCATCTTTTTTTGTGGTCCATGACAATAATCCCCCAATGTATAAGGAGTGGCAAGATGGCCACTCAAAACTTCCAGAGAGAACATGTGTTTACATGAGTACTCACAACACTGTTTTTCTGGGTGTTGATAGATATTTACATACTTCAGTGTAATTTACATTGGATTTGTATATTGATGTAAATTACCCTGGTATTGGCAACAGGTAGGTGTACAGCTGTTCTTGAGTAGTAGGCGCTGCAAAAGGGTGAGGTACAGTACCTCACCCCTATGCAGTTGGGAGCATTAGCAGGTGGCTGCCTCAAGACGGAAGCAGACAGATGAAGCCTAAATCAGTGTAATGTATACCAGAAGAGTTTTACCTGGTTCTTCCCTTCCTTCCTTCCTCCACTAGATTGGGTAAAGTAATTATCATCTGTCTGCTACTTTTTCAAATCACTAGATTGCTGATCACACCAATGTAAATACTTTATTTGTCCAGCCCTCTGAGTGCTTATCAGACATTTATACAAAATCAATTAAAAAGGATCACAAAAACTTTTGAAGGGATTAGGTGGTATTTTATGATATATTTAAAACACTTTTCCAGCTCTACTCAGAATGTTCTCGTCTAACAGACCGTAGCTCTATGAGGTTGTTTCCATTGTTGTCAGAAATATGTGAGTTGACAAGCTAGACAAGAGTCTTGAACAAGGCTGGTCTGTTCAACTCCCTGTCTGGACCTGCATATGAGATGTAAAAATTATCACATGCAAGAGAAATCCACTTTCTTTCCTTCCTTAGACATTAGCAGTTTGCACATATCATAGCAAGTTTATTTCATTTTTTCATCATACCATGTTAACCACATAGAAAAACAATCTACCTCAGAAAGTGCCTTTTTACCTGTATGTAAATGAAGTAGGTGAGACTATCCAAAGCAGTTGAATATAAGATGGACAGTAACAGGGCATTACCAGTCACAGGTCAGAGTGTTCTACTTCAGTTCACTTGAGGGTAGATTTTCTGACATTCAGGATATGCCAGAAGACTTACTGTTCTTTCAATTTCTTCCTTGATCATGAAATAGAGGGGCTGGCTAGAGAGTATACCATATTTACTTATACACAACATGCACTTTTCCCAAAAGATATCTACTAGAAATTGGGGTTCACATGTTAAGCTAGGAAATGTGTCCTGGGGCAGATCTGGGGGAGGTCCCCTGCTATTCAATTCTTCCTTCTTTCCTGTCATGCTTGGGAACAAGAGGATCTGATTATTTTGGGGCTGAATTGCCTGGCCTCCCTTCTTGATGTAGATGGGTAGCCACCAGTACCTGCTGAATCATCTGAGGAATCACCTGACTTGAGAAGAGGGACCAGGCAGTTCAGCTTAGCCAGCAGCACCTGTCAGATGGCTTATCCTGCAGGTGCCAAATTGCCCAGGCCTGTCTTCCCAAGGAGTTGAGCAGCAAGGAACACTTACTGCATCCCAAAGCTAACAGATGAATAGAGCAGCCACAGGTTTTACCTTCCTCCACTGTATTTTCCTTGTGAAAATACCAAAAAGTATCTTCAAGGAAAGACCTTTTTTTTCCCTTTATCCCACCTTCCAAAAACAAGATGCATGTCTTATTTGTGCATGTGGTATAGAGGTAAATATGGTAAATGAGGCCACAATAGAGATTTTGTGATGGCTGAGAGATTCGTCAAAGTTTTCTCTTGTTAAGATTCAAGTTCTGTTGATGAGGTTTTGTGCATACTTTTTCTTTTTGGGCAAGGTGGCTATTTTTATTTTATGAGCTGTACTTAACATTTAGGATAGGCATATTTGAGATCAACCAAAATCCACTAACATATCATGACATAATTTTATGATAGTAACATTTTGATTCCAGCCATTAATTAAACTGATGGAGGTTTAAAATATATAAAGTGTACTGACTAACTGTGCTGAGTAAGTGTACTGTTCTCTGATCAGCTCTGCTTAGATTGGTGAACTTTTCTGTAAACCTTAACAACTAATTAGAATGCATTAAAAATGACAGTGCCTGTTGATTGTAGGGTTGAAAACCAGAGATTATAGTGTCATACAACACCATGCAATATGTGAGGCAGTCGGCCCCTTTGAAAGCTCTTCACATCTGGCTGGTAGTGAATGGACCCACTGTCAAAGCATTTGCTGTTGTAGTACCTGGTTCCTCATGTACTAATTACAAGTTCTGAATGCAGGAGTTAGGAGAGTCTGGGGACTTGTGGCTGGAGTTCACACGGACTGGTTAAACAAAGGAAGCCCTGTTCCTCATTATGTTCCTGCACTTAATTAGGAAGTGAGTTTGTTGATCACTGGCTGCATTAAGAATCACTCATTTATAGCAGAGTACTTTGTGATTTTGTGAAAGTTTATTTAAATGACATCTTACACTTTGGCCATGAGGGATATGTCTTTATTTTATCTGAGTTTAAATATGGCTCTTGTAGTCATTCAGTCTGACAGAAAGAGAAACAGGAGCGTTTTGTTTCACAGGGTAGACAGGGAGGAAAGGGGGAGGGACAAGGGGAAACATTTCATTGCAGGGCTCAGTTAATTGTTTTGGGATTGACACATTGCTGTGTGAGTGCTGGTAAATGACTAAGAGATGTGTGCCTTGAATTCAGAGGGGAAGGATCACTGCCATGGTGGTACCATTCTCATGCCTTCTGGCTAGGAGTTCAAGGTCAAAACATTTATTGTCCTGACAGTTTATCACACTCAGCTTGAATGTGCAGATTTTACTGGTTTATAAAACTGCATACTGCTTTCCCTTGTCACACTGATGGCTGTCTCTTCTGGGAGTCAGAGCATTAGATCAATGAGACAGAGAGGGAGACTGAAAGTGATCTGTTGCCACTAAAAAATGTTTCACCATATGAGAAGTGAAAGTTGCCACAGTCCTTTCAATGCAGCTTGTGTTACAAGTCAGTTGTCGCTGCTTCTCTGTTAAAGGAATGTCGTCAAAATCCTGTACCACTGTCGGAGCATCAGTTCTTCATTCCTGGAGCCAGCAGAGATGAATGATGGATTGTATTCCTTGCCCAGAGACAGAGTCCCTAGATTCTGATACACAGTAGTAAGAAGAACACGTGAAAGAAGATTGAAGGAAAGTGTGTGGGGGGGAAGGGGAATAGAGGAGGAGACATAATGGAAGGAACAGAGCACCTTCTGATATTTCTTTGGTAGCTTTTACTGGGATTAATTAGTGTTGCTAGAAGGAACAGATTCTGTGCATCATTATTACTTAATTACAGGGATTTACCCAGACACTGCCTGCCATCTACTCTGGTTCCTCAAGCATAAAATGTCTCTAATTTCAAAGCTCTTATGTAAATTCTCATAACCAGATGTCTGCAGACATATCAGCAAGACCTGATGTGAAGAAGCACATGGAAGTTTGTTAGAATCATTCCTGAGCGCAATTTTAGGTTTAGCGTGCACAAAATCAGTTGAACCAAACTGAACAAAACAGTGCACAATATGTGAGAAGGGAAAAATCCTATATTGGAATGGGGATACCAAGCCTCTCACTCTCCCATTTGTAATTTCAATTATACTAAATTAAATTAGGTTCTCAGAGCTTTTCAGCAAGCTCACAATGCTTCTTTTTTGAACTCACCAAATAGGGCACCAAGATGAGCTGTCTTAAGCTCCTCTTTGAAATGTACATATTGTTGCCCCACAAAAGAGTGTAACTGCTTCAGAATCAGCTGAAGGAAGCTAATGTCTGATCCCAAGCTGCTGCTGTTGTAATGCTTGCCAAAGAAGATGGAGTTTGCTTTGCTTGTAGGAAACCATTCATTTGATCCATAAACAGAGTATCTGGCCTATATCCAAAAAAGTGAGCTGATTCGTTTTGTTGTTGTTGTTTTCAAAAAGCATGTCATTGTATGCTGAGATCGTTGGAGGAAAATCAAGATTAAAAACAAAAATGTCCACAAAGGTAGTTAGCA
>NW_017729024.1:20670201-20681723 GCF_001723915.1 Gavialis gangeticus | reverse complement strand
AAAAAATAAAAAAAAAAAATTTCCCAAAGGGAATTTGCCCCCCCCCCCCCCCGGTTTTTCATGAACAAAACCACTATTTCTCTGGTAAGAAAATACCTGGCAGGCTAACATTTGTGAAACCTTTGTAAATTATCATAAGGAATTATACAAATCTAATAATCCATCATAAAAAATAGTACAATATGCCACTTGCAAATGTCAGTCTTACAATAATAAAGTCAGGCCCTGATTCTATAAACATCGCACATGTGTTTAACTTTATTACCTTGCACAGTTCTATTGAAATCAATGGGACTATTTAAGTTGAGCACAAATGCAAGATTGAATTTAGAAGATGAGGGCTGTATTGCATAAGAAAATGTTAGATACACTCATCAGTTAGCTGGAGGAAAAAAAAATGAAATTAACTATAGATGGCCTGATCTTCCTGCTGAATTTCATACAAAAGAGAAATCCATCACTTTTAACACGAAAAAAAATATTTTATTGTTCTTGCTCAAACCTGAGAAAAATCTAGCCTTGAATATCAATAGAGGTCAAATATTTATTTTAAAAGGAAGAATATAACTTTCAGATGATTTAGGGCAGGTAAACTTACTTGAGGCCCAGAGATGCTAATGGACTGCAGGGCTCCTTGCGAGCTGGATCCAGCCCCTGGTGCGTGGGCTGTCATAGTGGCCACTGCAGTGACAGCAAGAGGTCCAGTAGGAATCGTAGCAATGGTAATACATCCTTGGGAGTAAGCAGTGAGCCAAGCCTGCCACAACTAGCCATGCCCAGTGGAGCCAAGGATCCCCAGACTCTACGGCTGGTCATGTCCCCCAACTTCCAGTGGCCTATGGGTAGTCTAGTAGACTGGATAAAGAGGCTCTGTGGGCTGGATCTTGCCTGCTGGCTGTATGTTTGTCCCCTAACATAGAGAAATATATAAACATTTGCCATTCAACCCAATTGAAAAACAATGCTAAAATTATAGTTTAGTTATATGATGAATAAACATTTGAACAGGTAGTAGGAAAATCCTGAAAATAACATTAAACAATTTTGGAGGATGGATTGATTGAGGTTGCAGAAAGGGGTTAGTGAATCAATGTAGAGGGAATGCAATTGGAGTAATTTTCTATATTTGAGGTGAACAGAGCAAGATTTTCCATTCTCCCTTCTTTATTGACAACTAAACAAGTAAACTAAAAAAAAACTCACTAAAAGAAATTGAACTTGGAGGCTAGGAACACACATTACACACAAACCGGTTTAAGTGATCAGAAGCTGGTTTAAATCCAGCGCGCATAAACCAGTTTCAAAATGGCCAAAAATGGTTTGAGATAAACCTGGATGAATGTAGTATCATACTGACCTGATTTGGCTCAAACTGGTTTATGCAATATCTGTCCCAGACCCCATGCTGGGTTAAGATAAACCAGACAGCCCCAGTATCCCAGCATGCTCTCAGGGCTGGGCAGGGCTCTCTGCTCCAGCCACTGGGCTGACCCTGCCCCTCTGATTTCTAGCTGGAGCAGGGACAAGCCCTAGCAAAGACACAGGCCGTCATGGCCCTGTTAAGGCAAAGTGGGTAGGGAGGGGGTTAATTCTTCCCTTTTTCTCCTGTTCCCCCACCGAAGCCATGGTCAGCCTGTCTGCCAGGGAGCAGAGGGGAGGGGATGCAGTGGTGGCCCCTGGAGCTGGCAGACCCTGGCAGCAGGGAAGAGACAGAGGGAGGAATTAACTCTACTCCCTGCCCCCTTCACCTTAACAGGGTTGTGCAGGGTTGGTTGTCCTGCAGGTTGGGGAGAGGGGCTCTGTTCCATGGTGGGAGGGGACACTTCCCCCCCTCTTCTTTCCAGGATGGGGAGGGGGTTTCTGTGAAGCACTGGATGGGGACTTTTCCTCCTCCTCCCCTCCCCCCCGCCACCATGGGGCAGGGAGGGGGACTCCATGCAATGCTGCCTGGCCCCAGAGAGGGGTCAGGGTGGAGGCTCTGTTCCATGCAGGGAGGAACTCTTCCCCCACTTCTCTTTGTCCTCCCAGAGGAGCAATGGGAGTCCAGAGCTCAGCTGGACAGGGTGGGGGTGTAAGGGAGGGTGGAAGTGTAGGGACTCCCACACACTCCCCCCATGGCGTGCAACCACCACTGCCTGGCAGCAGCAGAAGGCGGAGAGGTCAGGGTACTCATGCCCAGCACAGGTTTGGCTTTGGCCAGTGTCGTGCGGGGGTGGGGAGGGAGTGGAGCCTGCCTTATCCCCACGGCTCTGCTCCTTGAGCTTGAGCCTGCAGTGGTGGAAGCCTCACACTGAAGCCAGCTTCTTCCCCGACTCTCCTCTGTACTGGTCCCATGTTCTGCTAGGAGTGGAGGGAGCCCTGCCCCCTGCTTCCCTGCAGAGTCCAGCATGGGGCTTCCCTTCTGTGAGTGTGGAGCTGCTGGTGAGATGTGGAGCTGTGGGGATAGAAGTGATTGGGTAGACTGTGTGGGGCTGTGGTCCTTGCCCCCAGTTCAGCACTGGCTGCCTCTATCAAAGTTCTGCACTTGCACAGGGAAGCCCAGCACTGGACTTGGTGGGGAAGCAGGGGGAAGGGTTCCTTCCACCCCTAGCAGAGTGCAGGACCTGCACAGTGGTAAGTGTGGGAAGCAGCTGGCTCTAGTGTGGGGCTTCCCCTACTGCAGGCTCAGGATCAGGCTCAGGGAGCAGAGCCATCGGGATAAGGCAACCTCCACACTCTCCCCCCATGCAGCGCTGGCTGGAGCTGCACCTATACTGGGCATTAACACCCTGACCTCCCTACTTGCTGCTGCTGCCAGGCTTTGGGGGCTGCGTGCCATGGGGAATGTGTGTGGTGGTCCCTACACCCCCACCCTCCCTCACAGCCTACCCATGCACACCCTGCCCAGCTGAGCTCCACCCTCTTGCTGCCCTTGTGGGGGGACGAAGTAGAGGGGGAAGAGTTCCCCCTTGCATGGAACAGGGCCTCCCCCTGCCCTGGTGGGGGGATGAGTAGGAGGGAAAAGTCACCCTCTGGGGCTGGGCAGCATCCCATAGAGCCCTGCCTCCCCACCCCACAGTGATGGGGGAGAAGCAGGGGGAGGCGTCCCCCCTGGGGCCAGGAAGCCTCACAGAGGAGCCCCTGCTCGCCACCTCACTGCAGGGTGGGGAGGAGGAGGGAGAAGAGCCCCCCCACTGAACAGAGCCCCCCTCCCAGTCCCATGGTGGTGGTGGAGAGGGAGGAGGGGGAATAGTTCCCCTCTGGGGCTGGGCAGCCCTGTGCACCTGGATTTCTCCTGGCTATCAGGGAACCACTGGGGTAGGCCTGCCAGGGCCTGGCCATGCCCCCCACTCCCATAGCTTACCTTCCCTGTGGAAGGGAGAGCTGCTCTAGCACCCCCAGGCTTCTGGCTTGAGCCACTGCAAGCATGTACCAAACATCTGTCTATTTGCAAATTGGTTCACTCTCTGCAGTTTAGACTAACCTGCAAAGACTGAATCAGTTCAGGCTCAGGCTTTTTCAATGTCTGTCCCTAGCCAGAGAGTTACACCATAACTTGGCTTTGGATGGGGACAATGTTACACAAGTTTTATGTATTTTCCATCCCCTGTTTTTCAGTCCTGTCTAGCAGATTTTCTGGTTTAACTATGTTTAGCAATAAAGTTACCTGAATGGCTGGGTCCTGAATGGTACAGTTGTTCTTACCTATTCCGAAACAGCAAGTTCTCTTTCTTGTCTTTTCAGCTGTATGTTTGGTGTTGGGTGTCTGCTGAACAACCCTTGTTCTTAATGAACTTATAGGAACTGTCCCTGTAATTGCCCTGCCTCTTGTTACTGTTCCATCTCATTAGATCAGATAAACATCAGGCTCTCAGACAAGGTCTCATCACTAGGTTCTTTTAAATATCACCTCATTTCAGCCCGACTGTTATCGCTACATAGCCTTGCATTATAGCCTTCAAAGACTGGCCTTGGACCAGCTCCCATCAAATGTTAATCTATCAGGCACATTAACCTGAAGAAGCTTCTCTAAATTTCTCACCTAATCTGGTCAAATACTGATATAAACTTTTCAAAATGTGTTTCCCTGCCCCCCATCTACCAGAAGAGAGCAAGCATGTGTCTTCCCTTTAAATAACTATGCAGTTTCTGTCATGGGAATATAGCCTCTACTGCTGCTTCCATAGTCTCAGCCTGTCTTTTCTTAACCTAGTCTTGATTTAGACATGCTAGTATTGTAGCAGAGTGATCCCTTTGACCTGGCTCTCCTGTTTGTCCTTTGGCTTAAATTCCTCAGAGAATTTGCTAGATGCTGAATTACTTTGGTTTCCATGCTTGCTGAATCTGCAGTTTTTAAAGTTACAGCAACTGATGTCTTAGGATCTGCCGCTTCTTTTGCATTTGCTGTGGCTCAAGAAGACATTATTGTGAATCCTGCTTTTCTCTGGAATCTTTCTTTTTTCTTTAAACAAAATATTATCCAGTAATGAAACAGATAATTGCTAATAGGAGTTGGGCATATGTTTTCCTGCCTGTCCTGTGCTAACAGCCTTACTTTCTTCAGGGTATTGTCCTTAGCAAAGGCACTGATAATCACTGTCCACATTTTGGCTGAAACTGGGTAAGTGTATTAGCATTAGGGGTGTACAAAGCTTCAGTCCGTGATTCAATTTGGAGAAGATTCAGCCTGATTTGGAGGCCAAATCACTGAGTCCAAATTGAAGTGGGAGAAGAAAAAAACCTCCAAATTTATTTGGAGGCTCTGAATTGATTCACAGATTCAGAAGTCAGTCTTTCAGGGGAATAGAAACTGAGAAGAGGGAGAGGTAGCGGGGGGGAAAGACTGACATCTCTACTTGGCCAGTGACTGTGATCTTTCCCTGAGTCCCTTCCAATCACAGTGCTCTGGGGAAGGGACAAAGAAACAGTATATAAGCCTCTGTCTGCAGACTTTCTGTGCCTTTTGTGAGATGTTTTTGTCTGAGCAATAGCGTCTGAAAGGTACTGGACTGGCTTGGCTTCCTACCTAGTCAGCCTCCTGCTACTTTCTGTTCTTGGAAAAGATTGGACATAGCTTACTAACTAGAATCTCTTTACTTATCTTTATCAAATTCATTTCTTTCAATTTATATTTGTTCTTGGGTTTTTTTCCTGACACTTTTTAAAAAGAAAGCTGTGATTTCCCTGGCAGTGTAATCCATCACTGTGCAGGGAAGCACATACATTAAACACATTCACACACATACATAATAGAAGAAGTCAGATATTCATAGAAGAAGAAGAAGAGATTATATATAGTTTATTAATATTATTAGTATAGTTATTATTTATATACAGACTAAAGACAACACAGAAGAAATCAGATAGAGATTCAGATTAACACAACATAGAAATCAGACAGCCATAGAAGAAGAGATATTTAGTTACACACACAACAGGAAATACAACACAGAAGAAGTCAGACACAGTCATACATCAGAGAAGAAGATGACATATATTATTAGTTAGTTACACACACAGACACATTTTCCAGCACAGGAAAGATTAATAAGAAATGTGCTGGAAAGGCAGGTGCCAGGTCTTCTGACAGAGGATGGAGAGGGGCTAGAAATGGTAGAGGTAGAGCTAGAGCTGCAAGTCCCCCCTCCCCACCAAACATAGATGCATCCTCTGTCCTGGCAGCCATGAGTCTTCTGTTGTCAGTGGAAGCAAGGAGGTGGGAGCAATACCTGTCCCTGCATCTGCCCCTAACTCCAGAAATAGGCATCAGCAGCAGAATGACCACCATCCTCACTCCATTTTTACCTATTTCCATTTTAATTTTTTACTCCAGTTAATGCCCCACTCTCAGAGCTAGAGGGGGCACTCACTCCATCACCAGCCATCAGGGAAAGAACACGTCACTTCTGAGCTTCCATGCCAGGACAAACTTAGACGTATGAGGTGGGGCCATGGAGAAGGAGGAGGCCCCAGGTCCTGGGCATGACCACTAAAACTGCACTGCACCAGGGTTGGGGAGGCCAGGTGGGACTGCTGGCAGTGTGGCAGCCTCAGGAAATGCCAGGACCTGGGATTCCCCCTGGTGAAAGGCAGGTAGGAGGTGCCATAACCTCCAGCCATTACATGCATACACACAATCGTGGCTGGGAAAAGGCCAAATCTGTCATGTCTTTGACAGACCTGAGGCTTGCTGGTTGCAGTGGAGTTATGAGGCTCCAGGCGAGCTCAGCTTAGCTGCCTGGGATGCCAGCTTTTGGGTTGAAAAGTCAGGCTGAGGAAACTCCTGCAACTGATGTGTGTGTGTGTGTGTGAGCTGTTCCTGGATAGAAAGAATAGTAAAGAAGCCAGAGGCTGGCATGCAATGCAGGCAAGAAAGCCAGGCAGTGAAAATGGAAATGAAGGCATCAGGGGGTGAAAGAGACAGGCTGGGGTAGGGGGGGAGGGGGATGTAGCAAGTAAAAGTGGAGAGGTACCTGGGGAGTCAGATGTCCAGCAATTTGTAGTGTGTCATAAATCCAGTATCTATACTGAGTCCATGAGTATGTAGTAGGCTGATGAAATGAAGTTCATAAGCTCGGCTGTGAAAAGTGGTTTGTAAATTCCCTTTCAGGATCAGGCCTGAGAAACTGGAGACAGTGTTTTTTTGTGAGAAATGTGCCTCCACAGGTAGTTGGGTATTCTTTTCTTGGATAGGTTCTGGTGTGCAGTTTGTGGGGGTACTGGAGATTGTTGGCATGTTCAGTGTTTTGAGCTGTAGGAAGCTGGCTTCTGGTGATGAGGTTAGGTTAACAAGGTTTGGTGCTTGTTTGAATGTAGAAACCACTGCATCTATCTCCATGAAACCTGACAGGCCTCATGCCCTCAGAAGGGGCTACCATCCATGGAATTTTTATCTGAATCAGCCAAAAAAATGACAAAGTTATAGATATTTCAGTGATTCTCCATTATACTATATGGTCAAATCTCTCCGAATCAGTGCCGAATCTTCCAAAGCTGAATTGGTGCCAAATCTTCGGAAGCCAATTTGGCTGAATAGATTCCAAACGCTGGTCCAAATCTCCAAATTGAAACATCGTCCTCAGAATCAGCCTAATCCAAATCAAATACTTCCATATTCGGACAGGCCTGATTAGCATACTAATGTTTGTTCACAGAATCGAGGTCTAGACTTCTCCACTACAAACTGAAGTGTTCTAGAGAGCATGTCTGCAATTCTTGAATTAAATTTTAATTATATTTGTAGAGCACATATTTTTAATTTAAAAAAAAAATCTGTATTCACAGTGAGGAATGGGAGTCAGAGGGGGAGTGGAAATCTTGCCAGATGTCCTTTTATTAGTTTTAGCTAACACTGGTCTCCCAATGATAAAGATACATTTTTGTTTACACCTATGGTCTTTTGCCAAAGGCTGCTTCTTTATTTGAACATACTGACATTCGTTTTTTGTTAGCTTCCAGTTTTTGTTTTACACAGAGTTTTACAAAAGACTGAGTCTCTAAACTTGTGAAATGGATCATTTCCGTGGAGGTACCATATTTGTTGTATTCTGAAGGGAAAGGACTTCAACAGGACTGCTTACAAGAACAACAACAAACACAACTGAATTTTGCAAGATTTGTGTAATGGTGTAACTGATGGTGAGGGGAGCACTGAAAAAACAGCTGCTGCCTATTATCCTAGGCACAGGAAACAATTGTCTATGAAATACTGAGAGGCTGAAGCTGTTTAGATTACCTTTTATTGTGTTCTGTGAACCCTTCTTCTGGCTTTGTTTCTTGTCAGACTGTAGAACCTTTAGGATTTTTTCCCCACAACACAGTGTAATGCTATGACTCTAGTTCTTCTTAAACATCTCCTTCATCCATGGACCTGTATTTCAAACAATTTTAACTTACTGATTTTAGGATTTGGTACAGAGGATTCTGCAGTAGCCCGAAGGGTAGATTCTTGAAGAGCAGAAACAGAGTTTATTTGCAAAATTACTGATATCTGTGGGTTGCGGTAGCTTCCAGAACTAATCTGACACTTTGGACTATGGCCTCATACTTCCCACAGATTATATAATTCCTCCAGATAGTCTGGTCTCCTGCAGTACTTGGTGATTTCATAGAAAATATCTCCACAATGCTTAAGAAAAGAAGAACGGTTTTCTTTCCCATCTTTCAAATAATCCTATTGTATTTCCCCATACTTAAATAGCAAACTATTATGTAATTTCAGATACTTCTAGGCACACCTTGGTGATGACTTTTAATGTTGACTACTATATATAAATCTAAGACTGACGTCATAGTTGCCATTCGAAAGATTTTTGGCTTTCTTTTTTTTATATTTAGATTTGTAATGTTCACTGTGTTGGCATTATCATATAGCACTATGTTTGCTCTAAGTATTAAAATGTCTTGGTGTGTAGCCTCTATGATCCTACAGTTGGCTTTGTATTCACCTGGTTGAGTATCAAATTATATTCACTGTGCTTTTTATTGTTACTCATGTGATTGTATTACATTACTCTTACTCACCACTACCACAGGAGCCTCAGCGCTTTGGGGGGCTCATGCAGAGCCCCCCACATGGCATGGGGCAGCAGGGGGCAGCAGGGATCACCCCCCAGCCTGGCAGGAATGGGGAGTCTGAGGCTTTTTTCTGTTTTTTTTTTTTTTCTTAAAGGGCCGGAGCTGCAGTAGGCAGGGCAGCTGTGAAGGGAGCTGGGACAGGGGGCTGTTGGGGGGCTTGTGGCAGAGCCCCCCATGCAGTGTGGGGCAGTGGGGGGCAGGAAGGATCGCTCCCCCACCCAACAGAACCTGCTGAGTTGGAGCTTTTTTTTTTGAACAAGTGCCAGGATCTGGGGTGGGTGGGGCAGCCATTGCCAGGTTGCAGAGGATGGGCCTGGCTGATTCAGAGATTCAGCAGAAGCTGAATCTCCGAATCAGATTCAGCTGAATTGATTCAAGACAGTGATTCAAATAACTGAATCGAATCACTGTCCCCCGCGAATCGGCCAAATCTGAAGCTGCTTCGCACAGGCCTAATAAATAGCTCTGTAATTCACACCTTGATGTATGTACCCTACTACTATAGCTCATGATTGTTGTTGTAGCAATAATTGTCATATTGTCTAATAATAAAAAGGCAGGTCTGTGTGGCTTTCATAATGCATGTCATTTCACTATGCCACACACGTTATGGTGGGTGCTCAAACAATTGTAGGGCTGAGAGTTACCTGAACATTGCAAAAAGAACAGTTAATAATATTAATCTAAATTCCTGCCTACAATTTGATCAAGATGTGTTCAGGCTTACTTATTATTCACTGTTTACAAGGAGGCCCAAATTCGTTATTTTCTCACAGGCACATTTCACACAATAAAAGTGTGTTTTTTTATTCAAACATTTTGTGCTAGGTGCCTTTTTGGTTTTCTAGTTATGCCACTGACCACTGGTCCACTTCCCAGGTATGTGCTGCATCAGGAGCAGTGCAAAGGTGAACTCAGTGCAGTTGGAAACTGTGCCTGATTGTGCACTCATGGTCTGAAATATAACTTGTAATATTATGAATGAAAGACTCAAAGGGGCATTTCATTGCTTTGGAAGTTGCCTAGGCTGTTTGCATGCAAGTTATCCCAAACATCTCCTTTTTATCCAATTTTATTCCTGTCTGGGATTTCATGTGTGGGGTAGTTTTAGTTTCTATACTTTTTCTTTCAGTTATTCATCCCCCCACTCTAGCTGTAGCCCCTCCCCCCACTTTTCTTATAGGTGTTAAGAGGACATTAAAGAAATTTGAAGTGTACAACATTTTTTGCCAGGTTTTTCGGGCTGTGTGTTTTCTAGGCTGTTGTTATACAGAGTGTTAAGAAACATTCAAATCTTCACCTATAATACAGGAGGAACTGCACTGGCTCTATTTAGGTCATTCCGCAGTATGTTATTACTATATGCATTTAACTAATACTTGACCTCCTTATAGGCTAACGAGGGATGCCTTGAGACTAAAAAGGCTAAGAACCACTGATTTAAATATATCTTCAGAACATTTATTAAAATTCATGGACTATTCAGGTCTATAACCCTAAATAGTTTTGAATGTTGATTGTCTTTTGTACAGTTCCAGTTAATAGGCACATCCTGTTGTTTTCTTTTAACTGCATGCTAATCAGCAGGGATCCTGGTTTTCTCTATTCAAAAATGGCAAATTCTCTCATTTAAAAAAATCACCAATTCTCTGATTAAAAACCCCAAATCTGTTATTTTTCCTGCTATCAAAATGAAATGCCACTATATATTTAGGTATCAGTTAACCACAATTTTTGTTTATATATTTACAGTTTTAAAGCAATCTGGAAGCCTGCCAGTGCCTCATTCACTATAAAAAAATTCTAAGTAGCTATAAATGTTGGTGTTTGATTACGGGTTTTTTATTGTGGAAAATCAGAGCTCCCCCTGCCCTGATATGCTGGTGTCCTGCCCATTCCATTGCCCTTCACTCCCAAGCCACAACCCTTCACTCCCCCAGGTGCCCCTCACTCCCAACCCTTGGCCCCCTGGTCCTGCCAGTACCTCTTACTCCTGACCCAGAGCTCCCAGCCCTGCTGGTGCCCCCTCACTCCCAACCCACAGCCCCCTGGTCCTGTCAGTGCCCCTCAATCCCCAACACATAGGCCCCCCACCCCTACTTGTGCCTCTCACTTGCAACCTATAGCTCCCTGCCCCCCTGAGCCTCAGCTGCCAGGGCTATGGGGCCAGGGACCCAGGTCCACTGTCCCCTGCCCCCCCAGCAGTGCCTGAGCCCTGGCTGCCACCTGTGGGAAGCAGCAGTTGTGTAGCAGGAGCATAGCATGGAGCCCAGCTCCCCCTCCCTCACAGGTTGTATGGCTGGAGTGGAACCTGTTGACGGTGGGGGGTGTGGATGTGTGCTGGTGGCTGCAGGCTTGGGGCTCCCTGCCCCACATTGGCCTTCCCTCCATGGTCTCCATGGCCAATGGGTAGGACCTGGTGCAGGAAGGCAGAATGAGGTGGGGAGGCTCAGTGCCACCAGAAGACCCTTGCCACCATGGTGAGGCACCCTCTGGCCACCCAGCAGCAATGTGGTGCACAACTCCATGCAACCACCCCGCTGCTGCCGGGTGGGTAGGGGGCACCTAGCCATGGAGCTCCCTGCCACACCAGGTCCTGCATGCCAGGTTGTGAAGGCCCTTGGTAGAGGGCAGCAGGGTAAGGAGCTCCAAGTCTGGAGTTGCCTGTCCACATCTGCCCCCCACATGGGCCCTGCTCCAGCCATACCACCAGTGAGGAAGGGGGAGCAGTGCTGTATGCTCTGCTCCCATCACAGCAGCTACCACCTCCCATGGGTGGCAGCTGGGGCTTGTGTGCTGCTGGGGGAAGGGGGGACAGGGGACTGCTAAACGGGGTCCCTTGTCCACATCTGCCCCAGCCCTGTGCACAAATATGTAGGTCATGTGCCCCCACCATGTTCCCCTCACGAGTCTGTGCAGTGGCAGGAAGCCAGCTCCCCCCCCCCCCCCCCCCGGCGGTGCTCGCG
>NW_017729024.1:20661638-20669975 GCF_001723915.1 Gavialis gangeticus | reverse complement strand
CCCCCCCCCCCCCCCGAGGAGTTGTCCATGGCTCCATCCCACTCCTCACCTAGGCAGTACATTCTCACCTTGGTCCTGGGTCCAAGCCCCAGGCCCCATATATCACCCTGGCTAGTCAGTGCCCCCAGCCCAACTCTCTTCCTCCCTCCCTATGGGGGCCTCAATCCCCCTTTCCTCCAGACTTACATGCAGGGGGTTGCAGGAACTGCTCCCCATGCTGCTTGGCTGCCACATGCATGTGTGCATGCACACATATATGCGGTACCCTCTGCCTGATCGCCCTCTTCTCACTCCCCACAGCCCCTTGCATGGTGGAACTCTGCCAGTCTGCAAGGGGAAACCCTTTAAAGGAGAAAATCCATGTTTTTCCATGGTGAATGGAAAATCTAGATCCCTGCTAGTCAGAAGCTGATGGTTACTCCAGAAGAGCTACCCCTCCAATTTTGCTGTCCTGGGAGGCTTCCTGACTTGTCCATAGAACAGGCTAATCCAGCAATAATGCATTATAAAGAAACCTTCATTAAAATGTTGTTAACTGAGGTCCATAGTTTCTTTTCATGGTGATATGGTCTGTGGGGAAAAAATATCCACTTAATGTGAAAGTTTTGGAAGTTGTGGGATTAAGTGAAGAGGACCTTCTGGACTTGGTTACATTCACTTACACAAAAAGACTTTTGAATATAACTGGTGTTGTAGACAATTGCTCTGGAAACCAAAACTTGGGACATTCAAGAGACAGTAAATGATCCCTAATCCTGTAGGATCACAAAAGCTTCAGTGAAGGTTATATCTGGTTATTCTCACAAAATATCTGCTCCTTTTCAAATAGAAAAAACTCGTCATCAGTGTTGACATCTCTTTTCTACATGGCTCTGCAAAATTTAGTCAGATGCCTTAATTTTAATGGTGTGTACATTCATTTCTTGATCTGCTTTATTTAACTTTCATCTCAAGTGAAAATTATCAAGAAATTCATGTCATTATTATATAATCATGTACATAATAATGGTTTGGGAACAGGATTAGGATTGATGATGGAGTTATGAATCTGGTACTTTTCATTACTTAATTAATCAGTTTAATAAACCAAGGTTTCTTCAGGAAAAAGTGAAAGACCTCTCACCTTACAAGAAATAATGCAGCACAGTAGTAGAGCTACTGGATAACAATGTGGAAGAATAACTCTGTTTCTGGCACTGTGTAGATGGAACTTTAGTTTTTTTTTCCCTCTCAGGCAGAACATAAAAGAATTACAAGGCAAAGTCCATTCCCAGTTTCTGGAGTTATTACACATTTATGTATTATGTGAGGCTGCCTTTGAGGACCGTCTGGAAGGAACAGTTGGTGCAGAATGAAGTAGCTTGTTCTCTGACGGTAGTGGGTCACCAGGAACACATTATTTCAGTGCTCTAGATCCTGTCTTGGCTTCCAGTAGCTTTCTGGGGAGAATTGAAGGTGGGTCACCTAATGGATTACCTCCTCCCTTATGTTCCATTGTGGTCCATAGATTCAGCTGACAGCAACCCCTAACAAGTTCCAGTTGTGGGCCAGGCTTATTCAGCCAAAATACCTAGGGAGATTGTTTTTATTAGCTGCTCCTCGGTTTTGGAACTTCCTTTTAAGTCCTGTCACAGCCCAAACCTGTACATGTCCCAGAAGTGTTGTAACACCTTTTTATTTGGGTGGGCTTTTACTTAAGTTTGGGGTTATTGTTTGGGGGATAGTTTTGTTATGTGCTATTTTATTTTAATATTTTATCTGTTTTTATGATGTATCTTGTTTTTACTGTAAGCTGCCCAGAGCCTTCTTGGGGGAAAGGGGTATATAAATCAAATACATAAGTTATAACAAAGAATAGAGACAGAGCTACAGAAAACAGTGTTTCAGTAGCTCATATCCATTCCTCTCATTACATTGACTTGTTCTTCTATTGTACTTTATCTTTTTTTACCCTATGTATGGATGGCTTTTCTCCCCATTCTCTTAAAACTATATATGACATCTAGTGTCCTTATGGGAAGTAGCTTTCTCCAATGCCTAGCTCTGCAGCTTCTTAATCTAACTAAAGTGACCACAAGATGGGATACATGGATAAATAACAGCTCTGCTTTGAAATTACCATTAAAAAAATTGATTTTTAAAACTCTTTTGATAAAAATTATTTCATTTTGATATTTTTATAAATCCATTTAATGTGGGTAAGAAAAATACCTCTCTCTCTAACTTTTTTTTTCCAAAAAAGAATGTGGATCATATGTGGGGGTCTAAAAGAAGGAAAACAGAGAGAGAAACTGTTTCTCTCCAGCAAAATGCAGCAACTCTTATTTTAATTTTTTTAAAAAGGAGTGAGAGCTGGGGAACTGATGAAAGCATAACTTAAATAGGAATTGGCATTTTCATATTCCAGCTAAATCAATATCAAAATCAGAACTCTGAATTGCAGAATAGAGTAAGGGAGTTACATGAAACACTATATTGTGACCACAATATGCAATATGTGAAATGTGCAATAAACAGATCTGAAATAAATGCCTACAAAAAGATGCTGAAGGAGAGGAACAGAGGTTAAATCTGTCATCTAGGCTTTTTTCTTCCAATATACTTCAGTCTCGGGAAATCTGTTTATCAAAGAAATTGACAGAAGGGAAGTTTGCCAGCTTTAAAGCTATCTGGGATGAAGATCAAACAGTAGATGGATAGTTGGACAACAAACTGGAAAGCTGTATAAAACACTTTGCTTAGTTTTCTGTTCTTGCAGCTCAAGTCAGTGTGCAAGAGATCTGCTTTTTGGCAGGTGTGCAAGAGATCTGCCCTGCAGCCTTCTTAAGCACCATTCTGATCCCTTTGACCTGTCTGATCTGCTGCTCCCCACCCTGTGCTCCCTGCCCAATCTGCTGATCTGCTTTCTGTTCCTTGCTCTATCTGACACTTTGCTGCCTGTTTCCTCCTGATCTGCCATGTTCCACCCACAGGCCATATCACCACAATTAGGGACATGCGGTTGTCTTGAGGAAAAAAGCAGTGGCATAAATTTGTGCTGCTGTTTTTTGCTCTAGCGCACACCCCTGCACGTGGGTTTAGTTTGGGGAAAAATGCTCTGGGTGGGCTAGGGGAGGCTGGGGTCAGCACCTGGGCTGGCCCCAGCAGCCTTACCTGGGGTCCTGGGGGCTTCCCAGGGCTTCAGTGTGGTGATCTGGGCATGTTGAGCCTGGCTGGCACCCAGAGTCTGGCTCTGGCCAGCCAGGCTCTGATTTCAGGTGGCACACACTGCCACCAGATGAGCCACCCCACTTTTTTTTGGTGTGGGTTTTTTTTACATTGGGATTTTCTGGTGTCCAAAAAACCCATTGTGCTGCTAATTTGCAGCGTGGCAAACGGCTACATATGTTCGTCTCTGGACACACCCACAGAAGCTGCCTAGTGCCTATATCATTAGTGGCAATCAGAGTTTCGCTGTCTTATATAAGTTGAAGCACACTGATCTTGGACTGTTTTTATGGTAATCTATAGAGTTCTGATTAATTACAGTTATGTACGAGATCCCATTTTGATTTATTATAGCCTGCATAACTTCTACCTACACTTTGCTTGCAACATTGAGTTGGATAGGTGCATACTATAAATGTGAACAAAACAGTAGTGTCCTGCCAGCATAAATGGCATGGGCACATTTAATTACAGTACTGTTTAAGTGATTTCAATTGGAAAAATATTCTTCCTGTTATGTAAAATTAACATTATTAACTGCCAAACATAACTGAAATATTAGACGTATTAAAATAATAAGCACAGGGAAAATGGAAAGTCAGTATTAAAAAAAAAATGACATTTTTAAAGTCATTTTGACTCCATAGACTTTTTGACAAGTAGAATTTTTTCATTTACTCACATTTTTTTGACTGTTCTATTCAAAATATTTTTGTTTACAAAATGTAGGTGATTTTTCTTGTTTTTAATAGTCTTTTATTTGCCTACTTTTATTTTACCATTGATAAAAGGGTGGAAAGGAAAAATTATAGCTGACAAGTCACAAAAATTGAAAAATTTTCATTTTTTGATTTTTTAAAAAAATCTCAAAAGTGAAAAAGATAATTGGTCAAAATTGTGGATTTT
The DNA here is from genome assembly GCF_001723915.1 of Gavialis gangeticus. NCBI lineage: Eukaryota > Metazoa > Chordata > Crocodylia > Gavialidae > Gavialis > Gavialis gangeticus. Next base: position 20,665,862 of record NW_017729024.1, on the reverse strand, counting down.
TTATCAAAGGCTGTTTAAAGGGACAAAAGGGAAAATATTTATAATTTCTAAAAAGGAAATAGTTAAATACATTAGCAATGATTAAATCTTGATGGCTTTACCCAGGCTTTAGTTATGCTCCTGAGAATTGCACATAAGGGAAGTATTTATACCAGTGGTCACCAACCAGTGGATCTCAATCTACTGGTAGATCTTGGAGCCTTTTGCAGTTGATCTGAGGCTGGGGGTGGCGTGCAAGTGCCCATGTGCATGCATGACGCACGTGTGCACCTCAACCCAGCATGTCAGTCCATGGGAAAAGGAAGGGGCACGAGCTAGATTGAGGCCCCTGTACTGAAGGACATTGCCACAGAGGTAGGATCAGGGGTAAGTTGAGTGGGTCCCAGTTGGGTGGGACTTACCTGCTGGGGGGGTGCACCCCCAAATAATTTTTTCTCCCTCTGCCTTGATCTGTTCCCCCCCTCGCTTTCCTCCCCACAGACTTACCTGTTGGGTGGCGGGCCAGGGTGTGGGGACGAAGGGGTGTGGTGGCAGCACATGGTAGATCTTGGGTTGCTTTTAAGTGCCAAAAGTGATTTCTTACTTAAAAAGCTTGGAGACCACTGGTCTATACAGACTGCCACTTCCTGACCAGAAACAGGATTAGCTAATTCTATTGCACCTGTCCCTCTCCCTTCCTTGTCATGTTCCCTTTAGAGGACACTCAAATAATTGGGGGATCTTCAGCTGAGAAGAGGCATAGATCAGTGGTTCTCAAAATTTTGCACATTCCATCCCACCAACCATTTTGTCAAAAAACCCTGGTCCTACCATTATAAAAACAAAACCCCACTTTTGCACTGTTGGAAATATCTGTTGATTCATCTATTTGAAGTGCAAACAACTCTGATTTTTTCAATCAGGCAATGAATTGAAGTCCCACCTACACAACACCTACACAACCTTCATGTCCGACCAGTGGGACACATCCCGCTGGTTGAGAAACACTGGCATAGATAACAGGCTGAACAGAAATAGGCGGGCAGTGGGAGGAGAGGAAGGGTTAATGTGGGGAAGAATAACGGGATGTATATCATTTGGCATTGCCCTATAGACTTCAGTGGCCAAATGGCAGAGCTACAATTCCTCCATGCTGATGGACTTGTCTTCTTGATCCTAGGAGACCCATGAGGTTAATGACTCTGAGTGCTTGACAAAAAGAACTGAATGGGGGAAACCTCACAAGAATTTCTCTAGTTTGGCCCCTTGTGACCAGCTTAGAACCAGAAGCAACTAGGCCTTTAATATTCATTCAGGGCTTAGTCAAACAAAACATTTATGAGTACAAACTAAGCATTAATAAAAATAAATCTTAAACACTAATTTTTCTAAATGAATAATTAACTGCATGCACATTTTACATATCTTTTGATGGATTTGTACACATGCATGCATGTGCACACACAGATGTGTACACGGATAAAAATATTGAATAACCAATTTCACTTGCCTTCAAGCCCATTCAGGTCCTCTGATTTGGAAGAATGGCTTGGCAGAAACTGTATAGCTATTTCCTAGTGTCAGGATCTGTGTGGGGAACCTGGTGTAAATAACTCAGTAACAGGGAAGCGTGGGCAGGATAGGTGGGATAACTCGGTAATGGGGGCTGGCAGGTTGGGGTGGGGGGATGGAGGGGAAGTTGGTTGGTCTACAGTGGGTATTATTCATCTTAGGTTGGGCATGTCAGGAGGCTAAAAATAGCCCAGTCGAGGTTGGAGTCAGGGGCTGGGGGTTAGAAGAGCAAAAGCACAGCCTCAGGGTTGGAGCAAGTGGCTGTGCTCTGAATATGTACAGGTGTTTGCTCAGTTGGATTAATTCATTTCTAATCCAAGTTAGTTCAATTCCTGCAGTGAACTAACTTAGATTGTGTCTGCCATTTTTTGCCTGATTTAACCTCACTGTCTGCCTACACAGATGGGCATTTAAATTGACCAAACCTTAGTTAGGTCAATGTAAATATAACTACTGTATGTGCCCATAGAGAATAGGGAGTCTCTTGCTTCTGTAGGCAGTGGAGCCTCAATTATTGTCAGCTCTCTGGTGTATAGGAAATATTTAGGGGAAGAATCATGAAAGGGCTAGTAGTCTTGCAAATATGGCCATAAGTTTCCATGTAGGAAGTATAAGTCCAATAGCAGCCAGAGTGGCATTGCAGATGCAGAAGAAAGCATGGAATATGTATGTCACTTCTTCCCTGCTACTCCCTCTTCAATGATTTCACACAAGACAAATCCATTCAGACCTGTTAGAGTAAGTGGGAACCCAGAAAAATTGCCTGAAGGATGTCTTCACTAGATTGAAATTGTAACTATACAATAATGTATAATTACTACTCCATTTAAAAATAATTTTTCAATAAATCTTAATAAAATTATATGTGTGTATGTTTATTCTCCATATATTAATATTGTTCTTTTAGCTATGAAATACAAGTTTCTATAATATGGATATTGCCTTCTGAACTTCCATTAGTGTATGTAGAATGACCTTTTGCATTGGTTTTCATCCAATTTGTGAGGATACAGCTGCTTACAGTCAGTTTTATGAGCAAAAATCTAAATCATGTTTTATATCTATTAGACAAAATAGAGAATAAATTTGGGAATGACTCAATAAAGCCAAAAAATAAAGGATATATGCAGGAATGTAAATTATAAGCAGAGATACAGGGTTTGCAACAGTAAGTAACAACAGCTGCTGAAGTATTTGGGAAACAGTACTGCACTTCAATTGGAATTCATTACTCAGAGCAGATTTTTCTATAGTCAACTCAGTTCAGAGCTCCTTGTATCCCAGACTTGCACTGGTACACAAGGGAAAAGGGAAGCCCTGTTTAGACACTAAGCTCCATTGTATGTTTGGGATTCCCTTAGTATAAAATGTGTGGGAGTTGCTTTCTTTGCTGTTTCCCACTTCTCTGTGGCCACAATGGAGCAGGAAATGGAGCTGCCTGGAAGCTACTTATAGCCAAAGACTTTCTCCTTTGCAGTGCTCGGATATGATCTTATATGGATTGTACACCAACTTAGTGTAGGGAGACTGCACCAGTGTACAGCCTCTCCACCTCTCAGACCACAGCACATGCCCCGCAATAGGTGATATTGTACTTTTCCTCCTAGATGGTATCTTCCCAAACAAAACAAAACAAAACAAAACAAAACAAAACAAAACAAAACAAAATGCCCCAAACTCACTGGCTCCTGCTAGGCAGGAGGGTGATCCCTGCATCTCTGTGGTGCATGGGGAGGGGCTCTGCCATGAGGCCCCCAATGCCTGCCCACTCTCATGCCCCTCCTCCCTCATGGTTGCCCCACCTGGCTCCAGCTCCCAGTTCTTTTAAAAAAAAAAGCCCCACACTCACTGGCTGCTGCCAGGTGGTGGTGGGGGGTGACCCCTGCTGCTCCTTGCTGCTCCCTGCTGCCCCATGCTGCATGGGGGGCTCTGCCATGAGCCCCCTGAAGCCCTGACAGCTGCTGCAACAGCTGGTGAGTGTGGCCTTTTTTTTTTTTTTTAAGAAATGGGAGCTGGAGGCTGGGGAGCCTGGGGGAGCAGGAAAAGGATGGAGCCTGGTGGAAGTCCCCCCATGATCCCCTCCATTCTCCTACAGCCCCACCCTCCCAATACTTACCAGCATGGAGTTCGAGTCCAGCTCCCTGCAGCAGTGAGTGGGGATTGCCCGAATTGCTGAAGCTCTCTGAATCTTTTCCGAATCGATTTGGAGAGCTTTGAATCAATTCAGATCTTTTTATTGGTCTCCTGATTCAATTCAGATTTGGAGATTTGGCTGCTGAATCAGGCCAAATCTCCTTCTAACTGAATCAGCACCCAGAGCTTCGCACAGTCCTAGAAGGTACATAAGTAAACTGAAGTTCTGAAATTAAGTACAATCCTATTCTACCTTTTTTCAGTCCCTAAAGGACTGTTAATACAAAAGGTGGCTAGCTCCTCCTCATCGTCAACATTGCTTTTTTTGGTGGCTCGGTCTTAAGGGTCAGATGATGGTGTGCTACAAAAGTACGTGTATTTTCAGGAATGTGAACAGGGTGGAATAGAATAGCACTTAGGTACCAAAGTCCAGTTAGATGCCCATTTGGTGGAATGAATTTGCCCCAAATTGTTCTAATTTACCACCCCCATTTATATAGGGATCATAGATTCATAGATTCATAGATTCATAGATTAAGG
>NW_017729024.1:20657975-20661627 GCF_001723915.1 Gavialis gangeticus | reverse complement strand
TCCGCAGACAGGGGGGCAAGGTGCCACCGACTCCACCATAAGGCATCAAAAGTGCCTCTCTTGCATTAAGCAGAACCTTAAGCCTTGTTTTTAAAAAAAAAGCATGTCAAGGCTTGCTGGCTGATATTACTTTAAGTTATTTATGCTGCTAGAAGAGAAACATGAGAGCACTCCCTGAATGCAGTTCAATAGCAGGAAAGGAAGTTTAGAGGTGCAAAAAGAGACCATAAATAATAAGTAATACTTTTGGAGAGTAGATTCTGTCTGGGAGAATGTCTTATGGGAATTATGGTTTGTTTGTTAATGCTACATAAAATCCCAGGTGGTAAAGGTATTATTTTGGGAGTACACAAATATGGAGAACTCTATTTTTTTAGTATAGAGTTGGTTGTATTAGATTTCTAGGAACAAGACAAAAGATTCTTGTTTGAAGCCCAAAAGTCAGATCTCTCCTAAATCTGCCCTATGTCTATGGCCTATCTGAAAGCATAAAATATTTTACAATGCATTGAAAGCAGTCAGCAGGATGGTGTAAAGAACAGTCATAGTTTCTAACTTGGATTGTTGAATATGGGTCCAATGTTACATGTACTTCTGCTGCTGTAGAACAGAAATAATTCTTTTGCAGTTGATGGAGTTGCAAATGTGTAAGAGAGGGAAGAATAGTCAAGAACAGTTTAAAAAAAATTCCTGATGACATCTGCATTTTTGCTGTTGATCAAGTATCAATACCTTTGGGATTTAGCCTCACAATTTGAGTGCAGTATTTTCAGTATAATTTGAATCAGATATTAATTCATCAGCTGAAAATTATCTAGAAATATAAGCCCATGTCTGGGACAGAAGGAAGTCCTAAGCTACTGATCCTATTCCTTCCTCTTGAGGCACAAGAACTCTTCTCAGTAACCTAAATATGCATCTCTTTTCCACACTTTATCTGTTAAATACTACTAACACATCAAAACAAGTGAATCCTTACATCCTGCAGTTTTATAACTCATAAAGCCAACTTTACCCATTTTACCCAGAGGGAGAGCAGCCAAAAAGAGGACAAAGCCAATGAAAAAAGAAGTGTGTGTCTGGCTCTGGATATGAATTATGAGTATTCAAGGGGAAAAAATATGAATGATTGCCAAAAAGACCAAGTGAGTTAAGGGACAGCTGGAGTTTTATGCTGGAGTTTACAATGCATTACTGTTCAATAAAAAAGGAGTCCTTACAACAGCAACTCATGCATCACATGATACTTAAGCTACCTCTGAACACAGCACCTTCTTCAAAGAAAATAACATTTCCTATTGAATTAGCTATTAAAGGAACAGTAGGTGATCAAGCTAAAAATGTGTCACATAGTATAGAAGCAATCTGATTCAGAGACAGATTTTTTTTGGTACTGGGCTATCCCCTGCAGCACTAGTAGCAGTGATGATATTTCCCTTCTCAGCACACTGCTTAATTCTCAACACTTAGCTCTCTTCTCCTTTCAGGGGTGACAGGCTTTAAAACCAATGCCAACATTTTCAAAACTCTTGGCAGACACAAATAGCTTTGTGGGTGCCCATTTGGGGGATCAGATTAAAGCAGTATTTGTCAAGTCCAAATTGTGTAAGAGTTCAAGTTACCAGACAGAGGGGCCTTGGTGTCCAAAGCTTATTTTCAGAAGGCCTTACAAGCTGAGTGTTAACTACTCAAAAGTTAATTGTGTGAAGGCACAACTAAGACAGGGTGTGCAGGTGAAAGTGCTTACACAGCAGCCCCTAACTGGCTGCCATGTGAGCTCTCAGAATGACATCAGTCTGTCTGTATAAAAGTTCCCTCCTCCTCCCCCACTACCCAGTCAAACTTACACTTAAGAGAAGCACACTCAGAGTGAAACAGGACTGTAAAAAGAAAGAAACTGTCAAGAGATGGAAAAGCTTGTCAAAAAAGTATAGGAAAGGAAGAGGGAAGTCAAGATTAGTGTCAGGGCCAAAAAGAATTAGGGAATAAGTCAGAAGAGCCTGGGGCACACTTATTGGAAAGTTAGGGAATAATTGAGAACTGAAAGAAGAGGAAGTCAGGACTATGAAGAGCTTGTAACATAAACTCTTAGGCTAAAAACAAACATATGGTTTGGTCTGTACACTGAGACAAGAAGACTGGTCACCTAGAGAGTAGAACAATACCATTTGGCATCCTTTCAGGTGGAGATCAGCCCATCTGCTGCCTTTGTACCAAGAGAACTTCCTAAATGCTATAATCTGTAGTGTTAAAGAGCATATGTGCTGCCTTGAAGACAGGCAAAGTCAGCAGCAAACTATGGAGGAAACCATGACAAGGAGAATTTTCCATATGAGGCAGAGATTGAAGCTTTCATACACAGCCATCAGAGATTTATGGATAGACAATGCAGTGTACAAAATGCAAGACTAAAGCCAGAAGGTTAGTATCCTTGTTGTGGTTTTTGACATATGGAGATAAGGAAGAAAGCAAACAGATAGGGAAGGAGACAAACAGACTAGAGTAATGGCAGAACAGGTTAGGGATTACTTAGAGAAGCAAGATGCTTTCAAATTGGCGGGGCCAGATGGGATGCATCCTAGAAGACTGAAGGAATTTGCTGAGGTAATTTTGGAGCCATTAGCTATTAGGGCTGTGCAAAGCTTTGGGTGGTCGTTCAATTCGGAGGAGATTCGGCCCCATTCAGCAGCCGAATCTCCAAATTCAAATTGAATCGGGACCAATTAAAAGGTTCAAATTGATTTGAAGCTCTCCGAATCTTCAGCTGGACTCAATGCTGGCAAGTACTAGGGACAGGGAAGGGGGAGGGGATCACAGCCAGCCCCCAATGGGGAGTAGGCTTTTTTTTAAAGCACCAGAAGCTGGGGGAGTGGGCAGGACAGCCCACTCCCCCAGGCCCCCCCATGGCTGCCCTGCCCACCCCAGCTTCTGGTGCTTTAAAAAAAAGTCTGGACTCACTGGGTGCTGCTGGGTAGGGGGGGTGATCCCTACTGCCCCATGCTCATGGGGGGCTCTTGCAGGTGCGGGACAGTGGGGATCACCCCCCACTGGCAGGAACGGTGAGTTTGGGGTTTTTGTTTTTTTTTCCCTTAAAGGGCTAGAGCCACAGCGGGTGGGGTAGCCTTGAGTGGGGGGGAGTGTGGGGGGGTCAGAGAGCTCATGCAGAGCCCCCCACACAACCACCTTGCCTGCTGCTCCCAGACAGCCCAGGAGGGCAGAGGAACAGCAAAAAACCTGGACATTTTGCCTTTATTTTAAAAATCTGCCTGGATGCAGCACAGGGGGCCAAAAAAGAGGACATGTTCAAGAAAACCCAGATGTATGGTAACCCTATCCATGACCAGCAGGGCTTCCCTGCAGCTGGGGGCTGGCCGGGAGCTGGCTGAGGATTTTCCCACACAGCCTGGGGTTGGCTGGGAGCTTCCCCAGAACAACTTCCAACCAGCTCTGGACTGCACAGGGAAGCATATAGCTCCCTGGTCCCTGGCTCCTGGAGGGAAATGGGTGGAGAGAAGCATAAGAACCTCAGGGGTTCCGTGTCCCCTGTAGGCCTCTAGCGTTGGGGCTGACTGGGAGCAAATTTGCTCCTGATCAGTGTCTACACATGTGTTATTGCACAGTATCTACTGCACAGTTAATTTCCTACCTATAT
>NW_017729024.1:20640264-20652975 GCF_001723915.1 Gavialis gangeticus | reverse complement strand
GAAGCATAAGAACCTCAGGGGTTCCGTGTCCCCTGTAGGCCTCTAGCGTTGGGGCTGACTGGGAGCAAATTTGCTCCTGATCAGTGTCTACACATGTGTTATTGCACAGTATCTACTGCACAGTTAATTTCCTACCTATATTTACAGGTAGTAGCTAACTGTACAGTAGACTAATTTACTGCACAATAAATAGTGCACACATGATGCTTTACTGTGTAGTAAATTAGTCTACTTTGTAGTAAAGCATCTCATGTAGACACACCTACTGAAACTAAAAAGGCTTTTCTATTTACTTTGGGAGGGGGGCACTGAGCACTGAGAAGCTAACATAAGAGGATAAAATGTTAAAAAAAGATTACTTTGTCTTAGAGTTAAGGTCTGGCCTTGGTGGAAGACTTTGTCAACAAATCCTGCTGAAATATTGCAATGTTTCCTTTTTTCTCAATGGCATAAACTTTCTTCAGACTTTAATTGAATTTATAACAATAGAGACAGAGAAGGAGTAAAAGGCACTTCTGATACATCTGGAAATGTTTTGCTATCAGTAGACCCCCTACAACCAAGGATACTTAGCTTAGTATCTTTTGTGTTTGGTTATTTTATGACTTGCAAACGCTTTATTACAGGGTACAAACAAGCAAAAGTTAGCTCATTTTTTATGAGTCCCAGTTTCTATTACACACACTTTCAGTATTAAAGAACATATCAGCTACATCCCCAAAGCTAAACAACAGCAAAAAAAGGGAGCACAATTGGTATAAAGTACTAAATCTTTAAGTACAACTGAGTAGATGAAAATTTTAAATTACAGCATGTGATGTATAGACTTGTGGATGAGTCTTATACTACTCAAAATGACAAAGGATCCACCAGCAATTATCTTCTCTCACAGCTGTAAGAATTAACTAAAGGCCCAGTTACACCAACAGTGGGTGTGTCTACACAAGACACTTTAGTGCTCAGTAGACTAATCTACTACACAGTAAAGCATCACTAAGTAATTGTGTTAATATGTTACTGTGCAGTAGTAAATTAGTTTACTGTGCAGTTAGCTAGTACTTGTAAATACAGATACTAAACTAATTGTACTGTAGATACTGTGGAGTAGGACTCATGTAGGTACTCACTGGGAGCAAATTTACTCCTGTTCAGCCACATCAGCAGGGGGCCCGATGCTAGCTGTGCTCAGCTCCTGGGTCCCCCAGAAGCTGGGAGCCAATCAATGTGGGGACTGGGTCCCTCTCTAGAGCTACCAGTGGGGCAGCTAGCAGTGATCCCCTGGCTGGGTGGGGAATCCCCACTCAGCTGGAAATGGCTAGGAGCTGTCCCATTGGTGGGGCATCTAGCAGCGAGACCCTGCCTTGTGGGGGTAGCTTCCAGCCACCCCCAGCTGAGCAGGGATTCCTTGCCCAGCCAGGGGCTTATTACTAGCTGCCACACTGGCAGATCAGGGCAGTGTCTGAGTGATAGCCTAGGGGCTGGCAGGGAGCACAGGGCTGGTCCTCATGTGCAAAGGCCAGAAAACAGCTGTCTTCTGGACCCCTACACATTGGGAGGGGTCCTGATGTGCATGGGGTGGGAGAGCTACTGCTACAGAGCTCTCCCACCATGTGCACATGTGGTCAAGCCATATTCCCAGCGGGGCTTCCCCATGCATCCCAGGGCTGACCAGGACTTGTTCCAATCTGGGCCTGGTCCCAGGCAGCTCCAGGCTGCACAGACATTGCTCTGTGCAGCTTGGGGCTGGCCAAGACCTGCCCCTCCCCTGAAGCTGTTTCCCAGCCCCCTGCCCCAATTGCCTGATTGGGGCACAGTGCTGGGGAAGAGCTGTGGAGGATGAGACTCTTTCCAGGCTCCTGCCCTGATTGAGTCATGGGGCTGTGTCTTTGTGTAGCCTGGAGCTGGTTGGGACCAGGCACAGACTAGATCAGGTCCTGGCCAGCCCTGAGCTGCTTAGGGAAGCCTCACTGGGCACAGGGTTTGTCCACATTTGCATGGGGTGGGAGAGCTCTGTAGTAGCAGATTTCTCACCCCATGAACATCAGGACCCCTCCCAATGTGTAGGGGGCCAGAAGACAACTGTATCCTGGCCCTTGTGCATGCTCCCTGCCAGTCTATGTGCTAGCACCCAGTGGAAGCCTGGCTGCTGAAGGGAGGCAGATCAGGGTGGCAACAAATCTTCTCTGAAGAGGGAGCATGTGTAGATGTGCTCTCCAATAGGCTTGCTGCACAGTATTTTTACTGAGCAGTAAGCCTATTTTGAATTATTAGCACATATAGATCCACTCACTGGTACTTAGACCTAGGCTGAGAAATAAAAATATTTGGCCATATGTCCATGGGCAATTTAGGTTTCAAATGACTATTTAATGAGGAAACATGGTTGTCTCCATTTTTCTTGTCTTGTTTTAGTATATTTTTTTGGTATTTTATTGTTACTTTGTGTGCCTTTCAACATAAACTGAATCACCTATCTTGGAATAAGGATTAAAAGCTAAACTCTGTACAAAATTCAAATCCAAGTAATAATTTTCATCCTCAACATTATGTATATTGGCATCTGGATTAAACTCTACAATTGAACTACTAGTTCTGTGGGTTGTTGCTGTTGACTGTTCCCTGCAGCAGTATCAACACATATATTTCATTCTTTATCCCTTGTTAGGCTTCTACTGAATAGTCTAATGGTGCTGGAAAACATCTATATTTAGACCATTCAATTCTATCTGCTTCAATTCTGGGGTGTACTTTGCAGCCTATAGGTGTGTTGGTTTGTAGGTGTGTTGGCTTGTTTTAATTAATTTACATAGTGGAAAATCTGCATTTTACCATAGTACTACCTCAGGGAAATGACAGCCTCTTTGCCTGAAGGAATAATCAATTCCTTTTGGTTCAAAGCTTTGTTAGATCTGTATGTGCATACTGTGGAGTTGCTAGAATTTAAATGCACTTTTATAAGCAACCAATGATGAAGGGTACTTTTTTTTTAAAATTCCACAGTCCATATGAAAGGGCTAATTGTTATATAGATATGAACATGATAAAACATTCCTTTTTATCAGTAGGTCACTGGGCACGTCCATACATACACTTTAATGCTCAGTAGACTATCTTACTGCACATTAAAGCTTCACATAAGAAGTGACATTACATTAATACACAGTAAAGTAGTCTACTGTGCATTGTCACTGAAAAAGCATGCAAATGTACTACTGTGCATTAGTTCAACCTAATGCAAATTAATTTAGTACCTCACATTGGAGGAACTAAATTTAATGTGCATTAGAAAAGGTGCATTAATGCACATGTAAGATGCCCTACTGGGTGGAATCAAAGTATTGAAACCCCAGGAAATTTACTGGCAGTTCAAAGGCAGCTTCAGCACACTGAACTGAAATTTCCTTCTGCTTTACCCAAGGCCTGTGTCTACACAAGACACTGACTGCCTGCGCAGTAGCACTGCATGGCATGAAGCATGATGCAACACTACTGGCCAGTAGTAATGAACTACTGTGCAGTCAGCATCACTAAAAAGCTGTTTGGGGACCCTATTACACAGTAATGCTGGTTACTGCACAGTCATTTAGTACTTGTGTGTGCAAGTACTAAATAACTGTGTGGTAATAACCGCACAGTCAGTTTCTTATGTAGACGTGGCCAAGAACTCAGAAACATATACCACTGCAAGAAGGTCATTCTCTGAGAATAAGGTTTGGACATAAGGTCCTGAAACTTCAACGTCAGCAGAACACCATCTACTTTTGCAAGAACTTAAATAAACAGAGATCATCCTTTGGTCACAACAGTGTTTTACTTGAGCTCACAAATTTGCTTATGTTGATCTCCTTAAGGATACTCCTACTTGAAGCTACATCAGTCCATGACTCAGTCTCAAGTTTGTTCTATATTGTTTCACTGTTGTTTCATAGTTTCATAGTTGTTAGTGTTGGATGGGACCTCAATAGATCCATTCCTACTGCCTAGGCTCATTTAAGAAGTATGGAGTGCATGTAGCTGGGTGTGACAGGATGCCTGAAGCACCCTGCCATGGAAATACCAAGGGAGAAACAAAAAGGACGAACTCACCCTGGGAAACAGGAAAAGCCATGGCAAGCCTGGATAAGGAAAGCGACATGCTCCAAACAATCAGAGGAGCCAGCTGGGGCCACAGCAGATCAAAGGCTGCTGTGGCAAACCCAACGGCCAGGGTTCGAACCTGAAAAGAGGAAAATGGCGTGGCCAAAGAGGAAAAGAAAAAACCCACAGTGGAGAGCCAAAGAAGGAACAGCTGGGTCAGATGGGCAGCGAATAGGAGGCTGCCACAGTGGACCCAGCTTGGAAAAGGAGGGTTTAAGGGATGCTGAGAAGGCATCCAGGGTTGGAGGAAGTGAAATAGCAGTGAAGAGGAGATCAAAGAGCAGACAGGAGGCGCGGGCCTAAGGGAGAGCTCCGGTCTCTCAACTTACCTGCTAAGAACCAGTGAAGAATCTGCTCTGATGGAGAGAATCGGCAGAAGGATAGAGGAGGCAGTCTGGCTGGTGAGTCCAGTACCGGGGGTGAAAAGAACCACTCTGGGGACCTAGGGGAAGAAGAAGGCATGGACATAATTAATCCCCAAGAGTGGGGGAGGAAGAGAGAGTCAGTCCCAGACCCAGAAGGGAAGCAGGGGACCTGAAGTGAGAAAGAGCTGCCTTGGGACCCGTGCAGGGAAGAACAGGGCAAGCAGCCACTAAGCTAAAGACTCCAGTCAAGAATCCTTCAGATAAAGGCAAGAATATCAGTGTCAGAGGCAAGTAACAACACACAGAACATCATGTGTGGTGAGGACAGGGTATAGGGATGGTGGAGCCCTGCAAAGAGCCACTAGTATCCTGATATATCTCCCATAACATCAAAGGTGTGGCAGGTGATCTTTCCAATGATGAGACACTACCACTTCAGTTGAGAGGTGACGTGGCTCCAGGCAGCACACCACCAACCTTTTACACTGGGCATGAAGGAATTCTCTCATCCCCAGCTAGATGTGCAGGTAAACAGGCATGTGCAGCTGGAGATGGGACCCCCCCTCCCCCTCAACCCCTGCTGCATGTATTGATTTAAAGAGGCACCCATGTGAGCAGCAGAGAATGGGATAACTCCCTCATCTTCAGTGACTCATACAAGATTCTTTAAACTGGTATGTGCAGCTGGGGAATAGGGGAAATCAGTTGAGCCGCTGATACACCCCACACACTCTCCAGATCAGAGTGACCCTGGTATTGGGAAGGCCCTTGGAGCATCAGTTCCTTCTGGCAGGGAAGAATGAGGTAGCAGGGAAGTGCATAGGCATTCATACCTGCAGAAACTATCCTGTAGGCAAGTTATTGCTTGTTGAACAAGGAAGACCTTTCTCCTGAATGAGGCATGTTTCCTGAGAAACATGAAAGGAATTGAATGAATACCTGTGCGCTATTAGTTTCTGCTGCAAGAGCAGGGATTCTCCCAGTAGACACAAAAGACTTGTTTTCATCTTTTGGTACATAAATTTGAAATTTTCTTTTAAAATAAATCCAATGTTTTAAAGTTAGAATAATTCTTTGTTAGATCCAGAATTGCAAACCCACTGTTGACATGGTACATATTAAAATGAAGAGGAACTAGTTTAAATGTCAGTTGACCAGAACATCTTCAGTGTTTTAGCTTCTAAATAATGGTAACTGGTTTAGAATTGAAATTTTCTTCAGTTATCCTTATCTCCAAAAGATGCTGTTAATCCCTGTGATACCATCAGCATCAGATGAGCTAGATTGTTTATTATGGCAGTGAACCAGCATGGCACCAGGTACCATTCTCAAGCCTTATAGCTTTTCATGGACTACCACATACAGCCCACACTCAAAACATCCTCCACATACCTCACCCAAATGTTTTTTTCTTTCTCTTGCTTGCTCTGCACCTTTGGTTCTTCATCTGGTCACCCTTTTGTGGTTATTAACTTTTTTTTGCAGTAGGAGACAGATAGGTTCATGTGGCTTCAGGCCATGTGGCAGTAGAGGGACAACAGAACTTCTGGGAAATATGCCACATATTCAATCCCCTTGCAATATGTGGACCAGCTGCGAACCCCTTAATATTGCCTTGCAGGTCACCACATGGAGATACTGCTTGTGATCTCTCTGAGAGGTCTGACAGCATCTGGCCACAAATTGCTAGCAGAAAATTCTCTTGGCATATGTTTAGCAAATACTTCCCCAGGGCTGAATTAATGCATAGGCAAACTAGGCTCATGCCTAGAGTCCTAAGTAAAGAAGGGGCCCCATTGTGCTTATTTTACACATTATAATTATTGAGTGAAAAAGTAATATAAATATTAAGTAGGGGCCCATGAGTTTGTTTGCCTAGGGCTCACTAAAGGGTTCATCTGTCCCTGTACTTCCCCTAAGTATGCTATACCTAGGTCAATATCTATGTCCCTCCCAAATTAGGCTGTTTTGGGGGAAGCTAGAGGTCTTTTGGGGGAGTGTAGCAGGGCATTAAGGTGCCTGCTACCTTGGAAAGCCGGAGTAGTGGCTCAGGTGCTAGTTGCTAGGGGAAACCAGGATGAGCTGAGGGCCCACACCTGGAGAGTCAGCTGACCGGAAGGGGCAGGGCTGACTACTATAAGACAGACTGGAGGCTGTGAGCTCTCTCTCTCTCAACTGGCAGCCAGAAAGAAGGAGTACCACTTGACTGAGGAAAGAGCTCGGCCCTGAATGTAGGAAAGAGAAAAAAGGCCTGGATGTATAAGTCTCTAGTTACATGGGGGAGAGATGTAGTGTGGTTTGGAGAACGTTTAGCCAGTAGGTAACTTTGTGTTATAGCCCAGGGGCTTGTGTAATTTTTTGTTGTTGTTGTTTCACCGGAGGACCGGGTGAGGCTATTAGGGGTTGGAGGAGGCCTCATAGGGGCTCCACGGTAGCATGGAGACCCCGGTGCCAGAGAGGGCACAACATTCAGGGGTGCATCAACCCCAGTTGTGAGATGCCCCAGAGCGGGCAGTTGCAAGATGCCCCAAAAGGGGGACAAGCCAGAGAGTGCTGGTGGGGCGCAGGCTGTGAGACAAGCCAGAGAGCGTCCGTGAGGCGTGGAGAGGAAAATCGACCAAACAGCATCCAGTACATCTGCGAGGCTTGGGGCGTGGTACAGGGGTGGTTGAAGCCGTGCGTAGCCCATAAGGCTGGGGTGCCCGGAACCCCATTATAGAACTGAGACGCGGGGTAGCAGCAGAATGGTAGCCAAGGGAATGAAGGGCAGCCTCCCTACAATAATTACAGAACATCAAAGATGTGGCAGACGAGATTGTGAGGGTGCTTTAAGACCAACTTGGCACGGTAAGGGGCACTAGGGGAGATCATGGCCACCCCTAGGACCCCACGCTGATACAGGGAGTAAGGGAACTTGGTGGAGCAGAACTTTAGAAGCATCTCTCAGAGGCAGTCCAGCAGATCAAGGAACCACAACCTCATGTTTCCTTCCTGCATCTGCATTGAGCACAGCTTCAAAAAAGTCAATGGACAGGGACCAGGTTCCTCATGTAGGTTGATTCTTGCTCAGTGTCAGACCTTTCAGTGTCAGGCCTCTTCAGCCTACGGAAGAGAAGGCTGAGACAGGACTTGGTAGCGGCTTACTGTTAGATCAGAGGAATATGTCAAGAACTTGGTGAACAGCTGTTCACCAGGGCACCCACCCCTGGTGAAGACCAGGAGCAATGGATACAAACTCCTGGAAGGCTGCTTCAGGTTCAGTTCCAGGAAAAACTCCTTCACAGTCAGGGTGTTCAGACTGTGAAATAAACTCCCTCCAGTGCTGATGCAGTCACCTACCCTGGAAATCTTCAAAAGGAGCCTGGACAGTTACCTCGCTGGGTCACTTGACCCCAGTTGTCTTTTCCTGCCTAGTGCAGGGGCACTGGATCTGATGATCCACAAGGTCCCTTCCAGCCTCTAACAATCTATGAATTCATCAGCAAGCACAGTAACAAAGCCATCAGTCTTTCTTTCTCAGACACTTCCTAAGGGACTTTGAAGTTGACTCTATAAAGTTTTTCCATTTCATGGGCGTTAATACACCTTGTGCCAAGACAAAGGCAATTCTTAGCTTGTAAATTGCAAGAGTATTTCATAATCTCTAAAACAGTGAACATGGTTAGTGGCAAAATGTCAGTGCTGTTAAACTAAGTGGCAAACTTGGATCTCCTCGTATTGTATTTTACGGTGAAATCTAGTAATAGGAGGGATTTTTTTCTGGTCTCTTACCTGTCTCTTAAGACAACTATTCTTATGAGTTTTCTGACCCTTGTTCACATCTACAAAACAGTTTTGTCTTTCTGTCAAGAAATACTTGGGAATATATTTTTATAAATGGAAGAAAATGAAGTTATGTCTAAGATTCTCATCCTCTTCAGCATACTTGTAGTAATGTGTGGGTTGTTTTTTTTTTAAATGTTGCCTTCAGCATATCCCTGTGCAGATTTAGGCTGAAGGATTCCCTGAATCTTTCATACCACCTCCCTAACTCCCACTCTCAAAATGCCAAGGCATTGAATGTGTTGCATTAATTTTCTAAATAGGAAAGTAGAAATGCAGGCATGGAATGGACCTCCTAGGCCATTGAGTCCAGTCCCCTGCAACAACTGGCAACTGCTCAAACATGTAGAATATTTTTTTTCTGTAATGTTCCAACAGAATAGAGTAGGAGAGACACTTAGGTTATAGGTAGGGCTGTGCAAAGCTTTTGGTCACTGATTCAATTTGGCAGAGATTTAGCCCAATTCAGTGGCCAAATCTCCAAATCCGAATTGAATCAGGAGACCCTTTAATCTCTCTGAATTGAAACAGAATCCTCTGAATCAATTTGGAAAGATTCAGCGATTCAGACATAGACACATTAAAATGTTTTTTTCTACATACCCCAAGAGATGATGGGGCAGATGGAGCGTTCCACAGGAGCACAAGGGGTTTCCCCAGGACGCTCAGTGGATTGGAAATGCTTCTGGTCCACTTTCAGATCTGCCAGGGAGTGTGCAGGGGTGTCTCCCCTCCCCCTTGTATTCCCCAGCTTGGTGACTGGTGCCTCCTGGGTCTGGGGTGTACCTGGGGGCCCTCCATGGCCGATTGTTGAGCTGGGGAGGATGTCGTTTGGGGGGGGAGGAATCCTCCAGCACGTGTCCCGGTGGATCTAGAAGTGGACCAGAAGTATTTCTGGTCCACTTCTGGGTTTGCCACTAAGCATGCAGGCGCCCCCTCCCCCTCCACACTGTGCTCCCGTGGGATGCTCCATCTGTCCCAGCATCACAGCATTCATGAGCTGTACCTGGTACCTTGAGGTATGTAGAAGAAACATTTAAAGCTTTGCCTATGGCCGAATTGCTGATTCTCTGAATTAGCATCAAATCTTCAGATTCGGCCAAATTGAATCGGGGACAGTGATCTGAATCAATGAATTGAATCACTGTCCCCAGTTCAGGCTGAATCTGAATCAAACAGGGCCTGTTTCACACCCCTAGTTATAACCATTGCTATTGCAGAGAATGTTAGATAACATAGGCTTAGAAAAAAAGTTCCCAGCAAATCTTGCCAATTTAACTTGGTGAAAAATTTGGTCTTTCTGGCACCAACTGTGGCAATTATTTTAATCCTGAGCATACAAACAAGACTCAACAGCCAAGTTTGTGAGAAGCTATTCAGTACCATGAAGGGTGCTGGCATACCCAAGGCAATTTCCCATCTCTAGAAGTGGCTAACACTTCAATGGAAAGTTTGTAAAAATCCCCCCCCTCCAAATTCTTATACCAGGATTACTGATAAAAATATTCAACAGGTTGAGTCCCAAAAGTGATCCATGATGAACACCACCATTAACTTCTCTCAAATCTGATAAGTAACCTTTCTATAAAAGCCACTATGATCTCCCTTGTAGCCAGCATCATATCAACTTTATAATTAAAGGGTTAATTCTCACTCCCAGTAATTTCCCACGGGACACAATGTCATATACTCTGTGTAAATTTAGATAGTATTTTGTTGAAAAACAAAACAAAGATAAATTGTTGTTCATCTGTTTATATAGATTTCAAACAAATGTCTTGAATGCTGTATGCAAAACAAGGGTAGACTAGTAAATTAGGCTCTTCAAACCTTGGTAGACAGAACAACTAAGAAAGAAATGGCTGCAGGCTCTGACAAGGCATTGAAAAGGGGCTATACAAAGCCATATCCAACTGGTTTGTGTAGTTTCAGTAAAACCTATTATGGTTTTGCTGGTGAATTAAATGATTGTTTGCCTTTCTGGAAAAACTAACTGCTATTTTTTTTGACAAAACATTTTTGTTGTGAAATGCTGGATTGTGAAAAACTGACATTTTGGATTAACATGTTGGATTCAAAAGCTTCTGTAGGGAAGGTTCTCTCAGGGTTGCAGCTGAATTTTGAGACACAAAAACAGAAGCAGAAACAATAACCCAGAATGACCAATAGATTGGTGTTTGGGACACTAACCCGGCTTGTGGAGACCAGGTTCACATCCTTGCCTTGAATCAGAGACAAATAAGACTCAAACTCCAAACCCCTCATCCAAAGAGAGTGTTTAACCATTAGGATCATGTGGTATTCTTGGGCCTGGGCAGGTCTCTATGTCTTTTTTCTTTTATTGGGGAAAAAACCCACTTCTATCCAGGAACTGCTTGTGTAGCTAATATACACCAGGCCTGTTTCTTTACCTCAATCTCAAAACCTCCCTCTACCTTTAAAGCCAATCTGAGTCTCTACCAGTCCTCTCTTGTTTGACAGCTCTAAACTGATGTGCTTTTTTCAGTCCATCTTCAGCTCCCTCTGGTGTCTTATTAGCTGGACAGGAACTACTTGGCTTGAGAACACTTCTTGTCTTGGACTTCTGGGAAATAGGATTTTATTAGCTTGATTTCTTCACCTGCAAATTCAGAGGGCAGCACTGTTTGGGATATAAATATAGGACAACCCTAGAGCAAGTGTTACCCAGCAATGATTGCAGCCACATGATAACTTTGTTTGTACTTTGTTCCAGTTTACCCCTCATATGAACACACCAGTGTGTGTTTTCAGGAGAGGGAAAGAAGCTGCTGGATCCCCTGTGCAATTCACACTTGTGAAATGCTGCATTTCTTTCCTCTCCCTTAGCAGTGAGGGGCTTACAAACGGTTGGTGCTTTGCAAACTTGTTTCCATTCCCATTTCCAACCTTTCTATATGAATGTTTTAGAAAGTGTACAAAAAGTAAGTTTTCCACCCTTATTAATGTTTGGCTGTTAGATCAAATAGGACATGTCTTTTGCTACTTTTTGCTGTTTAAACAAAGTTAGGTCAATACATTTGTCACCTATCTAATCAAATCGCTCTCCCACCCCATCAATGCAGTATATGCAGATGAATAGAAATCCCAGCTCCATATGAATCTAAACTTATGCTGAGATCAGCAGAAACTTGAAAGTGCATACGGAGGTTTATTTGTTCTTCTGTCTTTTCTCTGGGGAGAACAGTAAACAAAACAAGATATTCACATTTACATTAGCAAAAGGACGGATGTTCCCCTTGTTGTACAAATAATCAGCAGTGAACGGCTGGATGTGTGGCCGTAATGAGATACTTCTACACATCAGTTGTGTTCTGAGGCACAAGAAAGAAGAATAAAAAACTGATTCTGTACTCTTTTGAATCTGTATAAACCAGGAATAACACAACTGAAGACCAAGCAATGCTATGGCAGGTGATTTATGCTATAGTTTACATCTAATACACGATTGCAAGATGTTGAACTCTGCCTCCTTTATGGAAAATGTTGCCACTTTAGCCTTCCTACTTCCACAAGAGCTTTTATGCTTTCTCCTACTGTCCTTTATGCATGGAGGGAGCCCCCCCCAACCAAGGACACATCAATAATCCTTCCAATAACTTAACTTTTTTCTTTGCAACAGACAAAAAAAAATCTTAGCAATAATTACTCTCTGGTGTGGTGTGACCTATGCTTATCTTGCAGATCTTTGTCTCATAGTTTCCTAGTGTTTCCTTTTTTCTACTTTTGTTCTCACTGTTGCTTCTCACGTTGTACTTATATTGTAAACTCTTTAGGGTGGGGACCATCTCTGCTCTGTGTGTATATGGTGCCATGCTGGGACGCTACCGGACCATGGGGCTTTACCATACTAGAAACAATAAATAATAATTCACTGACAGAAATTGTGTGTGTGATTAGAATCCTAAGAGCTATGTTGTGCCCTCTAGCAGAAACACTTGAACAAACAAAAAAAGGAGAAAGAGGTACCTCCCATGGAATTTTCCCAAACTTTGGAAAGATGGTTTGTATTTGTGGTATGTGCACTTGCATACACATCATATCACATGCCGAGCCCCAGTAATCCATGATCTCAAGGTGATTGTCAAGCCTTGTCTTAAAGACCCCCAGGGTAGGAGCCAGCACCACTTCGCTTGGAAGTTGGTTCCAGATCCTAGCCACCTTGACAGTGAAATAGCGCCTCCTGATGTCTAATCTGAATGTACCCTCTGCAGGTTGTGACCGTTATTTCTAGCCACTTCTGGTAGTGCTCAAGGAAACAGGGACTCCCCCAGTGCCTGCTGGTCCCCTCTGACTAGTTTGTAACAGGCCACTAGATCCCCCCCCTCAGCCTTCTCTTGTGGAGACTGAACAGGTTCAGGCCCTTTAG
>NW_017729024.1:20627787-20637912 GCF_001723915.1 Gavialis gangeticus | reverse complement strand
TCCATGTGCCCCTCCTCTGACTCTGTGCTACCTGATGAGGAATGAGTATTCCTCCTTAATGTAGAGCACCACACCCCCACATTTCCTCCCTGTCCAGTCCCTCTTATACAGCCTATAGCCCTTGATATTCACCTCCCAGTAATGCGTTGGGTCCCACCACGTTTCAGTGAGCCCCCTATGTCTGGGTTGGTGTCAGCTAGCAGGAGAATAAGTTCCTCCTGCTTGTTTCCCATACTATGAGTGTTTGTGTAGAGGTATTTGAGGCCTCCTGTGGATGTGTGCATTGGCCCCCTAATCACAGCATTCCCCTGGCCCCTGTTGCTTACCTGTGCATATGTTCCGCTCATTGGTCTAGGCTGGGCTGTACTTGTGAGTGCTGATTGGTTTAGTGGTCCAAGACTTCCTCCTCCTTTGTCTTCCCCTTCCACCAACGAGCCTAGTTTAAAGCCTGCCAGAGGAGATCCACCAACTTAGAGAACACACTCTTACCTTTAGGGGAAAAGTGGAGCCCATCCCATCCGAGCATGTCTCTCGTCGTGATGCACGGGTCATTGTCAAGGAAGCCAAAGCCTGCCTTGAGACACCATTCTCGAAGTCACCAGTTGGTCACTGCGATGCACGTCTCATCGTGTCTTCCATGTCCGCTCACTGGTAGAACAGAAGAGAATACCACCTGTGCACCTATCTCCTTCAGCACGCCCCCCAGAGCGTGGTAGTCTGCCATCAGGTGATCAGGGCTTCTCCCGGCCACATCATTAGTACCTACATGGATTATGACCGTGGAGGGCACTTCCCAAGGTGCTTCTTCCTTGGGTGTATGTCCCTGCAGGGAAAGGAAATAGCTGTCAGTTTCTTCCTCCACCTCCCTGATTCCCCTCAGCCTAACCTCCTCCTGGAGCTCCCTCACTTGCACCTCCAGGGCCCTAAGGCGGGCGCCTGCAGGACAGGTGTGGGGGTCTCCAATCCCTGCCCCCCCGGGCCTTGCTGGGCACCCCCCCACAGACCAGGGGGTGGGGGGACACCAGCTCCCCCATGGGCTCTGTCTGGGTGGAGGCCTCAGACAAGCCCCGGGTAGGCTGCTCCCCCCGGGCAAGGGCCCTGTCAGCACTCCACATCAACACCATATTCATGCAGTGCCTTTGCCCTGCCCTAGTAGGAGTCTCCCTCCTGGCCCTTCCTGCTTGCCCACTGGCACGAATGCTGACGCAAACACTGGCGCACTCTGTTTGCGTGGTGTGGCTTGGGAGCATGGCTCCCTACTGGCTCAGCTAAGAGGGATCTGGGGGCCTTCCCCTCCAGATCCGGCTCAGCTGCTTCCGGTCCCTCTGCCCACTTACCTAAGGGTATCAGCTGCTGCTGCCTCTGCTGCTGGCTCCGCTGCTGCTGCATCCACCTCCACCTCAGGTCTGGTAAGGGGGCACACGTGCGTGCAGGACACGTGTGCCTGGATCCCTCCTCTCCCTGCTGCTCCTGGCTCCCGAGTGCTGGGGGCTATGTTAAACGGCGGCTTTTAAAGGCCGTGGTTTGAATTTCCCACTGCTGCTCCAATCAGCCAATCATGTGCTCCGGTCTTCCCGGAAGTGCCTGCCGGTAAGTTCCTCCTGCTTGTAGGATCTTTGGAAGAAAAATACATGACTATTTCCAATCCAGGATACCCACTGTTTTCTTTCAGTTGGCACAGGAAAACGTAGACCCAGGGATCTGGCTCATTCTAACAAACATCTGGCTCATTTTCTAACAAACATCTATAGCCTCAATAGGGAACACTTCTTGCTTTGTAAAATTAGAGTTACATTATGATCTGAGGTTGATACAAAGGCAACACCGACAGAAAGTGAAACAGTTCTTTTTGTATGTTGGCAAAGCTACCTTCCAAGCTGAATGCATTATCTCTGTGCCCTGCTAGACAATCAAGTGTCTGAGAAGTATGATTTATGGTCAGAGACACTGAAGTGTTGCATTACTTTGTTCAAAAGCATTCTTATATATTCTTCCTTCCTGTAGCAATGCCCACCATTTTGCTTCCATGACAAGGCTTAAATCATTAAAGATTAAAAAGCATGTTGGTCCTCTTTATGGAGTTAGAATCTATTGCTTGTCTTGTTAATGACAGTAGCTAATCCTTACCCTTAAAACTGTTGCTTTGAAGATCATACTTTTCCTGATATATTTTTGTTCTTGTTGTTTATAAGATGACCTCTGAGAATACAAAAGATAACTTACCATATTCAGTTTTAGGACACTGTGATGCCCTGGCTGGGGGAGCTGCTACCCTGGTACCAGATTCTCCCCCTGTGGTCCAGTATGCCTGTCAGCTCCTCACCCCTGACCCTACCTCACCTTCAGTCTCTCACCTTCCACGTCTTTGATGATGTTGTTGAGGGAGGCAGTCCCTGGGACTCGGAGTAACCTCACTGGTTGCCTCGCCTGGGACCTGTACTCACCCTTGAATATTTTTCCTTTAAGGGAGCACTCCTGTAGGCTTCTGAGCATTCTTGGGGCCTTGGTTATTGAGGCCCTGGCCCCTTTTTCCTTTGGCCGCACCCTCAGCCTTGGTCAATTGTTTAAGACCTCATTACCCAAGTACCGGCCCTTCTTGTGGCTTCAGTCTCAGCATGCCAGCCTCTGCCCCTTTAGCTTGGGGCTAGCTCCTGGCATAAATAGCAGGGCACCCAGGCACCTGGTTTATGGCCTTCACCACCCTTGTGGGCACAATCTGATCCTCCGGGGGCACATCTACATGAGAGGTTTACTATGCAGTTGACTAATTTGCTGCAAAGTAAATGTCTTGGCATCTACATGTGCAACCCTATTGGGCTGGAGTAAACTAATTTACTCTGCAGCAGGATAGTACTTGTAAACACTAGTTCTACTCTGTTGTGGAGTAAAAAACTGCAGTAGTGCAAGTGTATATACTGCCCCAGCTAGCTGGTGCATGACATTGCTTCAGTGAGGGGGCTGCCTGTGGCTAGCCATGCACTGAAGCACCCTTGTGCCCCAGCCAGCCCATCCACAGCACACTAAGTTGGGGGGAACAGCCCTGAGCTGACAGGTTGACCCCCCAGGCTCTCTGCCAGCCAGGGCTGCTCCACACTGGCTCATCACGCTGCAGTCCCAAGCGCATGTTCAAATGGGGTGCTTGGGAGCAATAAACTTCAGAGTTTATTGCTTCACATTAATTGCACATGTAGACACATCCCAGTTCAAACAGAACAAAAACACAAGCCAGCTGCTTCTTAATACAAGTAGTCTCCCTCCTCAGGGTAAATGCTGCCTGTACACCCTACCTCAGTAGGAATCTCCTTCTCCAGCTCCCCTCAGTGGTTTAGGTGCCTGCATCCAGCAGCAGACAAGGGCCACTCCTGTATGGTCAGAGACTGGACTTATATTCTCAAGCCCCATCTCCTTCCAGTCATGTGACTGTGTCTTCTGTACCCAGCTACCAAGTGTAGCTAATTGCTTCATTAACTACTTGGTCTTACTAGTCTCTGGCCCAGTTCACCTGGGCTGTGTTACTCCTTACTGCCCTTCCTGGTCCCAAGGGCCTTACCCTCTTGGGCCTTTCTAGTAACAGGGACAGGGCTGCCCTGTTATAGACATGTTCCCGCATACAGCATTCCAGTAAAATGGAGGACAATGTTTGATGTTTAGCTTTTTCTCATGCACAGCAATACAGAGACTTTGTGCTTATGAGATCAAAGTCAGAAAATTAAACAAGTCAGCCTCATTTAATGTTATAGCTCACTGTTATTAATCAGTAGTACCTTTAGCAATCCACTTTCCAGATTCTAATTTGTTATATTACTGGCCTCTTCCTTAGCAACTTATGAGGTCTGTTCTGATATGACAGTAATGTTGTGTTCATTATATTATCTTAGAAAATCTGGAAAGTCTTTCCATTCCAATTGTCTATCTAGTCTCCATTGGGACATCAAATAAAAGCAAAGATTTTCAAATAATGTGTATCCGGTTATGGGTCAATGAGTCTGCCTCCGTGATGCAATAGTTGGAGTTGCAGTAGTGGAGGAATCTCCATTCCTCTTCAGTCATCAATACCTTTATATATATAATGGGATCTTTCACTGATTTTTAGTTAAATCTTCTGTTTAAGAATAACTTCTTCCTACTTATCACTTTGAACTTTACTAATTTTTTATATTCTTTCATATATGCCTTATTGTGGTTTGTATTCGTAATGTTTCCAGGTTGCAGGATTGTTCCTCAGATAATTTTTATGTCTTTTTTTGTTATCCACCCTGCTCCTAGCCTGTCCAGTTCTATCCTCTGTCAACATTGGTGCTCTGCTTTACTGCTTTAGATTAAAGTGAAAGAACTAAGACAGAATGATCATAATTTTTGAAAACCATCTACAGAAAGGATGTGAGTGAATATTATGAAATTGTTGGCAATTTTTTAGGTGAAGTTTACATATTGGGTGAAATTTACAATTTCCTTCTTTGCACAAGCCCATCAAAAAAACCTCTATACATCAGTTACATCCTTTTTTCAGTCTTAAACTTTAAATTGAAGTCTTAAATGAAATATAGCCCCCCCTGTACAAAAGCAATGCTGGTGGTTTTGGCTTTTGCAAGACCAAATGAAAAGATCCTAATTCCAGAAAACATACTAGTAATATGAAAATCATTAGGCACATAATAACTATGAACTTCAAGATAAATAGAAAATAGCATCAGGATTACTTCTGTTGCATATTATATTTTACTCATCAGAAATTAGAGAAACATGGAAAATCCCATATATTTGGCTCTCATGTTGTTTTCAGGCTTACAGTGTGTATAATTTTTTGTGCAACAATTTTATTGGCTTTGCAGATGGAAAATAACAGCAACCATTTGTTTTAAATTGAGCCTACTTCTGGCTTTTTAATAACTTCCACTGATGTGAAAGTTTTGGGCAATTACTACCTTTGATTGTAATAATTGTTACTGTATGCTACTGATCTTTAGGCAGCATTCTCTACCTGCTGCCATCTGTGGAGGAAAAAGGAAAAGGAAAGAGGGCTGACAGAGATGGACAAGGCAATTAGGCTACTTATTTTCAAAGTTGAAAATGGAGAATGGGAGGGTAGCAAGTCTTTGCATATTGTGCAGGGGGAACCTAAGGGTGCCTATAGATGTGCAGGACATCTGCTCTGATGCACTGTAATTAATTTAATTAGCACACTCCAGCAGCCTTGGTGTCTCATAGATTCAGCATCCCCATGCTTCAAAATGGCATTGGGGTGTTTTAACTAAAGCTTGTTAAACGAATTTTAGTTAAAGTACCCCCATCACCATTTTGAAGTGTGGGATGCTGAATACACAAGATGCTGCAGATGCTTTAATTACAGCCACTTCTGAAAACTGCTCTAATTAAAGTGCCCCCCCAACACACCCAGAGCACATGTAAAGATGTCCTAAATTTCTATGCTACAATTCAAGTGTAAGCTTACGTGATTGTGGGCACATCTACATGTGCTATTAATGTGCTTTAAGCTTACTGCTTAGTAAGAGGCACAGTAAGCTTTCCCCGGGAGTGTATCTACAAGTGTGCCCATTGGGAGCAAATCTGTTCCCAATGGGCACAGTTTAGTGCAGAGATACTCCTGCACTGCTCTTCCCCCCTACAGCTTCTAGGGGGAGCTCCAGGCTCCCACAAGTGCCAGCCCCAGGCTGGCAGGGGGCACAGGGTCACCCCCAGGGTGTTGGGGGAGCTATCCCACCTCCAGAGCAGCTGCCTCCCAACTTCATGCCCTGAATAGCAAATCAGGGCATGGGGCTGGGAAACTGTCCCCTGCCTCAGGCAGCTGCTTGCTTCCCAGCCCCACACCCCAGTCAGGGCTGGGAGGCAGGCAGATACCCCAGGGAGGGGACAGTCCCCCCACCCGTTGCTGCCTGAGCAGACTGGGAGCAGTTTGCTCCTGATCAGCTGTCTACATGCACACTACTGCACAGTAGCTACTATGTGGTAAATCTATTGCCTGTATCTACAGCTACTAGCCAACCATGCAGTAGGCTAATTTACTGCACAATAAATGCTGTGCATGTGTAGATGGTTATGGTTTACTGTGCAGTAGTTTAGTCTACTGCACAGTAAAGCATCTTGTGTAGACACATCCTGTCTATATAAGCATATATCTTTTAATCCAAATGCAGAAAAAGGTTAAGGTTTTTTACCAAGTTCTAGGGTAATTTCAAAATCTGTCAGAGCCAGGCTGCTCAGAGCAAGGACCAAATAGCCTGACCTGGTTGGACTAAGAAGCACCCCCAGTTTTGCCCATTGTGGATTTCAGACATGAGTATGAGAGATTCATACCTCCAAGTCACATCTCTTCAGAACCCTGACCTCAGGTCCAGAAGAACTGGGACCGTGGTGTCCTGAGCAGCAATAACTGCTGTCAGAAGATCATCATATTTTTCACAGCTGGATGTACCTTTTTACTTGCTTCCTCATGTCAGGAAAAAATACATCCTGTGTTGTGTTACTTTGAAAAGCTGTATACAGAAGACACTCAGTAACTGCCTGGATGTGGGGTTTGGATAACTATGTGAAGAGGAGATTGTGGTATAGGACACTTTGATCGGGAAAGCCACTAATATGTCATCAAACAAGCAATGCACACTTATGAAATTAACCAGACACATGCCCATCATTACTCTGACCACTTTGTATAGCGTGTAACTTTCTCACATTTTTTTAGATTTGGTCTTTTTATACTGTAAGCTCTTCAATGCAGAGACTGCATTATTCTAAAGCTTGGAGCTTAAATAGGGGGAAATTATAACATAAATACTTCTAATAATAATTGCAAACTGGATCAGTATCTAGGAAATTAATTTTCAAAACTAGCTGTAAAGCAAGTCATACAAGTTGATCAATATTCCCTGATCTAGGCCTGGTTTAAGACTGCAACACCAAAAGAGGGCTTGACATTTAATCATAATTTTTCTGAACAAAGTTAATCTAATAAAGGCATCACTTTGCTTTTTATGTGTTGCTTAATGTATAACAACTACCAGACCAAGCTGAAGGTTTTAAATCTTTTCTGTACTTCTTGTTACTTCTGTGACCACATCCAATTGTCCAGAAAAATGTATCTGACATTTTGCTGTGAGTTCCCCATCCTATAATAAGCATACAGGAGGTTTAATCCAGCTGTTTTCTGGGTACTTAAGAATGCAGTCTGATGGTGGTGGAGCAGATCGAGAGGCACTACATAGTCATGTCTGTGTGATCCTGATTATTTTACCACCTGCCACTACATTACATTTTTTCCTGAGAAAATAACCAGTTTGAAAGCAAACCCCAGTATTCTGCCCTAGTAAGACTGAATTTATAAATGTACCTGAAAGTTCTTTGGATTAATATCAGTTCTTCCAAAATTTATAGCTTATTGTTTTCTCTGAAATTTATTTCTTAAATATTATTTGCTTATGTCATAAGCCCATCAGAGCTCATGCAAGAGACCTTTAAAATGAAAAACCAACTTTGAAGTAGAAATTGAAACCAGTCAGTTCACATTTAGGGGGTTGGAGTCTATGAATGAGTTATTATTTGCGAAGCACTGACTTTGTGCTCAGACCTACATGAATCAGTTCAGATAATGAAATTTACTTGGGAAAAGAAAATATTCTGCACAACATCTGTGTCAAAGATATTCTAGACTGCAGCAGAGGAGATATCCTGGAGTAGAGATTTTGCCCTAACTTTTTCCCATCAGGAAGCATTAATGGCCAAAAACGGGGTGGTGTTGCTTAATAAGGAGGTTGGTGTAGCCAGAGAAAGTGCCCTTGAACATCCATCAGCCAGACTTATATGCCTCACTAAAGGCATGGATAAAGGAAAGCTTGGAGACCTCTCAAAAGGAGAATGTTTCAAAAAGGAAGCAGCTGGCATGTTCTAACTGTTGTGTGTGAATGATATGAGAAAGATTCAAATGCAGCAAACCCCTTCCAACTTTAACACTTTTTCATCCAGGGTTAAAGCTGGAGTGTTTTGTTTCATTTGAACTGTTCTCAGCTCGCTCACACAGAACAATTAGAAGGTATCAGCTGCTGCCCTCTTGAAATGTTCTCCTTTTGGAAGGGCTCTAAGCTTTCATGTGTCCACACCCCAATAGAAGTTCTTGGCTCCTATTGTAGCTGGCACACCACATGGGAACAGTTTTGGTTGGCTACTGTGCATGCTGTGGTCTGAAGTATGAACTATTCAGCTTGTGTATTGCTCATTATCAAACAGGAAGCAGTGCGTGACCTGTAACATTAGGACCTGATCCTTATGTGGTATAAACTGAAGAGTCTACTGATTTCAGTGGTGCCATACCATTATACCAGATGCTGATTCAGGAAGGCATTTAACAATGTGCTCAAATCCATCCCTTTTCAGGATAGCAACTGTGTGTGTGATTAAAGTTAAGCACCATTTTCCTGAAAAAGGATGCTTTCCCGAAATGTGGCCCAAATGAGGATCTGGACTTCAATATCTCCATACCTCAGTTGCAACAGGTGTACAAAATATAATCAGGGCAAAACATCAAAATTGGGTTAGGCTCTAAATATCACAAGATCTGGCTAGAAAATTCCTGAGTTTAAAAAAAAGTGAATAAACAAATGAGCAAGCTCCTTTTTCCTTTGTTGTCTGGAAGGTGAGTTTTTAGGGTTTATGAAAGTGATATTTCATACTTTTCTCCACAATCACAAGGGCAAGAAAATTCCTCTATTGTAAATGAAGGCAAAGATTGTCTCATATTCCCATAACCTAATAGACTGGGTTGATAAGGAAAATATCAATTTATCATGAGACTCAAAAAATTGCTTGATAATATGTAAAGACATCAATCATCCTCACTGATAATATTTTGGGACACATAAATACAAGTCTACTCAGAAATGGATTTCATTGTAGCTAAGGTGGCAGGGTTGGACTCAAAAAGAGCTGACAGTGCAGTGCACAAAGCAAGCCATTCGTAGTGCAAAAAGTCTTTTATCAGTGCTGCCCACCCTCATTATTTTATTGTAAGTCTTGCAATATTTGATGTTTCTTTTCCTTAAAGCCACAACTCCTGTAGACATGAGATTATGTGAAAATTATATCTTTTTTTTTCAAAGTAACTATTTAGCACTTATGTTTATGGAGAAAATGTGCTACAAGTACTTTCCAAGTGCTTACAGGCTCAGAAACTAAAAAAAATAAATGAATCAAAATCTATTGTGTTCCCACAAGGTCAATTATATGACTTGCTAATGACTATTTTACATTTTTTTATTGTTTAAATTTATTGTTAAATACTAAACCATTGGTCTGACAAAATCCAAGACAATGCTACGTAATCTTGAATACAATCTGTGTATACTTTATTAACTTCATACACAAAGCAATTCCCATCATGTCTACACATTTTTGAATCTGGCTTGTGTTCAATAGGCTTGGGGAGAGAGTTTACTGTAAACATAATGCAAAAATGGAAAGAGACAAGGAGATCAGCATCACATTAAAACTAAAGGCTTGTGTGAGAGGTAAAGCTTTCAGAATTATCTTCCTGGAAAAATTGGATTTTGAAAACTCAGATATTTGGGCAATCCCAAAATGTTTGTTGGCAAAGTTGTCCTGGTGTCTTGTGATAGTTCCAGTTGGGGTCTTTTAGCCCATTCTGCTCCATTAGCAGGGCTCCCTGGCCAAACTGCATGGTCCCTGCTGCACCACAATTCCCTTTTTGATGAAGGGTGTAAAGGGGGGGAAGTAAATAAATGTTGAGAATCCCTGTCCACAGTGTATCATGGAAAGCCCAGCTTGTGGAGAAGACTAGAGACATGAGGCAACTGAGCTACAGCTTCCAGAAAGCACTACAGCACCATCTCCAAATTTAAATATCTCAATTTTTGGCTGAAGTAATTGTGGGTCATTTTGTGCAAACAGTTTTTGTTTCTTCACATAGAGCAGATAATGTTTGTGAACATTTTCATTTAGTCAAAAAAAACCCCAATTTCTGGAGGAAAAACAGTTTTAATAGAAAAATATTCAATTGTTACTGGTATAGCAAGGTGTGGAAGGATGCTTGTCAGAGATGTAATCATAGGCTGGGTAATTTAGACTTATGAAATCAGGGACCCAAAGTTTGAATTTGAA
>NW_017729024.1:20615900-20622787 GCF_001723915.1 Gavialis gangeticus | reverse complement strand
TTTGTGAACATTTTCATTTAGTCAAAAAAACCCCCAATTTCTGGAGGAAAAACAGTTTTAATAGAAAAATATTCAATTGTTACTGGTATAGCAAGGTGTGGAAGGATGCTTGTCAGAGATGTAATCATAGGCTGGGTAATTTAGACTTATGAAATCAGGGACCCAAAGTTTGAATTTGAAGCTTATCACAACAGGAAGTCAATGAAATGGTCAAAAGAAAGCGGGGGCATATTTCAATAACTGATGGGGTTGGGAGAAGGGGAAAGGAAGAAGCCAGCAGTCTGACATGGCAGGTTAAATGCAGTGGACAAGGGTATTGTGAGTTTTAAAAATATCCAAGTTGAATTGTAACAGTCAAGCCATGAGATTGTTATGATATTATGCTAGAAAGCAAGAGTTAGAGTTTTGGCTGTGGGGAAGAAAATATTCTATTTACTATTTTATGGCAATGTTTTGCATAATTCCACTCAGAAACATTAACAAAAATCACCCTTCCATTCTTTGGATGAGTCAGAAGCCCTTTAAAACTGGCTACTATATGCGGACAGTTCTTGAAAAAAATTTACTTTTGGTATTCTAAAGAAAGCAAATCAATGAAGTATTACCATCAGTTGGATGCTTGTACTTACAAGCACTTTTCTTAGTCGCAGATGACCAATTAAATCAACCCTCCACTGCAAAGCTGACATTTCACTATTACAGTTCAATTGCTACAGTGTTGATGGTTTTAGCTATGAAATTATGTCAGATCAATGATCCTAAGGACTGCTGGCTATTATACATACTGTAAACAGGTTGTGTTCAAGCATGGTGAATCTTTCACTTTACCAAATCAAGTCTGGGGATTTACAAGACCTATGACTGAGGGAGGATGGGTGCAGGATTGTCCTTTATAACTGCTATCTTTTAATACTTCTGAGAAAGATATATTGGACAGGGCTGGAACTCTTTCACTACTTTTTCTTATATTCATCTCAGCAGTTCGGTCACTGGAAAGAAAATCTAAAATTAAGAGTTCAGGGATCGAAGAGTGGGTTGTTTCTGCTCTAGAGACCCCTACTCCTGATTTCCTTTCCCCCTGTCTCCCACCATTCATAACCTATTGCTCTTGTTTTTTCAGCTGTTGTTTCATTTTCCTTTCATCTTTTAGAGTCCTGTGTGAGGGTTTGAATTCCATTCCCTTTAGTGATGATGACAACACTTCTGTGTCTTGCATGCACTGCCTTGCTAAATAAAAGATCTTGGCTTGCTGTAACTCAGAAGAAGATAGTGCCTCCTTTTGGTGCTTCACTCATTTATGACCTTCACCCTTTCCTCATTCTGAAGTATAGTATAGGGAAGGTAGATGAATGCTATTTTCAGATGGATATTTAGTTTTTTGAACTTATATCAATATTAAATATTACACTGAACAGGAGGATGCACATACGTTTACACATTCAAAGAGGAATGTGCAAAGAAAGAGAGTGTCTTAATAGAGGTAGAGGTAGAGGTTGTAACTGTGCTGGTCTAAGGACATAGGCAGACAAGGTTCTTTAGGTAAATCCAGTGTCTTTTATTAGACCAAGTAAAATAGTTGGAAAAATTCTTCTTTGCAAGTTGTTGGGTACAAACACCCTTCATCAAGCTGAGGAAGCACCTGCAGGTGGTCTGTCCTCTTCCTGGATGGAAGTAATAGAGGAATGGCTTTATGGCCACTTACTTACTCATGTCTAACAGCAGTGAGGTCAAAGAAGTCCTACTGCCAGTTTTGCATTGAAAATTCTAACTCAAAGCCACATACCCTTGCATAGGGAACAGGTAGGAAGGGCACGTGCCCCCACGACAGGGCCATTACCAACGCTGCCGGCACTATCTGTGGGTGCTCACCAGCTCCATGCCCGCTGCTGATGCCACTGACAGTGTCCGCATGTGCTTGCCAGCTCTGCCCCTGCTGCTGCCGCTGGCATCTGCGGCTGCTTGCCAGCTTCATCCCCACCGCTGACACCTCTGGCAGCATCTGCGGGTGCCCCCCCAGACTCAGGAGGCACCAGTTGCCCATGTACCTTTGCACGTCTCTGTGCCCACCCACCATCTTTCTCTTATGCTGTAGTTTGCAAAGGGGTCAGAGTCTCATATAGTCCTCTAGGTTGTGTCCTTCACTATGAAGGTTCTGTGTAATACTTAGTAGCGTAATAAGGAGTGGGTGAGGGGGGGCACCAGCCTTAAGTGCCAACTTAGTAGGGATATCAGAATAGTAGTCTCACCTGGGCTATCCTCTCCCTGGCAGCAGCAGCAGCAAGGTGCAGAGACACTGGCTAGGGACAGACATTAAAAAAGCCTGAGCCTAAATTGATTCAATCTTTACAGGTTAGTCTAACCTGACTAGGCTGAACAGGTTTGAAACTCGACAGACATTCTCTCTGGACTGAGGATATTCAGGCACATGCTGGCTCAGGCTAGAAGCTGGTTGGCGCTAGAACTGCCTTCTCTTCCCTTCTGCAGGGAACTGAGTTGAGGGGGGTGTGGACAGGCCCAGGCAGGACTCTTTCATTAGAGATGTCTGCCTGCACAATCCCAGTCTTTTTCCCACTGGCTACTCAAAGGATGGGAGTGTTGCCAGCCCCCAGCCAAACACTAGCACTCTGAGACAAGGGGGGCAGGGGGCGGGGTGCAGTGTTTGCATCTATTGATGATTTGGAGCCTTTCAATTTCTTTCCCTCCATCATCATACTGTCTGCAGCAAACTGACAGGTGAGCAAGCCAGCCAGATGGCTGATAACAGTTTTTATCAACTGATTAGCAAAACAATAGCCTCACTCCACATTATTTCAAACTTCTTAAACAGATTACTGGCTGACCTGTTGATTAGCTGAAGAAGTCCTAAGTGGTCACTGGTCTATCTACTTATCCCAGTGAAATTGGAGAGAGAAACACACACAGACACCTCTCAGCATTAGCTAGCATACCACATGCTAGTTACAGTCCATGCATGGCAGAGAGGAGGAAGGGAACTCTGCTTAAGCAGCAAGTGGTTGGGGGGTGGGGCCTGAGGTGGGAGAGTGAGAGAGGGGCATGGGGAAGCCAGCAGACCCTGGTGTGCCTGCAAGTCTGCCAAGCTCCAGCCAGGGAGCAGAGGGGAGGGGCTAGCCCTGCTGTGGAGCAGAGAACCCCACCCAGCCCAGAAAGCATGCCAGGATGCTGGGGGTGTCTGGTTGAACTTAAACCAGCAAGGGATCTGAGGCAGACATTACATAAACTGGTTTGAGCCAAATAAATTAACTCTGATACTACATTCAACCAGGTTTATCTCAAATGGGTTTCAGCCATTTTCAAACTGGTTTATGTGCACTGAACATCTGTTCTGTTACAGGTTTGAACCAGTTTCTGATCACTTAAACTGGTCTATGTGTAATGTCTGTCCCTAGCCACTGTGTTGCCCATGGTGGTCTTGCTGCAGGAGCAAACAGACCATGCTGTAGAAGCCAGGAATGTTTTTGAGTCCCCAGACCTGGTAACCCACCCTCCCCACCTTCAGCCTTGCTGCTCAGCAGTATCCTTCCCTCCCTTCCCCGCAGAGCAGGTCATGCCCAGAGTGCAAATGTAGTAAGTTACACTTTTGGTAATACCCACACCTTTTCCACCAACAATAACTTGCAGCTCACCATCAGCCACACTCTTCATCTTGCCTAAAAAAATTTTATAGAATAAAAGACAAGGACCACTTCTTCCATCATAGAAAGAATAGGAATTAAACCAGGTACAGTAGGCAGGGTGCTGTAAAAGGGTACATATGTCTTTTTACATACTCATATGCATCTACACATGTACACATACATGCTTGTGTGCACATGGGTGCTCTACCTCAGTCTTTGTTAAACAACCCAAGTGGTAGGAGTATAAAATATACCAACCAGAAACCTCTAAATGTGCAAATCAAATTCTGATTGTACCTCAGACCTATAGGTCCATGACAAGGAACCCCACACCAGTACAATTAGTTATGCATAGTCTGAAATTATTTTTATAGTCACTATAATTAGAAGGGTTAGTTATATATTTAAAGACCAATGCAATCTTGAACACATAATTGTAAACAAGCACACAAATAACAAAAAGAAAACATTTTTTTTTCAGAAGCAAGGAGAGCACAATGAATTCTTGTTGATTGCAGTGCTGGACAGCAGGGCCAGGTAAAAACATTACACTTTTACCAGTATAAGTGATTGGAAATCAGTCTATACCTGTAACAGAACAGAAGTTCAGTACATAAAACTTCTCTATATCCATGAGAAAAGTTTGGCACACACAGACTGGTTTAAACATTTTGAAACCCAGTCCAAGATTCCCCCTCCCCCCCGGGCACTTATTAGGGCTGTGCGAAGCTTTGGTCCCTGATTCGATTCAGTGGAGATTTGGCTCAATTCGGTGGTCGAATCTTTGAATCCAAATCAAATCAAAGGACCATTTAATCTCTCCAGATTGAATTGGATCCCTCTGAATCGATTTGGAGAGATTTGGAAAGATTCAGCGACTCGAACTTAGACACAGCTTTAAATGTTTTTTCTACATACCTCAAGGTACCAGGTGGCTCATGAATGCTGGGATGCTGGGGCACACGGAGTGTTCCACAGGAGCATGAAGGGGGGTCTCCAGCGTGCTTGGCAGCAGACCCAGAAGTGGACCAGAAGCACTTTTGGTCCGTGTCCCGGTCTGCCAGAGAGTGTACAGGGGGGCCTCCCCATGCCTCCCCAGCTTGGTAAGTGGTGCCTTCTGGGTCTGGGGGTGCACCCGGGGTCCCCTGCAGCTGATTGCTGAGTCAGGGGGATGCGGGGGAGCCCCCCAGTGCATTTCCTGGCAGACCTGGAAGTGGACCAGAAATACCTCTGGTCCACTTCCGGGCCGGGTTCACCGTTGAGCATCCCCCCCCCACCCTACACTCCTGTGGAACACTCCATCTGCCCCAGCATCACAGCTTTCACAAGCTGTGCTGGTACCTCAAGGTTTGTAGAAAAAACTTGTAAAGCTGTGTCTATGGTTGAATCACTGATTCTCTGAATCAGCATCAGATCTTCAGATTCAGATTCTGCCAGATCAAATCAGGGACAGTGATCTGAATCAACGAATTGAATCACTGTCCCCGATTCAGGACGAATCCCAATCAAATAGAGCCCACTTTGCACACCCCTAGCAATTATGTGTTCTGTTTGCTACTGATCTAAACTACTCTGCTTACAGAAAACCATATAACTTACATCAATTCTGCATGAAAAAAGAGAATTAAAGCACTACAAAAGAGTTGAGAATGTGGCAAACACATTAATGAAAAATGTATTTGTTAATATAGAATAATTAATTCAAAATTAAAAACAAAAATTCTCATATTATTTGGAAATATGCAGACATGAATGAAGATCTTACTAGGTATTTTTTTATGCTGATTTTCCCGTTAGGATTTCTGACGTTGTACGCGAAAGAATTTTCTGCTGGGATTTCTGGCAAGGTACATGGAAGAATTTTGTGTAGGAACCTAAACAAACAGACTAAATAAAAAATTATGGAAAAGTAAATGAGCAAGCAAACAAACAAAAAAATAAAAGGCAAAGTGAATGTTAGCTGTGAATGTAAAATGGAACCTTGAATGAAGTTCCAATTTGTTCTAGCCTATGATTTATTGAAACAGTCTCTGGGCACTTGTGGTTTATTTAAACAGGAAGAGTAGCTGCTATGTGCACCAGCATTGCTACTCAGCAACCTGTGGAGTTACTGAGAGCTGTGCTGGACTTATGAAAACAGAGAATTTACCACTGTGCAATTAGTGGCTTCTGGTTGTGGCAGTATCTACTGTTGGCAATTCCTAACTGGTTCCCCCTTGAAATGTTTCATTGCCATAAATCAGATAATGTTATTTGCTGAAGGACATGGGACAATGATTTATGGTATTAGGGGGAAGGATTCTTTTTTCTTTCTCTCTAAGGCGTCAGATGTATTATTCTTAAATAGCAGGGTAGCATGACTGGTGATTTGAAAGGATATTTTAGAAGAACTACCACATTTTTTAAAACAGCTATTATTCAATCAAGAAAATGAATCTCAGGAATTAATTGGGCAGATGCAATATAAAAGGACTAAATGAACAGATTAGCTAGTTTGAACCCTTTGTGCAGAGAGTCTGAAGTCAGTAGGACAGCCTGTGCTCTTGACACTGTGTGTCTGAACCCCGATCTCCAGTTCTTCATCTACATGTATAAGGGCTTGTCTATATGGGGACACTCAGGAAAGTTAGACAAGTCAGCTAAAAGGTGTGAAGTCAATGACTGTAAACTACAGCAATGTTTCTCAACCTGTGGGTCATAAGAATATTTGCAAAGGTCACGAGCAAGTCCCAGAAAAACATGGGAAAGCATGGGTTTCTGCTTGCAGACTGGCAGCCTTCCAGCCTGCAAAGAGCTGGTTGGGGTGACTGGAGGCAGCGGGCATACATGCATGTGTGCATGCATACGACCGGTATGCAGCCAGGCAGGGTTGTGGGAGCAGCCCCAGCAAATGGATGCAGGTAAGTGTATGGGGAAGGGGGGTTGGAGGGCCAGGCCTTGGGGACTGTCCTGTGTGAGCCAGGGTCAGTGCCTGCCAGCACTGGAGGAATGTGGCTGGGCACTGAGGCTATTGCACAGCAGGGTTAGGGGGGAGAAGGTGCCTGCCTCTCCAGCAGGGGAAGGGGGTGGTGGGGAGCTGCATGGCTGGGCTAGGGGCACTGGGGCTGGTGCCTGTATTCACAGGGGCTCAGCAGCCACGAAATGCTGCTTGTGTGTGCGTGTGTGAGTGTAGGGGTGGGGGGAGGAAGCAGCAATGTTTACAGATGAGGCTGGGAAA
Source organism: Gavialis gangeticus (assembly GCF_001723915.1). NCBI lineage: Eukaryota > Metazoa > Chordata > Crocodylia > Gavialidae > Gavialis > Gavialis gangeticus. The sequence continues at coordinate 20,615,935 of NW_017729024.1, read as the reverse complement.
CAGATGGAAAATGGGCAAGTTGGAGAGACATACAG
>NW_017729024.1:20610605-20610900 GCF_001723915.1 Gavialis gangeticus | reverse complement strand
GTGGAAACCCCAGCTCAGGGCAGGAGGGGTGCCACAGGTCTCCTCCTCCTCCCTTCCCTCCAGCCTGTTCCAGAATTGCTCCTTTGCTGCCTGCGTGAGCTGGAGCCACTGCAGCCACCATGCTGTGGCCCAAGTGGGATGGAGGCAGCTGGGGGCCTCCTTTGGCAGGGCTGGGGGGGCAGAGGGCTGTGGGTTGGGAGTGAGGGGCACCAGCATGGCCCAGGGTGGCACGGGGCTGTGGGTCAAGAGTGATGGATACCGGTAGGGCCAGGGAGCTGTGGGTTGGGAGTGAGGG
>NW_017729024.1:20600807-20610570 GCF_001723915.1 Gavialis gangeticus | reverse complement strand
TTGTTGGGAGTGAGGGGCACCAGCATGGCCCAGGGTGGCAGAGGACTGTGGGTTGTGAGTGGGCACTGGCAGGGCCAAAGGTCTGTGGCTTGGGAGTGAGGGTCATCAGCAAGGCCAGGGGGCTGTGGGTCAGAAGTGAGGGGCACCAGTAGGTCCAGGGGGGGTTTCCCATTCATTTAGTGCAAAAAGACTCAATTATTTGAGGTAGATTAAGCTGCATTGAACAAAGGTCATTTGATCCCTGAATTAGAATATGCACATTGGATGAGTTACATGCATGAAAGGCTGTACATGGACTTCTGAGTTGATTTACCTTAACTTTTTCAAGGATCTTGTGTTCCATACCTTAAATATTTATAGGCTTTGGTATGCAAGCTTTCATACATCCCCTTTAATATGGTGAATTCTTCCATGGTTAGATCTGTTTAATATCCATTTTTATCATGGTTGTGATTTAATCTGATATGTATGAATTTTATATTGTACTAGGTCATGTGACATGGGATTCTGTCTCTTTTTGCACACTAATGCAAATTAGAAGCATTCTCCTTTCTGTATTCAATACTGACATTTAGGGGTTACTTGTAGTTTTGCCATGAACTCTAAGAAAGTGCAATTCTTTCTTGTGCTGCCATCAGAACAGACTCCAAGACACTGTCTGCATTTTGGGGTCTACTTTGTTCTGAGATGGGAGTACTGTGAACCAGAGATATATATTGCATAACATATTTTTCTGGCATGCTGTCTGGTGCATTGGAAGGGGAGATAAGGAAGTCAAAGCTCTGTTTAATCACTACCTATCCCTATCTGCTAGTGCTTGGATACTAGGGAGCAAGGGAACATGGTCACAACTATGGAGATCCCTCTTTCGCCTATGCTGCTTCCTATGGTCTCTGTAATCTGTGTGCTAGTATCACTTCCTCACCAAATAGCAAAGGGTTAATTCTCTACTGGGCTCACTTGGAAAATATGTGGCAAGCTGAGCGAAGGAGAAGCTATCAGAAGCATGAAAAATGGAAAAGCAACTGGCCTGGACAAATACCTGTAGAACTATTAAAAACAGGAAACAAGACAATTGACATACTGTACAAAATCTGCAATATGATATGGAAAAGGAAAAACTGGCCAATGCAGTCAAACAAATCAGTAATAATCCCTAGCTCAAAGAAGGGGAATATACACCAATGTACCAACTATTGCACCGTTAGTCTCATCAGTCATCCAAGTAAGGTGCTTCTTAGAATAGGCTAAATAGGCTCAAATCGCAAACAGAGACTGTATTAGCAGAAAAATAAGCTGGATTCAGATCTGGAAGAAGCACCACAGAACAGATCTTCAACTTAAGAATCATGTGCAGAAAGTACTGTGACCATTAAGAACTCTATCATAATTTCAATAGATCACAAAAGCTTTTGACAGGGTGTGGCGAAAAGCACTTTGGCTGACAATGAAGAAACATAACGCTAGTCCCATATTGATAAGTCTTATAGAATAACTTTACAACACTACAGATAGTGGAGTCCTGCTTGACAACAACATTGTGGAGTGATCTGCAACATCAGTAAGAGTACGCCAAAGCTGTCGTCTCTCACCATGCTTATTTAATTTATACCTGGAACAAATCATGTCAAATGCCTTAGAGAACTTCACTGGAACAGTGTCAGTTGGAGGATGAGAAATTAACAAGCTTTATTTTGCTGATGATGTTGATCTAATAGCTGGAACTCCAGAAGAGCTTAAGGAAATAATAAAAAAGGTTCATAAGGCTACAAAGAGATATGGGATGGAAATTAGTGCAGAGAGGAGCAAAGTAATGATAACAGCAATCAGTAGCAATGATGATGTATCAGTAAAAATTAGTAAAGAGGAGCTAGAAAAAGTAACACACTTCAAATACCTTTGAGCAACCATCACAGAAGGTGCTACATTAGAAAAAGAAGTAAAAACCACTGGACAACTAGCAAAGCTGAAGAAAATCTGGACTACAAGCAACATCACAATGAAAATGAAACTCCACCTACTAGATGCTGTTGTCATTTCAATAACTGGACAGGATTAAAAGTGACTGGTTGGACCAGGAAGTGTAAAAGACCAGGCAGAATGGAAGGAAGTTATTGCTACATCAAAGGTGACCCAACAGTCAGTGCAGCCTTGGGACTGACTTGGCTTGGCTCCCTGGGAGTAATTGATGAAAGAGTGCAGGGCAGTCAAGGGGGAGGGCAGGAGTGGTCATGGCTGCGTCATGGTCATGCTAATCTGGTGTTCCTTCCTGTTGTGCAATGCGCAAGACCCTTGAGAGGCAACCCTGTGGGTGAGTGTATCTGCAAAAGAACGCTGAGAAGAATTTAAAATAGCCTAAAAGCTGAGCCTCAAGATGGACAGAAGTTTGTATTGCTAGGTGTACATACAGTCCTTTGGGTTTTGCTCAAAGATGCTGGGGAGAAACCTGGTGAACTGATATTCTGAGGAAAAAGGAGTGAGGGAGTGAAAGGGGCTGAGAGACTCATAAAGGATGGAAGGCATTATATTACTACTATTTTTGTTATGTATGTGTTTATTTAGGAAATTTGGAGGGGATTATTGAATGATGTGGCCCAAGGGTTAAGCTGTAAGTACAATAGACCAACAATGTTGTACCATGAGGGGCCACCCCAGAATGGGAAGGCTGTATTGCCCATATGCATGGCCAGGCAAGCAAGGCCAGAATCTGAAGTCTAGTTTGCAATGCCTGTTTCAGTGATAGTGGTCCTTTCCAGTTTCTTAGTGAAAATGCTTTTTCTTAATACAGCATCTATATGAACTGTTTGATCAAAATTATATAAAAAGGATACAAGTACTACAAGTTTTTGGCAACTTGCAGGTTTCTTCCTTTAGAGGGTCCTTGTAACTGAAGCCAATTACACTGGATGCAGTATATCAGATAAGAATCACTGCTGTGTTTTTATTTACTTTAGTGAGTACTGGATCAGGCCAGTAGTCATAAATTAAACAATTAAGCTGGATAGATGATGCAATGGGTTCCATACTAGCTTGTTCCTTGTCTACCCAGAGTGTGGGGGGTCTAATTTGCACTAAGCTGTTTATTATATAGTGTGTTGTAAATCTCCACAAAACCAGATGGCTCTTACTCCAGAGTGAATCATTAGTTCTACATGGCAGGAACTTCTTCCACATTAGATACTCAGCATCCTTTGTCCTGCTGTTGGTTCACATACACTGTGGAATGTTTTTCAGAAACCAGCTAGAAACAAACTGCAGTTTAGGGACATTAAGTCAAATACACAAATCCTCATGACTGCTCTCACTATGACATGATCTTTTTGGAGTAGTTGATGCCATTTTCAAAGCGCAGTGAAAGCAGTGTTTTATCCAGTTGTGCCAGTAACAAGCAATAGCATATAGAAATGTATTTGACAAACAGTCACCATACTACTAAACTGCTTCTGCAGCAGTTCTGGAAGCAATGCAGGCAGACAGCTCACTTGTTCGAGGAAGACAATGAAGTTAAGGACATAGACCACTGGCTTCTGGTGGAACTTTTTTCAATCAGCTATATTAAGAGCAGTGCATGGAATTTGGTGGATTTGATTCCTTAGCCACTACTATGGCCATCCATTGCATGAATATTCCAACTCTCTCATACCCACCATCCAACTAACTTCCTCCCCATTATACTGAGGAACACTGCTCATCATCTGTTACCTTGGCTGAAGAAGCCTTTCACTGGATGGCAGGATCAAAGAAGAAAATCATTCAACTATTGCCTAAGAAGTGACACTCAACCTACAGCCCTTGGGCCTGATGTGGGCAAAGCCAAGAGCTGGAGCAATTAACATTGCCACCGCTCCCCCACTTTCAAATTTCCAGACCTGTAGGGAGCGCTGTGGGCTGAATTACATAGCCCCACACTTTGGACTGCATCCATGGGCAGGGTTGGCCCAGTGCTCACAGTTGGGATGGAGCCAGATCAAGTGCACAGGAAAGTCTTGTGCACAGGGTTGTTCTATGGCCAGATTTGGTGCTGGGGCCTGGGCCAACATGCTGGATTGTACTTGTAGGCTGATCCCACTCTAAATCAGGCCTATGGACTGGTCCCATGCCACACATCCAGCCCACAGAACCAGATAAAACACCATTGACCTAAATAATTTCAGGATAACAGTGGGAGTGTGCATTCAGGGAAATTCAAGGAAAGATGACTCAAATTAAAACTACATTCTGTGTTGTGCAAGTTCCATCAGAGCAAGGGAAAAAGTCTCATAGAGAAAGTTCAGAGACTTTTAGACTACTATAAATAGGAAAAGATCATAGAGATAGCCTTTGCAGGCTGGTGTCTGGTTCTCCAGCCTAAACCATGCCATCCAGCTACCCTTTTGCCTTATCTACTTACACTCTTAGCAGTTTCACATATTATATATTGCATCTGAAATATCCTTCCCAACTTCCCAACCATTTCATCTCTGTTCTGGCCTCATTCCTTTGAGAGCTTGAGCTCTCTGCTTCTCTTCTCTGGCAGCCTCTCTGCATTGGGGCAGGACTTCTACTGAGGTCTACTACAGCAGTTTTTCAGGCCTTCTGCTAAGAACTGCCCACTGCATTCCCAGTCAAACAGCTCTGGCCTCCTTCAGTGACTAGAACACAGCTCTTTATGGCTTACAGTTATTAAAGACCCTGGTGGGAGTAGACCATAAGTGGGTGGCCCCATCACCTTAAAGGGCCATCCAGCCAGTGTTACCCCAGCACTCAATTAATGGGGAAATGGGACCCTCTTATACCCTTCAGAATGACAGTTGCCATAGATACATGATCAGGCATGTCTGTGTTCCTCTTCTGATGTTTTTTAATTCCGGTATACATGTGGTTTTCATTAAACATTGTGTAACATTTCATAAATTATTGTGGAATACTTCATGTAATATTTTAAATGTGGGGACTGTGTTTTCATTGTATGGGGTCTGTTTAACTTTATAAAGGATTTTATATGTGCTTTGGGAACTGTACTCTCATATGACTCTTATTATGAAATTATGCTTTCAGTAACATCTAGATTTTTTTAGTGAAAGTATCATGAATTAACTTGTATTATGAAATGTAAACAAAAATTATGGCAGTTGAATTAAATCACTTTATATTTTCACAAACGTGTCTGTCAGTCGTGTTTTCTGCAGAATACTGAAACAGATTGTGCAACTGAATAATTTGTAATATTGTGAGTACTAATAACAGTTTTGTAAATATGTCTGTTTGCATAGGGAAAAATGTAGCCCTGTATAAAGAGCCAGTAAAAGACTCATGCATTGTTCCAAAGCAGAATTTAATTGGAACTTAAGTGAAATACTGGACTTATATTGATAAAATGGCCACCATCCTGGCCAAGATGAGGGATAAAGGGGAGATACTCAAGACTAATAGCATAAATCTCTACAGCTTAAGGTAAAGATTTAGAGCTTCTGTGCCAACCCAGCTATGAGGTTTAATTCAGACAGTACACTTTGTGAAAAAACACAACAAAATTACATAAAGACTTTTCTAAATATTTGCTTTTTTTTATGCTGACAGCTGATGTAAATTCAAGATTACCAGGGTTACATCTGTGCATATGAATCAGTGCTGCTTGTGACAGAACATCATATTAAACAATATGTCATAACTTGCAAAATAATAAGAATTAAGAGGTATGGTCTTGATTTGCTGATATGTAGCCCCGTTACTTGGGTCTTAATGAAGTGGCCTGGCAACAGGCAAAGGATCAGGCAAAACATCAGGCAAAGGATAAATTTGCATGGTTCTGAAACTTCTGAATAGAGCAATACAGGGAGAATGTTGTATCTCACCAACCATGAATGACATAGCTCTTATACTGAATGGTGCCATTGTGTTTCTGAAGCTTGATCTCATCAAAGAATATCGCCAGCTAGAACAAGCTTCTGCATTTTATCTGCCAAATTTTTTAACACACATAAGATAGTCTAAGACAGTATAAAAGGCTAACATCTGGAATGTATTGTTATAGAAATATTTCAAGATACTGTTAAAAATATCAGTCAGTGCATTTCCAATATCTTCCACTACACTGATGACATGTTGGTATATGGAAAGTTTCAGCTGGAACATGATGTAATCCATAAAGTTGTTTTTTAATGTCTTGCTGTATATAGCCTCACCCTTAATAAATAAAGGCATGTCTTAAACAAAGCCATCCTTGACTTTCACAGTCATATTTTCCCACCTACCTGAATGTTGCCCAACCTGAAGAAGGTCACAGCAATCAAAACAGCAACCATTCCCAGAAATGCCAATGATGTTCAGTACTTCCTGGTACAGCAAACTACTCCAAGTTTCCTCTGTATATGTATTCTCTTTGGGAACTTACCAAGAAAGCACCTTTATGTCATTTGTCCAGTTCATGCCACAAAACATTGGATTAGATCAAGTACATTTTGTAAAAGTACATTATGAGTTCTAGCAGTACCTCCCACTAAAAGTATGTCTACACTGTATTTGAAGGTGTGACTACTGTTCATGTAGGCACGGCTGGTCAGTTTGGATATTGCAAACAGTGGAGCCATGGTAACATGGAGTTTAGTGTGAGCTAAACAACTGATGTTTGACCATTTTCTTGGGTAGGTTTTGGACCTTGCTGCTGTCATTATATATAGCTAGTTGTACACAAACTGACTGGTTTTAAAAATCAGGACAGTTCAGAGAAAGGTTAGGGATAATCATCAGAATGATTTCAGGTTTATAAAACACATCTTACAGAGCAAGATTTAAGATCAGACTATCTTATCAAAGAGACATTTAAAGGGCATCTTGATCATATTCTATATAAGTACACATTGGCTTGGCATCCAATTTGGTACCTAAACCCAAAGAGTTGTTCATAGTAATAATAAAAATACTTTTTAAAAGATACAATGATTCAATGGGAGATTAGGGAAAATCTTTTGGGGAATTGGGTGTAGTGGGAGGTCTCAGGAACACTGCAGAAGCTGGATCCCCTCTGCATTCTTTTGTTGCATCTAAAAAAATGCAGGCAACCTTCACATTTGTGACTGATCATCAGGTGCCAAGTATCAACCTTGGTAATGTCTGAGCTAAAATCTTGGGCTTGTATTTTGAAGGCTATACCAATAGGCACAAAGCCGCCAAAGATATATTGATTATTTTTCTTGTCACTTATGAACGCTTCTCAGTAATTTCATATCTCGATGTCCCAGTGCCAGCTATCAACAAGGTACACCACATGACATAAGAACATTATACTCTCATGGCATTCAGTCTCACCATATCAGACAAGCAGAAAGCAAAAACAACATGACCCAAAATAGTTAGACCAACTGAAGGCAGGGAGTTTATGTAATTGATATGCAAGTATGGTTGCACCTGTGTAAGCATGAGTAAAATCTGCCAGAGGCTATAATGACTTACATTGTTATATGGCACCTCATTTATATGGGTCTCTGATCTTCATGATAACTGAAGTATTTTCAGCTTTAGGGTCCTATTCCTTCCCTCTCCCCACTATGCATGCCTCCTCCGCCCCCATTCTTTTGAAATATCAGTATTGATTCACGATAAAATAAGATGTAAGATGCAAGAACATAGGAACTGGGACATCCAGGTGAAGTTTGTCCTGGTATCTTCCAGCATAGCTAGCTGAGTGCCAAAAATATTTGGTATGAGTTACATTTTACTCACATAAGTCTACCTGAGGTACTCCTCTGTCAACAAGTGCCTATCTGTTTCTTTTCTTCCTGTGCTTGCTGTTTCTAGTGTCTGACACAGCATTCAAGGAACATAGGAAGCATTGAGATGGAAGGAGTCCAGGAAGCTCTTCTAGGGCTGTTCTCTGTTATTAATTTAATGAGGACTCCAATAAATGTGATTGGTCAGGTAGCCTTGAGAGGTAGGACTGTCAGGACACCTGATATCCATTATACACACTAACAGTGGGGCTCTTAGTCCATTCCCAAAGTAATCCAAGCTTAGAAGCGGTTCCATTCACTGAGCTGCTCTTTGCGTTGACCTTGTAAACAGGCTCTTTTCTTTTCTGCAGTGCTTGTGGTTTTGGTGGTCTTATTTTTTATTTAAACCCATTAGAACACATTGAAGTCCAACTCTCTGTCTTGACATCTAATTCCCACTGGAAATAGGATCCAGAAGAGATAAATGTAAAAACAGTGTAATATACTAGAAAAATGCCCCAAGTCAAATATACAATAAAGAAAGAAATAGACCCCAAATTACAAAAATAAAGAGAAGGAGTGTTATGTATGGTTTCATTTGTGTTTTTTTCCCTTCAAATGTGGCACAATATAGATTAATGTAGGTGATCGCACAAGTACTTTAATCATGCATCTGTTTTGATCCTCAAAATCTGTCTCCTGGTTATTAAAGTAGCTGAGTTAAAAAGCAGAGGACAACTCAAAGTAAAAACTGTGGTATTTATTTCTGCAAACACCAGTGCATGTGCCCCTGTTGTATATGAACAGTACACCTATGTAAAATACCTTAGGGTTTGTTATCGTCAGTATTGCCCTTCCTGTTTAAAATGATTTCCTATTAATGGCTGGTTGTGTGGGGCGTATTCAGCATATGCTGTTTTGATTATTTGCCTTTAATAGTTCATTCTGAGCATCATGTAGCAAAAATTTTGTCCACTGGCCTGAAGTGCTCGTTCACTGGCAGCTTAAATAATTGTTAGGCCTGTGCAAATAGGGAAGTATTCGATTCAGATTTGGATTCGGCCAATTTGGAGGACAGTGATTTGATTTGGAGATTGGAAACACTGTCCCGAATCGATTCAGCCTAAACAGCTTCGGGAGATTTGACGCTGACTTGGAGAGATTTGGAGATTTGGCCATAGACTATAATGGGCAATCACTGAAAAACCTATAACGTGGTCATTTTTTGGCTGATTCAGATAACAATTGTGGGTATGAAGCCTTCCAAGTTTCAAGGAGATAGGTGCAGGGTTTTCTGGGAAACTGCTGCTGACAAGCAAAACTCATGTCACACATGTGTGTTAAGGTGCAGCAGGGTGAAAACTGCAGGGATGGTAGCCCTTGCTGAGGCCATAAAGCCTGACAGCTTTCAAGGAGATAGGTGCAGAGGTTTCTGGGAAACTGCACCTCAGGCTGCTGACAAGCAAAACTCATGACATCCGTGACTGTGTGTGTGTTAAGGCACGCCCTCACTGATGCTGGGGCCTCTACATGTCATGGTAGTGTGTCCCAATAAGGTCTCCTCCTGCCCTACAGCCTCAGTCCGATCCACCACTTTAAATAACAAGTAAGCAGTGCACTGCAGCACAGTAGGACCAGCAGCATCTCAGGCAGCAAAACTGTCACAGACTAGAGCCATTTTTTCCTTTCCTGCAAGAGCTTCTTCTTCAGCAGCTGCCAGAGAACTCTCCCTGCCAGCCCCAGACCTGGGGCTTAGATGTGCCAAGGGCCCTGTGTCCTTCCAGTCAGCTGACCAGGGACAGGTGCTAGGGGTGTTGATCTAAGGACATGGCACTGGCAGACAAGGTTATTTGGGTCAATCTGGTATCCTTTTGTAGACCAAGTGAATAGTTACAGAAATAGATCTTGGCAAGCTTTCGGGTTGAAAAACCCTTTGTCAGGCTAAGGAAGCACCTGCAGTTGGTGTGTGTGCTGTTCCTGGATGGAAGGAATAGTAGAGAAGCCAGAGGCTGGCATACAATGCAGGTAAGAAAGCCAGTCAGTGAAAGTGGAAATGGAGGTGTCAGGGGGTGAGA
>NW_017729024.1:20587375-20595807 GCF_001723915.1 Gavialis gangeticus | reverse complement strand
TCGTCAGCAAATTTGAACAGGGTGCTTTTTACCTCCTTGTCCAAGTCACTGATGAAGATGTTAAACTCCCTAGGCTCCTCTCTACTTTTACTTGCTACATCCCCCTAACCTCCTACCCCAGCCTGTCTGTTTCACCCACTGATGCCTCCATTTATATTGTCACTGATTGGCTTTCTTGTCTGCATTGCATGCCAGCCTCTGGCTTCTTTACTATTCCTTCCATCCAGGAACAGCATACGCACGAACTTCAGGTGCTTTCTCAGCCTGACAAAGGGTTTTTCAACCCAAAAGCTGGCATCCCAGGTAGCTAAGCTGAGCTTGCCTGTAGCCTCATAACTCCACTGCAACCAGCTAGCCTCAGGCCTGTCAAAGACACGACAGATCTAGGCTTTCCCCAGCCAGGACTGTGTATATGCATGTGATGGGTGGAGGTTATGGCACCTCCTACCCACCTTCCATCAGAGGAATTCTTGGTATTTCCTGGGGCTGCCATGCTGCCAGCAGTCCCACAGGGCCTCTCTGATCCTGGCAGAGTGCAGTTTTTGTGGTCATGCCCAGGACCTGGGACCTCCTCCTTCCCCATAGCCCCAGCCCATGCCTCCAACTTCATCCTGTCACAGAAGCTCAGCAGTGACATGTTCTTTCCATGCTGGCTGGTGATGCAGTCAGTGCCTGGTCCAGCTCTGAGAGTGGGTCATTAACTGGTTTAAAAAAATAAACAGAAATAGGTACGGATGGAGTGAGGAGGGTGGCACTCACTCTGTCTGCAGGTGGAGCTTGGGGAACCCCAGCACTGGGAGGTTCAACTTAAGGAACACCAGATGCTCTGCCAAACCAGGATCCAAAGAGGTGTGGTGGGGTGTCACAACATCCCAAGCAATGCTGAACACCCTCTCACTTGGAACACTGATTGGTGGACAGAACAGGTGTTCCTGGGCAACCTTGGCCAGATCCTGTCACATCTGGATGCGGGTTGCCCAATAGACTAAGAGGTTTCAGTCCAGTGGCTCCACATCCTTGGTGAGACAAGTAGTTACCAAAGCTTCGGCATTACTTGCCCGAGGTTGGGCGTTTGGACCCCAACATTGAAGCCATGCCCATATTGCCCCATATTGGCAGTGGCTGGTGTGGAGGAGACTGGGTGGTACTGGTGCTGGGAGTGCTGGCATGGGAAAGTGGATCCCACTCTTCCACATCCCCTTGCCTCTGCCCTTCTGCCTCCCTGACTCTGTTGACCAGCACTTCCATACAGTGATCGAGGGTTTTGGTGCTTCCAGTGCATGTGCTCCCCTTCACTCTCTGGTCAAACATGCCCACCAAAATGTGGACTGTATTGGACTGTAAGGGATCCAGATGTTTCCTGATGACCTCCTTCAACCTGAACATCTGGTGACAGTGGGTTGCTCCAGCCACGAACATTGATCCCCTGGAACTTCTCCATTTGGTTCTCAAGTTCCCTAACTATGGGGATCACCTGGCTAAGGGGGGCATTGCCAGCACTGAGGGTCTTGGTCACCTTGAGGAAGCGCTTGAGGACCACTAAGTTCAGGAAGATGTTATCCCACTCAGCTCTGTAAAGGGGGCCACTGATCCCAATGTCTCTGAGCAAGGGCATCTCATGGATGGCCTTCTGTTGCTCAACCAGCTTTTCTAGCATCAGGTGTGTGGAGTTCCATGGAGGCTCCATATTATGCATCATTTTCTTCAGTGGGATGCTCAGCTCTGCCTGTTTCCCCCAAAGTGTCTTGCTCCCCTTGATGTTGCAGTGGAAGTAGCCCACCACCTTTCTGCATTTTGAAATCAACTGGGTGGTACTAACAGCTCCATCACTGGCAGCCCTGTCCTCCTCCAAGACATCCCTGACAATGAGGTGCAGCCTGTGTACCACACAGAGGATGCAGAGAAAGTTGGCTTCACAGATAGCCTTGACCATATTGGCTTTATTGTCGGTGACCATGAACCTGCAGGTGAGCTTGCCCTGCCCAACAAGCCACCCCGCACCATGCAGTTCATGGCCACCATGATCTTCCTTGCCATGTGGGACTCATCCATCACCTTGGCTTGAAGGAGAGCCCACTAATGTCCTGACTGACCACACTAGTGCCCTGTGAGGGAGAGGCAGTCATGATCTCCACACCAGCTGCTCCAGATATCTGAGGTGAAGTGCAAGGCTAGCTGCAGCCCTGCCTTGTGCAGCTCCTCCCTCAAGTACTCCCTGCATGCCTCATACAGGGAGGGCTCCACAGTCCTGCTAAAGGTGGTGCGTGCGGGCACTTGGTAGGATGGGGCCATGAGCCATGAGCCACCTGGACCCTGGCCACTTATCTAAGGAGAAGGGCTGGCCATCCAGACCAAGCATCTCCTCAGTGCTCTGGGTGACCTCGCTTGCCCTTGCAACATCCCCCCCCCCTTTGTCTGTGCCTTTCCCCCACTGCTCCAGGGTAGCCTGCCTCTGCTTTGGGGGGGACAGGGGCTTTGGAGTGAGTGGGGGACTTCCCTTTTGGCATGCTCCCACTGGTGCCAGGATGAGGAGGAAAAAGGGTAAGGGGGTGCTGTCTCCTCAGATGCAGCAGCATCACTGTAGTGAAGTGTTTCGCCTCCTTGCCCCAGCTGATCTGCCTTCGGCAGTGCTGGCATATAGCATGTATACATATGGCATATATACTGGGGATCATCTGCCACGTCAAAATGATCACACATTACACTACTCTCCTCCTTCTGGGTTCAGGGTGGGGATCCTGCTTTATCCCCTTTCTCAGCAGGCAGAGGTACAACAACAGGAGGAGCTGACTCAGCTGAGCCACTTGCCTCCACGACATCCTCTGAGATGCCTTTCTGACAAGGAAACCTGGGTCTAGGGGACCTTTGAGGGGATGTGGAGCACAAACTCGGATTCCCCCTTGGTCCCCAGAATTTCTTTAGCTAGGGTGCTCAGGTCCCCTGGTTCCTGATCCAGCTCCTCCTCTGGCAGTGGGAGGCTCACTCTGGGAGATGAAATTGGGGTGGAGGAGATGGTCATTCTGCTGTTGGTGCCTATTTCTGGAATTAGGGGAGGTGGTACAGGTGCAGGGACAGGTACTGGTCCCATCTCCTGGCTTCCACTGGCAGCAGAAGACTTATGGCTGCCAGGAAAGAGGATAGGACTATGTGTGGCAGGGGGGTGGAGGGAACTTGCAGCTCTATCTCTCTCCCTACCCCTCTAGCCTCTCTCCATCCTGTGCCAGAAGACCTGGCACCTGTCTTTCTAGCAAGGTTCATACTAATGTTTCCTGTGGTGGAAAATGTGTTTGTGTGTGTAGCTGACTAATAATATATATGTCATCTTCTTCTTTGATTTATGACTGTGTCCAACTTCTTCTGTGTTGTATTTCCTGTTGTGCATGTAACTAAAAATAATATCTCTTCTTCATCTTCTTCTATGACTGTCTGACTTCTTTGTTGTGTTAATCTGAATCTCTATCTGACTTCTGTGTTGTGTTTAGTCTGATTGTAACTATAATAATAATAACTATAATAATATAATAACTATATATAATCTCTTCTTTTTCTTCTATGACTGTCTGACTTCTTCTGTGTTATAATAATATCTGACTTCTTCTTTTATGATGTATGAGGGATTCTATATCCAAGCTATATTCAATCCTTTCCAGGAACAGAAAGTAGCAGGAAACTGACTAGATAGGAAGCCAAGCCAGTCCAGTACCTTTCAGATGCTGTTGTTCAGGCAGAAACAGCTGACAAGAGGCACAGAAAGCCTGCAGACACAGGCTTATATGCTGTTTCTATGTCCCTCCCTGTCGTAGGGGCAATGCCCTGAGAGAAAACTTACCCAGAAAAAGAGAGCTCCCAAGCCAGCGGGACACTGATGAGAACTGGAAGCCCAGTGGGAGTGAAACTGCAGTGGGGAAAAATGCTGCGGCAGCAAAAGAGAAAAAAAAAAGAACGATGGGTTCAGGAAGAGCTGGGATTGGAGCCAGGGAGACTGGAAGTGAGGCTTCCAGTGGGGCTAGAAGAGCCCCAAGGAGGAGAAAGCTCCAGAGAGAAGCAGTGGTGGCTGCTCCAGGAGGGGGCATCTGGAGAGGAGACAAACCCACAGGGGCTAAGGTCTTACCTGAAGCTCATGTCATGGACCCTGGACATCTCTGGACTTGACTGGACTGCCAGGGATCCCTCAAAGGAAAAAGAGAGCTGGGAGTCACAATAGAGACACAGCTGGGAAGTAGAGATGGCCCTGGAAACTAGATAACCTGGGGACAGCAAGGACCATAAGTCAATTTTCACTACAGCCTGGAACCCAGGCCAAGTAAGGTCCACATCCTATTTATGCTGAAGTTAAAAGGCCAAGACAAAAATTACCACCATGGCTCACTCTAGTGGTAGGCAGAAGATAACAGCTAAAGGTTGGTGTAAGGTGGGGTGTAGGGGAAGCAGAGCCTGAATTGGGAAACCAGACAAGCAAAGTTAAGCAGGGTACCACAGAAGGTGAGACATAACATCTTACTCCTGATAACAAACTTATTTTCCATCAAAGACATGGCAGACAAGAACCCTCTGAAGGCCTTCCATATAAATACTTTAACATCAAGCTACCCAGTTCGCAACGAGACAGTGAGGCCCGATAGGTCCGCCATGGGAACTTACAGTCCCCCAGACACTGTGATTGGAAGGGGACTCAGGAAAAGATCACAGTCACTGGCCAGTTAGAGATGTCAGTCTTCTCCCCCTGCTCCTCCTCCCTCTTCTCAGTTTCTGTTCCCCTGAAAGACTGCCTTCTGAATCTCCAAATCTTTTCTGAGTCTTTTCTGAATTGATTTGGAGCATCCAAATCAATTCAGAGGTTTTCTTCTTCTCCCAATTTGATTCAGATTTGGTGATTCAGCCTCCGAATCAGGCCAGATCTTCTCTGAATTGAATCACGGACCAAAGTTTCACACACCCCTAATAACTGTTGTACATTTTAACCAGCTAAAAAAAAAAAGTACTTTGGAAAAAGGGGGATATTTTGTGCAGTTAGCTCTAACTGCCTAGGAACATGTGGTGCATGAATTTTTAAAAGTCAATTCCTGGCCTTATAGAGTTACTTGGAAGGTAAAATGTTCCATTTTAGTTTTATTTATACTGGTCTGTATATGTCCTATCCCAGAACCTCCTTGGAACTCCATAACTTTTGAAATGCCTGCATCACTACAGCCCATGAGGTCTTAGTATGAAATCTAAACACAAAGGATTCACAAGAGGAAGACTCAGCTTATGAGAATGTTTTGCAGCTGTTGATCCTTTGACTTTCAGCAATCTCTGCCACCTTCTTTTATTGTATAGAATTTATATTTTCCTCAGTATAATATATTTTTGCTGACAATTCAAACACGGTACAAAAGAAACTGTATCTGATTTCACTTATGAAACTTTTGACTCTTAAGTAGTAGTCTGGAATACAAATGACAGGAGATACTGACTAATTATGAGATGAAAGATTTTGTTACATACTGCCAATTAACAGCATTTGAATAGAAATATAGGGGAAAAGATAATACAGTCCTTTAATGGGATATTCATAATGCAGTTCTGTTACATTTGTTATAATAGGCAGTGGATTTGCTAGGTAAAAAAATCATGTTTTAATGACAAGGAGAGAAAATATTAATAATGTTATAGGTCCTCTAATGTTACTTGAAACTTATAAGATTTGTGTATAGACAAGTGAAATGCTGGTCACACAAATTAAACTTAAGAATACCATTTTTGCTCACATATAACACATATTTTTTTCCAAAAAGAGCTGTTAGAAATTGGGGTGTGCATTATAAGCAAGGAAATACAGTAACAGCAATTTTTGCTGCTTAGGTTTCTGGTAGATGAAAGGAAAAGTAACTGCACTGCAATCCACAGGGAGCAGAACGATGTACAGCCTCAGATACTTAGCTGCTGCTACTTAGTTGCTTAGTACAAGGAAGGAACTTTTTTTCTTCATTCTGCCTCTCAAAAAACAAAATTCTTATCTTATTCCAGGGCGTACTGTATGACTAAAATGTGGTGTGTAGCAGTTTTCACAACTTAGTTTGCACATTTCCTCAGAGAGACATCTGTTTGCAGAGTTTATATACAATATTCTGTTTTTAAATGGTAAGATACAGTATGAGAATATTAATAAGCATTCAATAAAATGCAATTCAGAAGTTATCATTAGTAATAGTAATTAATATAATATTTGCACAGCTCTGGTATTGTAACAGGTGCTTTCCACTTATTTCAGTGGGTCAGAATATCACTAAATTTGTGTGCCCCAGAAAGCTTACATTCTAATTCAGAGAAATAGAAGTAAAAAAAAAAAAATGTAATAAAAATTAGAGGGCGCAGGGTACAGTGGTACTGTTGCACATCCCCCTTTGATTCCTGATCTACCTAAAGTTTAAAGCCAACTGCATGACAGTGACATCAGCATTTCTGTTTAGGCATTAGTGAGGGAGTCACTTGACTTCATGGATTATTATAATCTACCTGATTGGTGTTAAACTTTTAATTTAACAGGTGTTAATAGTAACCCTTTCCCCTTTTTAACAGTCTTAATATTCCACTAATTAAGCTTTTCTTTCTTTTGCAATTCAAGATGCTCAAGAAGACTTGATTTTATTCTATAAAGCTGAAAAAAATGTACATTTAATTTTAATGACTAGAGGACTAAAGAAACAACACCTCTTCGGTATTTTTGTTGTGCGTTTTTAATACAGAATGTATGAATACCAAATTAGTGCATTTTCCAGTAAAGTTATATTTAATTTTTCTTCAATCTTAAACTGAATAATATAGCCCTAGGCTGCTTGCGTATTAGTAAAGCTTCCAGTTTTGTTTTACCATATGTCCTGTGCTAGATGTGATAATACACCATACTATCTGCATACCCCCCCCGCACTTTTCAAAATCCTAGTTCTGCCCATGCATCTAAGTAAATCTGGAACTCCTTTAATGCCACTTAAATTATTCCTCTTATTAGCAATAAAACCAGTCTAAAAACTGGTTGTTGAGTGCTTATGATGAGTAATTGTGTAAAATTAGCATAGCTCTATTGAAGTCAATGGAACTATGTTGATGCTCAGCATTTGAGGCTCTCACTATATTTAGAAGGATAGATCTTCACAGTCTGCTCCAGAAGAGGATCCTTCAACACAACAAGTTTAATTTCAAAAGCTCACATCTACTGAGGCTTGCAGATGTTCCACCATACCATTCATTGTTCAGCAGTTTTTTATCACTTTAATTCATTCAGGCACTTCACATTTTTATATCATGATCTGTACTTCTATTTATGAGTGAAATTGTTTCATCTGGATTGGCCCTTCTCATCATAAAGTGATTTATGTAAGTTAAAAGGAAAAGGTTGTTTAAAAAAACATAGGCTACTGATTGACAAGTGGAAATCCACTGATCACTGGTAACCTAAATTAGTTGCCACTGAAAAACTGTTGTTTGGTGGCATATATGAAATGATACAGTGATTTCAGCTCTGTCCCCAGTGCAGAGCTGACCATATCTCAAAGAATCATGAGCAAAATTAGCCACATTGTTGAAGTCTCACCACAAAGGTTAAGGCGTGAATGTGCAAGAATGCTGAAATACCATCGTCCTGGATTTGGTCCCAGCAACTTAGGGTTTATTTACATTACCAGTTTGGGGAGACTTGTCATGATGCTATATCAAGGGGCAGAACATTTGCTTCCCTGAGACTGTCAGAAGAATTAAATACTTCTGCAGAATTTGTAAATGGTCACTGGCATCTTAATAACAGACTGATCTTACCTATTTGAGCAGTTAATTGTTGCACATATCTGCCTGAGTGAAATGGCAGGCTGCAATGGGAAGAGGATTCAAATTAAAAGTTGAGTAAAATATGATAGCAGATGGTACTGATTATGAGTACATACTCAAGAGGATAGGACACATAGTAGTTCTATGTTTATATTAATGAAATTGGAGTAGTGAGAACAACATATGCAGTAGTAGAGGATGGATAAATCTATGAAGCTAGATGATACTAAATATACAGACCATACAAATGTATAGGATACACAGTTGCTCCTGGTTAAAAGGTGAATCAAAGATATTTTAAGTCTAAATAATAGGCAAAAAGAATAACAAGTTAACATACTGAGATTTAAAAAGGTGAAATCCACATCTGCATAAGCCCTAAGCAATAGATTAATAGAGAAGTATTGGTGGTCTGGGGAGTAGAAATCCTGCTTTTCATATAAAAGCGGATTATTACAGTTCAGAATAGACCCTCCCTACATTATTTCATTGTTTTCTGAGATAGAGTTGTATCAGCAATCATTTTTCCCAACAGCTGCTGAATCCACTAAAATATAAATCTAATGGTCTCTCCTCTTGTCAGCACACAGATTACTTCTGGAATAGAAGTGAGATATCCCCCTCGTAAA
>NW_017729024.1:20578342-20582375 GCF_001723915.1 Gavialis gangeticus | reverse complement strand
ATCAGTAATCATTTTTCCCAACAGCTGCTGAATCCACTAAAATATAAATCTAATGGTCTCTCCTCTTGTCAGCACACAGATTACTTCTGGAATAGAAGTGAGATATCCCCCTCGTAAAGCAGCTACTTTGCCTACTACTCCCGTGTACAGTTTCTAAATCAGAACTTCAATACTACATAAGGTGTACAATCATTTTCTCATTTCAGCCTTAAGGCATAATAGTGAATGACAAAAGTGCTTTGTATTCAAGACACACAGAATGAAAAGGTAGAGGGAGGACTTCATTTTGATAAATTAAACAAAACATAAGGTATTTGGAAACAAAACAGTGAACGTTTAACTCTAAGTATTCTTAGAACTGGTGGAAACCAGATAATTAAAATAAAAAAGAGTTCTTATTCTGACCACTCAAAGCCAAATCTTGTGATTAAAAAAAAGGACCTCAACTGCCTTTAGCTTCATTTTTAAGAGACAGACAACTTTCCAAGTGTATTTTTTCCATTCTATTCTAAACAACATAATACAAATTGTTTCTATTAAAATTAAGCATTTGAAGTATATTGTCAGAAACCATATAAACCAAAATGAGGAGGATTTAGAATAGGAATGTAAAATTCCTCTCAACAAAAGTAGAGCAAAAATATCTGGAACAGGTCATTAACAAGAAGAAATTAAGAAGAAAGTAGAACTACCTGGAGGAAATGAGGAATATGGAGAATATTACTGTATTTTTATAGACAGCATCTTGAAGTTTATTCAAGTAGACTGTACTATGCTAAAGGCTATGTTTGGGAATATTGTGAGAAACATATATTCTTTGTTTTCTGTGTCTGTGGGATAGTGCCAGAGGATTATTACCTATCAAACATACATAAAGTACCAAACTACCATACTTACTTGAATATAAGATGATCATGAATATAAGCCAACCCCCCAATAATTCCATACATGGAAAATGTATGAATTTGTTATAATTTCCAGGTATAGAATCTAATTATTGAAGGCTTGCCATAAATTTGGCCCCCTCCCTCTGCCACAAAAGGGAAAATAGAATTAGGGGGTCAGCTAGACCCCTTGCCCTTTGCCATCCTGCAAACTTCTTCCCCCAGCAGTTCCTTCCCCTTACCTATACTGTCAGACCCTGCTCTGACTGAGCATATGGAAGTGAGGGAAAATTTGAAAACACTGACCTTAAAATAAACATAATTTACTATATAGACAAATTATTACAGGTACCCATAGACCATTTTCATCCAGACTTGATGCATTTTACCCTATTTTTGAAACTGCAGGAAGTTTTAGCAAAGCTTCTTTATAAACATACTTTTAAGCAGCGCTTTTGTATCTACTTATATATATCTACCTATATATAGAAGGGTCAGCATTTACAATATAGTTCATTGGGCCAAGTTCCAGCAGTCAACAGCATTTGAAGCCATGGTGACCCCACAGCTCAGGACTGCTCAGTATATGTGTGTGTAATCCAGGTAGCCCCAACACAGGATCCATGTGGTAATTACCTGCCCCACCCCCCCATATGCATGAGTGCACCCCAGTGTTCTTGTCACAAGTCCTGAGATCCTCCAAAAATCAATATGTAGATGAGGACAGAGCATCATGGTCTGGCTCCATTTAATCGAGGGTGGGACCATACTAGTTATATGTAACAAGCTGAGAGAAGTCATGACAAAGGGATTCTGAGTGAACTGTTTGCGGCTCCATTTGGTGATGTTTGCCAGATGTTTAAGACTGGTAAAGAAACAAGAAAATGGGAAAGAAAGACACAGGTCACCTGTAGGAGTGAAGAGGAAAATTGAAACATATTAAACGTAGTGGCTCACCATGACCTGAAAAAGAGTCAATGCTGAGGGGCATTGCATGCACTGGGCACTATCACAGATCTTATTCAGATAGGTTGAACTAGCATATTGGGCAGGGGAAATACTGTGATTGTTTCTTGGCCTCTTGAAGGCTCAGCTCAAGTGTAGTGGCTTCTTAACCTGGCAGGGGAAATACCATGTATCTGTGTCCAAGAAAGCAGTTTTCCTGAACTGCCTTGTAGGAGAATTGCTCTTCTGGAATGGTTCAGTACCTGCCAAGGTGAAGCAGCTTTAAGCCTGGTTTATGGAAATAGGAGTCTCCTCCCTTGTTTGCTCTGAGGGCCTTATGGCTAAGGGCAAATGAAACTCAGGGGTATCCAAATCCCAAGCCTCTGGACTTGGGCCTGCAAGTAGGATGCCCACCAAAGGTTTTGGAAATATCTGAAGCCTCAGGTGCGGGTGGAGGATGTTTGCCAGTAGTAGGGCCACTTATGGTTCTGGACTCTTGAATTTGGAATTAGTTTTTGCTAATTTGGCCCTAGATACAAATTTAAAAAAGCGGGGGGGGGGGGGGGGGGGGAATTCTGTGACCACTAAGGCAGTTTTCCTAGTTGCTGGGGATAATTGCTTTTTCTGCCATGAGGTAGTACCCATGGAGATAATGTATAGTTAACCTCCCACTTGCTGCTCAAGTGGGAAAATCTTGGCTTTATGCCCCCTTTATGGAAATGGGAGACTCCTCCCCAGCTTGCTTCTGCAGCCATATGGCTGAGGGCAAGCAAAACTCAGAGGCATCTGAACCCTAAGCCTCTGAGCTTGGGCCTGCATGTAGGATGCCTGCCAAATGATTTGGAAACATCTGAAGCCCCAAGTGGGAGTGGAGGATGTTTGCTGGTATTAGGGCCACTTATGGTTCTTGACTGACTCACAGATTTGGAATTGATTTGGCTGATTTGGCTTGGAACATGAAAAAGTTTCATTAAAAAAAGTGATGGATCTAGGGGATTGCAGTATTATTAGAGTGTGTTGAGGTACACAGAGGAGTATGGTAAGGTTTGGGTGCAAAGTTGGATAAAGCAAGGAGTACAGTGTTGGGTGTGGGTAATTGGGGGCACTTGAGAAGGTCTGGGTTGTGGATGGTGAGGGAAGAGATAAAGGTGTTGGGAGGCGAGGATGGATGTCATGGAAAAGACTATTAGAGCATGGGAGGATGTGGGGACATGAGTGAATCAGATATTAGGGTTGTGGAACTTGGGGCCTGCATATAGGATTCCTGCCATGGATTTGGGAGTATCTTAAGCCCCAGGCTGAAGAGTCTGGGAGGAAGGATACTTGCTGGTGGTAGCACCACGCAGACTTGAATGATTGAACTCTGTTTAGTTGATAGAATTTGGAACTGATTTGGCTGTTTTAGCTTGAGACAAGAAATGAAAAAAAAAAAAAAAGCAGTAGATTGCCATCAGTGTATTTGTCCTATATGGACTATATGTTTTATAGTTATGCTCAGTGTTGGCTGCATTTAATCATCTTCATAGCCGGTTTCCATTACTGAGCACAGGTTGCTTTGGGTAGCAGTTTAACGATAAACAGTGGATTTAATGAGGTTTTGCAGGATGGAATGGTAGGATATGGGTTTTTTTTCCCCATGCTGATTGGGGGTGTGGGATAGAAACCTCATCATCTATTTGAGTAAATATGGTATATCTTTTAATGTCCTCATCAATGTAAAATCTGTTTCATATCATAGGGGGCATTTTTGCCTGTATTGAAAGTAATGTATCAAGATATCTGGATGATACAGTATAAATGGAATAAAATGGAAGAGCATGATTGGGAGACATTTAGACACAATGAAGTATGCTTATTGTCATTTACTATGTGTTTTGCATATCTGATATGTGTAGAAGTGTGACTCACTGCCCAGCACACCCCCTCAGGGTCAGGTCTGACATAGCAGACTTCCATTTGGCATCCCATGACAAGTGTTGTTCTGGGCTTGCGGTCATTTGCCAAGTCTTGTAACTTAGCCTTCAGCTAAGTCTCACTTTCCTTCCTTGGAAACAGAACATTCCTCTAGTAGCCTCACATGTGAGCTTCTGTAGGACCAGCTTCAGATGGTGGTCCAATGATGCTTACATCCCATGTCCCAGAATGACCTACTGTCCTTATCTTTCGAATCAGGATGTCTCACAGCACCTTTCTCAGTGGCCTTC
>NW_017729024.1:20572601-20573342 GCF_001723915.1 Gavialis gangeticus | reverse complement strand
TGTTTAATGTCCTCATCAATGTAAAATCTGTTTCATATCATAGGGGGCATTTTTGCCTGTATTGAAAGTAATGTATCAAGATATCTGGATGATACAGTATAAATGGAATAAAATGGAAGAGCATGATTGGGAGACATTTAGACACAATGAAGTATGCTTATTGTCATTTACTATGTGTTTTGCATATCTGATATGTGTAGAAGTGTGACTCACTGCCCAGCACACCCCCTCAGGGTCAGGTCTGACATAGCAGACTTCCATTTGGCATCCCATGACAAGTGTTGTTCTGGGCTTGCGGTCATTTGCCAAGTCTTGTAACTTAGCCTTCAGCTAAGTCTCACTTTCCTTCCTTGGAAACAGAACATTCCTCTAGTAGCCTCACATGTGAGCTTCTGTAGGACCAGCTTCAGATGGTGGTCCAATGATGCTTACATCCCATGTCCCAGAATGACCTACTGTCCTTATCTTTCGAATCAGGATGTCTCACAGCACCTTTCTCAGTGGCCTTCTTTCTACTCCAAGGGATGAGGGAACCTGTAAAAAGCAGCTAAGTTTTGTTTCAACAGGTTCTTGATGTCTCTCAGGACTGCTTCCTACCTTTGTATGTCATTAGGCCCTTTTCCCCAGCCCCTGTAAAGTTTGTCCCTCCTCTTATAGCAACAACCAGCTCCCTGGAGGTTTCTTCCCAGAAATCCAGCTCCTGTTGTTTATGTGATACCTTGAAACCACCATGTCACCTCC
>NW_017729024.1:20565580-20567601 GCF_001723915.1 Gavialis gangeticus | reverse complement strand
CAGCCCCTGTAAAGTTTGTCCCTCCTCTTATAGCAACAACCAGCTCCCTGGAGGTTTCTTCCCAGAAATCCAGCTCCTGTTGTTTATGTGATACCTTGAAACCACCATGTCACCTCCATTTAAATACTTTGACGACTGTACTGGATGGTATTGTAGCAATCGCCATAGTATTATTGATATTACCATGTAAGGATAAGAAAGAGACATAACAATGGCTAAAAGCTGCTGACTTTTTAATAATAATAATAATAATAATAACAATAATTACTGCATGTTGTTTCTATAAATGCCTTCTTCTAATTCACTGTGGCAGCTAATATGTATATAGGACAGATAAAATGATTATTGGCCATAAGATAGTCATATAAGTTAGGGCTGGTCAAAGATTTTCAAGATTTACCATTTCAGTGACAATTTTCTTAAGAATTTTGAAGAAAAAAATTAATTAAAATTTTGGTGTGAACTTTATTCTATTATTTAACCACCTGTAACAATATTTTTTTCCTGTAAGCAGATTTGAAAACATGTTCCATAATAGCATAAAAGTATGGATGAATTTACTATTTAGGAAAGACAAAGCATCAGTGAAGCTTTCTTAAATTAAGAAAAGTCATGTTAGCAATCAACAAACCTTAAATTACAGCAAAAATCAGAGCTTTATGGGTTTCATGAGAAACCTGATTCTCTTATAATTCCCACACTCAGATTCAAGATAAAATGCAGACTTTAATAGTTAAAACAATCCCAAAGAATAGAAACTCTCATTGGAAGAGATGGACTTGACTATGGATATTTTAATGAGGGGTCACGCTTCTATACCAGAGATAATAATCTCCTTTCATGGGTGAGATATCTTTTATTTATTCATGAAAGCAATACTTGAGTGTTACATTTGTTCCCATTTGGTTGTGGGATCTGAGTGCAATACAGCTTTGTTGCAGTGAGAGTAGGATTTGGATTCACAATGTGAATGTGACACTGGGGATGTGTGATTTGACACTGACAAGTGATTTCTTGGCTTTTAGAAAAAGGTCTTCTCAACAGGACAGGTCCATTGCACTATGAGGCCATTGTGCTCTTTTTCATTGTAAGCCTTCCATAGTGAGGCACACTACAAATAAAATATTGTGTGGGCAAGGATAGCAGAGACAACATTTTCCTTTAGACAGCAATAATCTTTTCTTTTTCCCTGTGAATGTGCTTACATTCATAGTTAATAAACTAGAAGGTTTCTGAAGGACTTGAGGCAGTTTAGCAATTCCATATCACCATATACATTGCCAAAACTAGAATAATAAAATAATAATAATCAATAATGTTGTACTGTATGCAATTTCCTAAGCAATGGAAGTCAATGTAAAATTACAGTTGACTTCCTTTAGTTTTGAACCAGGCCTGGTTTACAGCACTCTGGCTATACCAGTCTTAGGTGGTCCTTGCTTCATTAAAGACCCTAAGTCAGCTAACTTAGGAGTGGGCACTTCATAAGTATAAAGCATCAACAAATTGTGCCACAGATCCTACTAGTCTTAACCCCCCAATACCAATCATGGAGAAAGGCTTATCAGAATTCAAGGTCAATTGTTTAATCAGGTTGTTTATATCCTGTGAATCATGGATGAGAGGGAGCTAACATTTTTGGGGACATTTGTAGAACTAGAACAATATAATTAGGGATGAATTAAATCATTGAGTCTTGTTCTATTTTCATTAAAATTAAAATTAATTTTGAGTAACTGCCTTAGGCTCAATGGAAATTCCCCTGTGTAAAGCCAGTGTCAGAGATGGATGAGGCCCATTGCCCCTGAATTTCATTTCACATTGATTTTATAATGTAAAAAGATAAATGGCCATGATTAAAATCAAAATCAGGCCCACTTCTTTTAATTTTTGACCCACTTGAATCACAAAATCATATAAAAGCAGAGCTGAAAGAGACCTTGGGAAGTTATCTAGTCCAACCCCCTGTTCAAAGAAGGATCATTCCTATCCAAACCATCCTATACAAGTTTTTGTCTTTC
>NW_017729024.1:20544742-20565055 GCF_001723915.1 Gavialis gangeticus | reverse complement strand
GTCTTGGAGAAGTTTGTGACCATTTGACCTTGTCATCCCTTAGGGCACTCTAGTGAACAGGCATTCCTCCAGATCCTGATGTGCACCCCTTATATACTTATAGGCAGCCACTAAGTCACTCCTGAGCCTCTGCTTTTCCAGGCTGAAGAGTTCCATGGCTCTCAGCCTCTCATCATAAGGCCTGTTCTCTTGCCCTCTGATCATGTGTGTGACTCTCTTTTGGACTCTCTCAAGCTTTTCCACATCCTTTTAAAATTGTGGAGCCCAGAATTGGATGCAATATTCCAGCTGTGGCCTCACCAAGGCCGAGTACAGCGGGAGGATGATATCCTGGGATTTGCTTGAGAAACATCTATGGATGCAAGCCAGAGTTTTGTTCGCTTTACCAGCTGTGACATCGCATTGGTGGCTATGTTTATCTTGTGGTCAATAATAACCCCCGAGTCCCTTTCAGCCACGGTGCTAACGAGCGTAGTACTGCTGAGCCTAAAAACATGATGCAGGTATTTCCTCCTGAGGTGGAGTACTTTGCATTTTTCCATATTGAATGACATCAGGTTTATATCTGCCCACTTGCTAAGCCTATCCAGGTCAGCCCGGATCACCAGCCTATCCTTGGGTGTGGAAGGTCTACCCCAAAGTTTGGTGTCATCAGTGAACTTGGCCAGTCCACTTCTGACACCAATGTCCACATCATTAATAAAGATGTTAAAAAGTATAGGTCCAAACACGGAGCCTTGGGGGGCACCAGCAGTCATGGAGCACCATGACGATTCACTTCTGCCAACTACCACTCTATGGGTCTGACCTTGGAGCTAATTCCCCAGCCATCGGACGGTGATGTAGTCGAGGCTGAAGTTGACCAATTTTTCCATGAGGAGATCATGGGACATCAGATCAAAGGCTTTTTTAAAGTCTATATATATGATGTCAACCTCTTCTCCCTTGTCCAGGTTACCTGGTTGTAGAAGGAGATGAGATTGGTCAGGCAAGACCTACCTGCAACAAACCTGTGCTGTCCCTCAGGATGCTGCCATCAACCAGTTTGTCAAGAATGGTCTCTTTGATAATTTTTTCCAAGATCTTCCCAGGGATTGAGGTCAGGCTGATTGGCCTGTAGTTCCCCGGATCTACTTTCTTCCCTTTCTTGAAGATAGGCACCACATTGACTTTCTTCCAGTCTTCAGGTACTTCACCTGAGTGCCATGAGTTTATGAAGATCCTTGCCAGTGGCTGGGCTATGATGTCTGCCAGCTCCTTAAGTATCCTGGGGTGCAAACTGTCAGGACCAGCTGACTTGAAGGTGTCTAGTCTCTCAAGGTGTTCCTTAACATGGTTTATACCAATGTAGGGTATAAAGTCACCCTCACCCTGCCCATCCTGCATAGTGTTAGTCAGGGTGGTACCATTGGGCTCGTGAAAAACCGACACAAAATACCCATTAAGCAGTTGGCTTTTTCCTGGTTGTCAGTTGTCCCATTTGGTTTAGCAGGGTTCCAATGTTACTCTTGCTTTTCTTCTGACTCCCCACTTATCTGAAAAAGGACTTTTTATTGTCCTTGATACGTCTGGCCAATTGGAGTTTGGTTGCAGCCTCGGCTTTCCTGATTCACTCCCTACAGGTCCGGACCAGTGCAGAATACTTCTCCTCCGTGGTGATTCCTATCTTCCATCCTTTATAAGCCTCTCTTTTTAGACACGAGAGGTCCATGAGTTCCCTGCAGAGCCAAGGGAACTCTGCCCTTCTGCTACCTTTCCTCGATGGGATGGACATCGCTTGTGCTTTCAGGATTGCTCACTTGAGGAGCAACCACTCATCCTGAACTCCCCTCCCTGTCAAGTTGTGGTCCCTTAGGGCTTCGACCACAAGCCTTCTGAGCTTGTCAAAGTCAGCTTTCCTAAAGTTGAGGACTGCTGACTGACTTGCCAGCTTTGCAGTGGATAGTGAAAGTGATCAGCTCATGTTCACTGTCTCCCAGCTTTCCTTTGATTCTTAGGTCGCTGACTAGATCATCACCCTTTGCCAGTACCAGGTCAAGCAGCTCTTTACCTCTTGTTGGTGCATAGACTTCTTGAATCAGATAGAGTTTGTCCATGCATGTGAGGAAGCTTTGTGACCGTTCGGATTTGGCTGAGTGCTTTTCCCATGAGATTGAATTCTCCCATGACAACCGTGCACTGAGAGTGTGCAGCCTCAGCCAGTTCCTTGGCAAATTCTTGGTCAAGCTTTTGTTCCTGATTAGGAGGTCTGTAGTAGACTTCTAACACTGTGTCTTCTGTGGCACGTTCTCCACGTATTTTAACCCAGAGGGTCTCCAGTCATCCTCCCTGGGTGCCAATGCCAGCTTGCAGGGATGTGTAGCTTTCATTGACATAGAATGATACACCCCTGCCACTTTTTTCTGCATGATCTCTCATACACAGGGTGTAGCCGACTATACCTATGGCCCAGTCGTAGGTGGAGTCCCACCGTTATCCCTATGAGATTGTAGT
Organism: Gavialis gangeticus; assembly: GCF_001723915.1. Taxonomy (NCBI): domain Eukaryota; kingdom Metazoa; phylum Chordata; order Crocodylia; family Gavialidae; genus Gavialis; species Gavialis gangeticus. The sequence continues at coordinate 20,562,562 of NW_017729024.1, read as the reverse complement.
CATTCTTGTTTAGCAGGAGGTCCAGTTCCTCCTGTTTGTTCCCCAAGCTCCTAGCATTGGTGTATAGGCACGTAAGTGTCCCATTGGAAGCCTTAGTCTTTCCTGCACTCCCAGGGGGACATCATTCCAGGGGTGGGGTAGGGGTGAATTCCCTTGAGTGCCTTAACCTGCTGGTTTTGCAGAAGTTGCCCAGTGGGCTTGCTTTAGCAGTAGTTCCGCCATCCCCCAACGGGCTTAGTTTAAAGCCCAGTTGAGCAGGTCAGCCATTTTGGCTGAGAAGAGATTCCTCCCTAGTGAAGTGAGGTGGAGGCCGTCTCTTTCCAGCAGACCACTGCCTCTCTTACCAAACAGTGGACTGTGATCATGGAAGCCAAAAACCTTCACAATGACACCAGCACCACAGTCTTCGGTTGACTACCTCAATCCTCCTCTCCCTCCTCAGCCCATGGCCCGAAACCAGAAGGATCGAGGAAAAGGACACCTGCACCCCCAGTCCCCTAAGCCCCACACCTAAAGCCCTGTAGTCACTCATGACATGGCCAGGATTGCTCCGAGTCATATCATTTGTGCCCACATAGATAAGAAGCATAGGGTAGTGGTCAGAGGGCTGGATAAGTTTTGGGGTCCTCTCCAATACATCCCAGATACAGGCTTCAAGGAGGCAGAAGATCTCCTGGGCTAAGGGGTCAGGGTGGCAAATTGGTTCCTCAGTCCCCCTCAGGAGGGAGTCTCCCACAACAACCACTCTGCATGTGGTCTTAGGGACAGCAGGGATAGTACTATGAGTGATCCTCCCTTGCCTGCAGGAGCTGGCACCTCTACTGGCTCTACTTGGGCTACAAGAGATTCATACCTGTTGCAAAGCTCCAGAGGGGAGGGGACCCTGGTGCAGTGGGCCTTGGGGCCATAGACCATCTTGGTCCAAACCCCTGGCTGCACAGTGTGGGAAATCCTCAAGTCTTCCCTTGTCCTGGAAGGTGACCTTGGTCCACCCTCGGCCTTTGTGGCGTAGAAGGCCCAGCAGTAGGAGTCTATCTCCTGCTCCCCATCTCTGATGGCACAAAACCTCTAGATTGTGGTCTGGAGCTCCTCTCTCTGGCACCTCAGAGACTCCAAAGTGGAGCAGACCTTGCAAGGGCAGGTGGCCATTTTCCCAGTCCCATGTGCCTGGAATCATGCCAGGTAGCCCCTGCAAAAGCATTAGTTCCACAAGAGCATCAGCACGCCCTCGTCAAAAGCCCCAGCCTTGGCATCAGCCAACACTCAATGCCTCTGAGGAAGTTGAAAAAAACGCTCTGACATCTATGAGTACACAAAATTGAAACCGTAACACTGAGTAACTTTAATGATTTTGCTGGAGTTAGTCTGGATTAATATCTGTGAAACGAACTCATTTCAGAACAGTTTAGCTACATGGATTCAGAAATCCAACCCAAATTTAAGTGTTACTAGATTTAGTAACATAATTTAGGATGGGTGAGCAAAGCACAAGCCGTGGACACCAATTTAGTAGGGATGTCAGAATGGTTGCTTCACCACCGGAGAGTCTGAACCCTGGCAGCAGACGTAGCCCCGTGGCACTGCTGTTACAGCAGCAGCAGCAGCCAGGTGCATGGACACTGCAGATCATATTGTAGCAGCAGCAACTGGGGACTGTTTTTGAGTCCCTGGAGAGGTAAGGTATTCCCTCAACCCAAAGTGCTCTAAGCTCCCTCTTCCTTCTGGTGCCCAGTGGCATCTCCCTTCCCTCCCAATTCCTTCCACCTGCATTCCCACAGGGTTTTCCCAGGGCAGAAACCCTGTTTTGTTATAAATTTGATTTAATTTGATTTTTATGTAGCATGGGCTTGAAAAAAGGAGCAAAAATGAAATTAATTCATTTTTTCATTATGTAGCATTAGTGAAGTTACTCCTGAACTAACCCTGTAAATGAGAGGAGAATATGGCCTGGAATATATATTATGGATAGGCCATCCAACTCTGACACGAAATTTCTGAAGAGTTTTTTTTCCCCCTGATGTATAATGCTTACCAATTAGGTAGAAATATTTTAAAACAGAATATTTGGGAAGAGATGAGCTTAAGTCACTGAGAAAACACATAGGAAAATTTTAAAGGTTTTGTTGTTTGTTTTAACTCAACATGAAGGGCCAGAACTTTGTTTGGTATAAACAACATATACCATCAAAATCAATACAGCTGCTCTTATCTAGTCTGTTCTCTTATGTTTCATCCCCAAAGATTTTAAAGATAGGAAGAGTTAGCTGCCCAATTCTCCAGATTAGCATGGCTAATTATATCCAAGGATTCTGTTGTAAGGCCCATTTATTGATACTTGAAACTTCTTCACCTTTGTTTTGAGTCATGTATTAAATATCTGTATCCAAGCATATAACAGTATTGAAAAGAATCAATAAAATATGATCATTTCTCATTCCTCTGTATATGTCATTGTTCCTTTGCTCACAGTACGATGAGACATTCTGTTGCATTCTATAGTGCTGAAGTTCACAACCTCTGCTCTATTAAATAGAAAAACTGTGTTGAAAATACTGAATTGGAGTAATAGAGGTCCTGAATAGCATATTTTTAGCCAGATATGGATTTCAGTGTCATTGGTATAAATCAGTAGTAATTCCATGGTCTGTGATGGAGTTATTGCTCTTGATGTGAGACTGAAAACAGTTTAGCTCCTGTTAACTGAAAGGGGAATATCTTAAGGTACTTGCAGACTTATTTCATTTCCAAGAAAAAATATAAAGAAGGCTACAATATATTTTTCATAATACATGTCACATTATCAAAATTTTAGAAAAATGTCTCTTTTTATTTAAAAATGAATCTTTAATTAAAATGAAAAACAAGGTATTGAAAAGCATCTCTGTTAAAAATTCCAGAGGATCTGCTATACTTCAATATTTTGTGTTTGCTTAAGTTTTCATTTCATAAGAGTTTGGCATAAATGCCAATTCCCTAATACTTCTTTGAAAATGTCTCTCTACTTTATTCTTAATACATTAGGCCAAATCCACAGTGGAAAATGTATAGGTCTCATAAAGAAAAATTTCCACAAACCTAATCATAATGTAACACAGAACAAAGTATAGGTTCCAACTTTTTGTGAAAAGGATGGTTTTTCCAAATAATACCCAAGTAAATGCTGCCATCAAAATGGTATTTTGTTAAATGGTACTTTGTTAAAATGATAGTGTGAACAGAAGGGCTCAAGCCGGGTCTGCCGCCTGGATTGAGTACCCCAACTTTTCGTGTGCCAACTCTTGGGGTTGGACTGCCTGGCCCTTAACACTCCCCACTCATTGCATATGACCTCCTACTCTTCTGCCACACCTTGATTTTATAAGGAAGAGGGAGGGTCCTTGATTGATTGGGTCTTCCCTTAGGAGTGGTTCATGCTGGTGGTCCTCAGGGCTCCTCCTCCCCTTAACACCCTGTCCACACACCCACTGGATCTTACTGTGGTCCACAACTCCATCCTGTGCCCAGAGGGGTCACTGGGATGCAATATCTTGTGCAGCTGATTTCTGCCCACCATCAATCAGCCCTGGTGGGACAAGTCATCAAGCTGTGGGGCTTCTCTATGATACCTCTGGTCAACAGGCCTTTATGCTAGCTTCCATTTTAGGCGCAACTCAAAATCCAAATTAACAACAGTCCCAAAGCCACAGTCCTGGGCCTTGATATGGCCACAATTTAATGCTGTCTGTCCTGGGGCCTCCAACTAGTGGGCCAGCTCAGTCTACCCCACACTCAAAAGGCAAATTCAGCTCAGAAACAAAGGGGACCCCTTCCCATAAATAACTTTGCATGTTGATTCCCCAGGCAACTCACTCTTGTCATCTTCACTCCACTGAATGACGCAACATTCAGTGCTCCAACTGTTGCTGCCACATCTTCTGGGCCTTCTCTGGGAGGTAGGTTCCTCCTGCTTCCCCACCGAGTTAAGGGCTGAAGGATAGAATCTCCTTCGAGCCTCCAGTCTTATGAGTGGGTCTCCCATCACTCACTTTGCCCCTGCTGAGGCTGTGCTGCAGCCAGGCTTCATCCCACATTGCCTGTGCCTCCTGAGTTCTCTCCCCTAGCCGGTGTGGGGTGCACGCTTATGATGTCATCAGCAGTGTGTCAGCCAATCCACAGCTGGCACAAGCTCACAAATTGGGGCTGCTGCTGCATCTGAGGCTCCACCATCTGCACCGATGCTGGCCCAGCCAATACGTATCTAATTGTGGGAGATTTTGCTGTGCTCATACCCTGTTCCCTCCTGTCACTGGCTGCTTCTTGGGCCCCTGCACTCCCACGACAACTCTTGAGATGGTCTCCACTGTGACAGATAGCAATATACAAGGTAATGATATGGAGAATGTAGATCAAGGATTTCTAATCAACCTTCTTCATAATATAACCTCTGGCCCCCCAAGGGAAAATTCAGTTAAACTGAAGAAAAGTAATATTTAAATTGATAAAAGGATTTTTTTCACAAAAATACTTTACATAAGTATATCATTATTCAATGAATCTAACTGCTACAAGGCATCATTAAGACCAACAATTCTGTGGGGTAAAATCAAGAATTGAAATTAAGGATAATGAAAATTAAATAAATAGCACAAAATTATGAAAAGGGATATTAACCTTCATGTTTTAGGGTTTGCACTTTCCTTTGAAAAAGCACAGTAGTAGTTGAAGACAGGATGGGTCACTGGAATTTATGTTCAGTGCATAACCTTAAGACTCTTCATTGTATAAGGCAGAGGTTCTGTTTATATTCTTTTTCATATTCATATCTGTCCCAGCCGCCTGTGGAGGGTTCAGGATTGAGAGTATGGTCAGGAGTAGAAAGGTAAGAAAGGTTTATTGACTTAACACAAATACAACTACGTGTAGTAACAAGACAAACAATGACAGACAAAAACAATTCATGTCGGCAACTTCTCGGCAGTCTCCTCCAATGCCTGATGCACAGCAAGTTTCTCTTTCTACAAAGCTCAGCAAAGCCAGATGTCCCTGATCAGCGCTGTCCAAGGGGTACCAGGAAGGACCCTGGAATGCAGTTCTTGGGCTCCTCGAGGTCCATGGGCTCACTGATCCAGGCAACAGCTAACTAATCTTTTTCACATAGCTGTATCTTCCTTCTGAATGATTTCTAGATGTTCTATCTAATTTATAGCTTCCGAATGGTTCTGATAACATCCAACTACACAGATTCCTTTTACTTCAATTGTCCTTAAACTGACCAATAGCAATACAAGCTTTACATTCCTTTGATAAAGTAATTTTAACTGCACCACAGGGCTTTACTACTTCTATGCTTTGCTAAATTTGCTAGGCTTTACTTTATACAAGGCTTCATTACATCTTAAACTTTAATTAGGCTTTTAGCAACAATTTATAGCTTAATATCTAAACAAATACAGAAAAACACTTAGTCTAATCTTCATAGAGCCTTCAGCAAGCGCCTTTATCACACAGACATAATTTTAGCTGTCACACTGTACCTTTTGCTTTCTGAAGCACTATGATAGCTACAGTTGAGATGCTAAAGCCACATGTGCTACATTGGGAAATGGGGAGGGATCTATAAATTTAACTTGCATAGCATGAACAGATTTACGACAACAACGGTTAAAACACCATTTAGGTGTTGCCACTAGGGCAATGCAGAATACTATGATGCTCAAGATGGTTAACCATGTAGCTGAGGTGACACTTGGTGACACGAATAGTACAGATTACATCATACCATTTACAGGCTTGGGCATGTTGATAGCCAAACTGATGATTTCCCACCCTTTCGAGCAAGGAGAGCCAACTGAGTGCCTTGCTGAGTCTTTGCCTCAAGGCTTTGCAGCTTATTTTTCACTTTATTCTAGTTTTCTAATCATGGCATGTCTACATCTGATACCCATGAAGTGGGTATCATAAAGTTGAGAGGTATAGTCTCAGAAGAAATTTCTGGCCATTTTAGGGCAGTAGTACAGATACTTAATTGCAGTAGAGCAACGACTCTACTTTTAGCTCTTAAGCAACAGGAATTGCACAAAGTCCAGGTGATACCATTTCCATGCAGCAAATGGGTTGTGATATTTCTATAACATGCAATGTTTCGTGGTTTAGTCATACACAAAATGATTGCACAAGTGAGGGCCATTATTGCTCTGTAGCTCTATAGGTGGTGGATACACAGCTAGCAGATTTTCTAGTGCTGCACAAGTGTCCTGGGCTGTAGCTCTTGCTGAGGTGTGGGCAAACGTTATTCCTGTGACAACTTCTACAACTACAAACATGTAATGTCGCTTTCGGAAAGTCTGAGGGAAGGGGCCTATGAAATCACATTGCCATACCTGCCACGCTACTTTTTCTTCGCATAATGACAACAGGACAGTCAGGCAGGGTTTTAGTCGCATTTTTACCTCACGGTAAGCGATGCATGCATTGACTGTTTTTTGTGCTTCTTTCTTAGTTACATGAATGCCCCAAGATGCAGCCAGGCAGGCGATTCCATCACGCCCGGGGTACTTGTGTTGTTGATGTAGCCATTCTGTGGCTCATTCCCCAGGTTTACAGTGGGAGGAGGAATTGGGTAATGGTGGACTAGCTGCTTTATTTCTTTCTTTAACATACAAGGTTTCAGCATTCTCTTCTTTTGTTAGTTGATCAATTCACCTATTCCACTTTGCCTCCAGGCTTTCTCCACTTTGCCTTATTTCCATGTGCTGCACTCACATGTTGGATGTGTGGAGGAAGCTTATCTTGGGCTAACTCCCATAAGGCTTTTCGCTCTTTGTGGCTCTAAATATCTTGTCGTCATCTTTTAAAGTTCACTTTATTCCATAGGGGTAGCCATTTAGTACATCTTTCTACTACCATCAAGGAGTCGCTATAGATCTAGGACATGGACCTTCTGCTAATTCTCACACAGCCACGCCGAGCTCTGCTTGGAGCTTGGCATACTGCGCGCTTTTTCTGAGGCCTTGTGATACTACTTGCTTGCCATCTCAAATCCTTAAGGCAGCTGCTCTCCAGGCACGACCTTGAGCAGACCTATCTGTGAACTAGTTTTCAGCATCGGCTGAGGTCTCCATTTCAGGTGAGAAAGGAGGTGCTTCTTTGATGGGTGAAGGTTCAGTGCAGCTTGTTTGATCAAGATAAACATTAATTGTACTTTCTGTGACTCTTTCAACTAATGCAGGGCATCCCTTTGGGGTTACTCATTGGACTTGGCTCAAAATGTAATAAATCTACCTTTGGACCATGGTGTCTTGGGCTCTCCCCCCAGGTGGTAGCTGGCGGTCTGACAGAGCCATTCTGAGAATAGGTATCAGAGTAGTGATAACTGTAGGTAATTCTTCTCCCAGTGCTTCTGTGGCTTCTAGGGCCACTGTTGCTGCACACAACATCTGTTCTAAGAGGGTATACTTGGCTTCTGCCCCTCTCCAGCCTCAGCTCCAGAATCCAAGGGGTTTTCCTTCTGCTTCCGAGGACTCTTTCTGCCACAGGCTCTAGTGTGGTCCTCCTTTTGAGACACCTATATGGAGCCAAAGCTCTCCTCCTGGACATTGTGCTGCTAGGGAGGCATGAACAGTTACTACTTCTTTAAGGGCTTATAATATTTATGCTCAGGACTGCGTTCCCATTTAGTTCTCTTTTTACATAGGTTATACAAGGGATGAGCTAATACACTAAACTCAGGAACATATATATGCCAAAAATTGAGTGCTTCCAATTGGGCTTGCAGTTTTTTCACATTAGTGGGAATCGGGGTCTCCACTATATTTCGCAGCTCCTCAGTTGGTATTGTGGGCCCCCATTCTGCCATTCTATTCCTAGAAATTCAAACTGGCGCTCTACCTTTTGAATTTTTTGTTTAGACAGTGTGAATCTAAAAGTAAGCACTTTCTCTTTTAATGATTCAAAGGCCTTGGTGGCACCCTCTTTGTCTTGACTGCCTACTATGATGTCATCTATATACTGCCACATGAGTACATCAGGGTACTTTTCTTGAACTTCATGAACTATTGTAGCTAAAACTCCATGAGCCAGGGTGGGGCTGTGTATCCACCCCTGGGGCAACACAGTATAGGTATACTGCTGCCCTATCCATGGGAAAGCAAATACTAGCCAGTGGCTCTGCTGGATGGGAAGAGCAAAAAACATAGTTTCATAGTTTCTAGGGTCAGAAGGGACCTGAGCAGATCATCGTGTCCGACCCCCTGCCATGGCAGGAAAGAGTACTGGGGTCAAACGAACCCAGCAAGGTGTACATCTAGCCTCCTCTTAAAAACCCCCAGGGTAGGAGCCAGCACCACTTGTCTTTGATATCAATGGATCCCATCTATGCAGGTCCATAACACCAGATGCTTTCTGTCAAGCCTAGTAGTGATGGGACAGCAGCTGTTAAGGGGTCAGTATTAGCATTGCAAGGTTGAAAGTCAATAGTCAACCACCCTCCATTTGGCTTGCGCATTGGCCACATTGGATTGTTATATGAAGAGTGGGTTCGGATAATACTCCCATCTTGTAACTGCTGACTTACGATACACTGGATAGGTTTTGTGGCCTCGGGGGTAGTTTGATACTGGGGTCTGTGTACTTCTTTCATGGGAGGCAGGGTTAGTGGGATCATGCTATATCAAGTTACAGCTGTTATAGCTGTTTCTTCTGTTTCTCAGTGAGGCACTGTGCACCCAAACTGCCAATTCTCTTGTTCAAGGGCAAACTGCTGTCTTCTTAGTACATTAAGTCCCAGTAAGCTTGGTCCCCCTTTAAGAATTAGTGCTGTCGCTGTTACATTAGAGCCATTAGGTAATGCAAAGGTTGCTCAGACCAGATGTCCCAGTCATCTGCTGCCTCTGACTCCAATTACTTGTTAAGGGGCTCTTTTCTCCCCCTTCCAATCTGCGGAATCTAAAATGTGAATCTGGGCACCAGTGTCTAATAGCATATCAATTGACTTTTTACTTTTACCTAATTGAATCTGTACAGGTATCTGAATTAAGGGGCCAATATTAACTTTAGATACCGGTTCCTGGCTTGCTACTGCCCCCACTGTGGCTCCTTTCTTTGGGGATTGGGCCGGCTGGACTCCCTAGGCCATGTGATCAGGCAAGGTAAAGGCTGGTGGCCCCGCAGGTGCCTGGGAAAATGTCGACAGTTCTGCCCTCAGGGCAGAGAATCCCTTTGGTGACCCTGCTGGTGGTGCTGATGGCTCTGCTTTTGGGCTTGCTTTTTCGCTGCAGTGTTTAGCCCACAGCCCTTGCAAAACACTAGTGGGCACTCCATCAATTTGCACTTTATTAAAACCAGCAGCTAACAAGTCTTTCCACAATTTTGCTCGTGGGGTCTTGGGCCAGCCTTCTCCAGCTTTTTCCAACAATTCGGGGTGATCGGGGGATTATCTTTTGCTGAAGCCACTGCCATGGCCTTGGCAGTTTTTGTCAGTTTAGCCAGACCTGGCTTCTGCAAAATGGGTAGAAGCTGCACTAATCACCGGATCGAATCTCTTACCGGGTGATCTACTGCCTCTGGCTCCAAGGCCAACAGGGATGAAGTGCACTCTGTTGGTGCTTGTTGGCAAAAGCTCCTCCACAATGATGCTGTCATGATTTCTGCATCTGGTGTGCAAGTTTGAACCACTGCACGAATGATTTCAGTTAGTGCCAACTGATACAAGCAGTGGATAGCCTCATCTAAATTGGCCCATGTCTGAAGGGCAGGGCTGAGCTCTTCTTCCATATTACCATAACTGGCTGCAGTGGCTTGGAGTGCAGCAGAAAACAAAGTAACATTTTCATCACCTCCTGGAAACTGATTTAACTGGAGCTTGGGGTGCAGAATGATTTGGGCTGCTTTGGCTCTACTCACTGAAATTGCAGAAGCTCCTTCTCTATACATTCGAACTAGCCAGTCTATCACTGGTTCTCCCGGCTTGGACTTATGCTGTTCTTGTATATCTCTTATTTCTGCCCAGGTAAATAAAAGTAGCTCTGTTCAGGGATTCCCTCCTTGTGGCCCTGAACAGGTTACTACCATGGGGAAGACCTGGCTAGGTTCCTCCCTCTGGGCAGGGACATATGGGGGCAGTTCAATACCAGGCTTGTCATCAGTCTCTTCCTCTCCATCTTCCCAGAGCTCAACTTCTGGTTTCTGTCTATAAATTGTTTTATCTTGTGGAAGGATAGCTCCACAGCCTGTGCTAACTGTGCTCTCTTCTGGAAGGAAGTGGCCACGCATGTGGTCATAATTTTTCCCTCCCTCCATTTTAAAGTCTCTGAGTGGCTCTGAGTGGCTCGCGCCACCTCACATGCCACACTGTTGGAATCTCTCACATCTTCTAACTCCTTCCTCAGCCGGGTGACCTTTTCCCAGAGCTGGGTGACTTCTTCAGCCCCTAACCGCAAGCATGTGGCCAGCAGCCATGACAGGCATCCCTTCCTGGGTCTACCCCAGGCAGCAGCAACAAACCTAGCCCAATGATTGGGTACAGTTCCCGAGTCACTCCAGGCAGGTCTCAAAATATTCTTATCCCACCCGGGATTCTCCATCCCTGTCACTTCCTTAAGCAAAGTCACTAACGGGGCCCACGCAACTCGCTCCATTCTGCCCTTTCTCTCCAGACCAGAGCCTCTCAATCCTGTTTGTGATGCCAAGTTATGTCCCAGCCTCCTGTGTAGGGTTCAGGATTGAGAGTATGGTTGGGGGTAGAAAGGTAAGAAAGGTTTATTGACTTAACAAAAATACAACTACACATAGTAACAAGACAAACAATGACAGACAAAAACAATTCATGTTGGCAATTTATTGGCAGTCTCCTCCAATGCCTGTTGCACAGCAAGTTTCTCTTTCTACAAAGCTCAGAAAAGTCAGATGTCCCTGATCAGCACTGTCCGTGGGGTACCGGGAAGGACCCTGGAATGCAGTTCTTGGGCTCCTCGAGGTCCATGGGCCCACTGATCCAGGCAACAGCTAACTAATCTTTTTCACAGAGCTGTATCTTCTTTCTGCATGGTTTCTAGATATTCTATCTAATTCATAGCTTCTGAATGGTTCTGATAACGTACAACAACTCAGATTCCTTTTACTTCAATTGTCCTTAGACTGACCAATACCAGTACAAGCTTTGCTTTCCTTTGATAAGGTAATTTTAACTGTGCCACAGGGCCTTACTACTTCTAGGCTTTGTTAAATTTACTAGGCCTTACTTTATACAAGGCTTCACTACATCTTAAACTTTAATTAGGCTTTTAGCAACAACATATAGCTTAATATCTAAACAAATACAGAAAAACACTTAGTCTAATCTTCATAGAGCCTTCAGCAAGCACCTTTATCACACAGACATAATTGTAGCTGTCACAATATCCCATTCTAAATCTTAAACTTTCCTCTTCACCACTACTATATTGGCCCCTCCACATCTTTACAAAGGTCTAGATTACTGAGTTCTCAGAGACTGATATATTTAAAGGATTGATCTCTTCTCAACATGGCTGTTCATGCCTTTGTATAACATTTGATTAGCTCTGAAGGTCAAGTTTCTATTTGCTTTATTGTTCAATTCACTTGAACCAACAAAACCATATATTTCTGTTGTAAAGTAAATAGAATAAAGCAAAGATATTGCCCAAATTTCTAAAACTTTTCTGGTACAGGGGTGTTTGCAGAGCCCTAACCAAAATGCAAAGACATTTTGAAATGATCTTTCCCAGTAGAACTGTGAGGTTTACTAGGAGTCAAAATATCTTTCAGTATCCATGCAATACTGTACACACTATGAACACAGGCTTGTAAACTCTACTGACAGCCAAAGCATGCATTATCACATTTGAAAACAGAAACCTCTCTGCTATGTATGTCACATTATTACAAGCAGTGGGGAAATATGGGACAATTATTTCATTGTTAGCTCATAATGGCTTCTTTCCAAATGAAAAGGTATTGTAATTGCATGTTTTCTTCATAATGTTGCCATGGGATATAGCAAAGTTGACCTTTCGCACCTCCTAAATATGAGAAAATTTCTCACGGTCCTGAAGTTATATTTAAAATGCATAGACACATTAACTGTGAATTATATAAGAGAAAAAATATGTTAAATAGAAGCTCTGTGCCACATGCTGATGCTTCTCTCTGAACTCCTCCTGCTGTACAGTAATGAATAAATTGTGTGGTCTATCTGTTGTGCTCTTTTCTGCACCCTGAGTAATGTTCTCTGCCCTGAAGCATAAGACCTAGCTCTTGCAGACCAGTTAATCAAAGCTCTTTATTGGTGTTAGTAATAATTTATTACAGCCCAATCCAATTTCATGTAATGTGAATGGAAAGACTCTTATTGTCTTCACTAGGAGTTTGATGGAGCTACTAGGAAATCATATTATATTTACTACTATCATTATTGAATAAATGCTTGGTGCTGTACATTGCACACACTTTTGAAAAGAGCTTAAAGTCTATCACTCAATCTGGCAGTATTGATTTCCACAGTGGTGAGGGCTGTGGCCCACCTGTTCTTCCTATATTGGCAAGTAGGAGGAGTTACTGGCTAAATCTCAGCAAGGTGAAAGAGGGAATCCTAATAAGATATAAGGTGAGTACAACTGTTGCAAAAGGTAGATTATCAGAAAATGGGATTTTCCCAAGGCAATAGAGGAAGGAGAATTAATTTGAGTATGTATTTTATCTAATTTTTGTAGTTTAATTATAGCATTTTATCTAATTGTAGTATTTTATCTAATAGTTTGTAGTTAAAGGCCAGAAGGTCCTGGAAAATTCATATTAGCCTGGTTTCACAGGTCATTACATTTCACCCAGATATTCCTAGATCTAGATGCAGTTCAATAACTTGTGTTAGGCTAAAAGCTTGACAGTTCTTAGGAGACTAAAGTATTGAGTACCACAGTATGCAAAAAGTCCTCAATGTCCAAAGGCTCCCATAGTGGCAGGGAGCTGATTGGATAAAAGTGGCCCAAATGATCCCAGCAGCTGATTTGTGGCCCAGGCAACAGAGTAAAACAAAACCCTCCTTAAGGTCCTTTCAGATCTGACCCATGAGAACTTTTTTTCCTGATCCCAAATCTGGGGAATCAAGTTGATGCTGAGGATATGTCAACCAACCACCTAAGAAAGTAGAATTTTGTATTATACCAGATCACTGGTCAGTCCTGTCTGATGCCTTGTCCCCAGCTTTGGCCCAGCCCTGAAACTTCAGAGGAAGGCAGGGGAAAGGGAAAAAGAGAGAAAGAAAAAGAGAAAGAGAGACAGGGAGGGAGGGCAGATCTCTGGCTACTTGTGATTAGGGTAAAAAAAAACCTTACAGGGCCCCTAGGGACCTGGCTACATGAGATTTAATTATAATCATTACTATAATGCAGAGCTGCTAGTGTTATGAGCCTGATGAGGGGCAGGACTTTCTGTCCTCTTCCTGGTTCATGTAAGAAATAAATAAAAGGGGTATTTGTAGATTCACAGACCATGTCTCCATGAACAGGGGCATGCAGTTGCTGTAATGAAAAAAGCAGTGGTACAAATTCATGCCACTGCTTTTTGTTCCAGTACATGCCTGTGCACTTGGGGTTAGTGAAGGGACAAATGCTCTGGGTGGGGTATGGGAGTCTGGGTCCAGCACCTGGGCTATCTCCAGCAGCCTTACTTGGAGCCCTGGGAGGCTTCTGGGCTCTAGCAGTGGCAATCTGTGCTCACAGAGCCTGGCTAGCACCCAGAGCATGGCTCTGGCCAACCAGGCTCTGGTTTCAGGTGGCATATGCTGCCATAATCTACACTGCACCACTTTTTTCTGGTGCATGTTTTTTTTGACACCAAAATCTCCCAGTGTCAAAAAACCTTGCTGTGCTGTAATTTAGCAGCATGGCAAACACCTATATGTGTGGCATGTGCAGCTTCTGGCACCGCAGCTGGGTCAGCATTGCCACAAACCACACATGTGCACTCGTTTAGATGTCCCCACAGCGTCCAAAGTCAGAAAGGACCAACCAGAAACATTCTGCCTGGCACGGGCAACTGATGCTGCCTTAGTCAGGGAGGGCACGTGCCTGCACTGCAACCAGTTCTGTCAACCAGGGGGGCCCCCCATGGCCGATCCTACTGACGGGGGGGGGGCTCCCCCACAGGCTATGCCACAATGACCAATCACTGTGATCGCTGCAGTTACTTCTAGGAGTGGCTATGGTTGTTTCTGGGAGGAAGCTTCGGTCAATCACTGCAGCCACTCCTAGAAGTAGCTCTAGCCGCTCCCGGAAGCAGGAAATGCAGCAATCAGCTAGCGCTTGCAGGGGGGGCACTGGAGCCCCCAACAGCTGCCCCTGCCCATTGTGTAAGTGGTGAGTGCAGCTGGTCAGGGGGTGCACCGGCACTCTCAGAGGGTGCACATGCACCCCTGTGCACACCTATGCATCACCTCTGTTGCCTGGCACATACCACAGAAGCCATAACTTTCCTTAAATTCTTTCAAAAGATAGCTAATCTCATGTTAAGGAGTTTAAAAGACTGGGAGTCTACCATCTTTCCTGCTAAACTGTTTAATTACCCTCATGGCAAGGAAATTGTACCTCTTTTCAAGGGTGACTTTATCTAACATTAACTTTGAGCTGTTGGATCTCTTTCTACCATTGTCAAAAAGACTAAAAAGAAACTTTTATTAGATATTGTTTTTATGTTCAAGTGTCAGGGACATAATATGCAGCAGCAGTGACTGGGTCTGCAGTGGTTATGGCCACCAGTCTTGGGTCCCTTCTAAGTCGGTGCCTGGGGCTAGGTGCTCATTTGCCCGCCATAGTTATGCTAGTAGCAAGTACTTTTACACAGTGATTAAATCATCACTTGTTCTTTTTGTTAATATTCTGAAGAAGATGAGTTTCCTTAAGCCTCATGTGGTATGGTTTATTTTCCAGCTGTCTGCCATAGTAATAGTCACTAATACAGTTCTCTAATAACATTGTAGAGAAGGGATACATTCAGCAATGGGACACTTACAAATTTTTCTTTGGTGAAGTCCTATTGAAGTTATGCACACTGATTAAATAAAAAACAATTTGTGTGTGTGAGTGTGTAAATATGTGTGTGTGTCTGTATGTGTTTATGTGGAAAATAGCTATGAACTTTTTATGCTGACACTGAGCTTCTGAAAATCTGAAATTTTTCCATCTGCTCCAATCAGGAGCATTTGTCAGAATGAGGACTGGAAAACTGAATAGCTCCCCATTTTAATGGAATAGCTGGCTCTTCATCTTTTCTTTCCATTTATGATTCTTTTAAGACTGAATTTTGTGACATTTCCAAGATGTTTTGACTCAGAAACAGAAAGCCAAATCTGTGTTAAGCAAATAGTGACACAGCTTATGTGTCAACCACAAGCCGCTCTGAAATGGATGTGAGAGGTGAAGTAATCTAGTTAGCACCAGTTTTGATATTAGGTGAATGTGCAAAATGAAAGTAGCTGACATGGAAAAGTAGTAATAGTGGGTTGCAACAGAAAGATCAACCAGTGGAACAAGACAGGGGATGATTTATCTTGTTTCTGTCTCTTCCAGTTCCCCACCTAGCATGCAAATTATAGTGATTTGCTCATTTATTGAATGGCAAGCGTATGCAGTTTATGCTACTTTAGCACTTATATGTAGAGCCATATCTTCAGCTGTGCTGAACAGGCAACAGAGCTGATGGGCTGGGAAGAAAGGTTCTTTTTCTACTGCCCTTATTCTGGAGCTGGCTGTGAGCCTAAAATGTCTTGAAGTAACTTAAAGCAGCCAAGGTACGTTAGTTATGCCAACTGCTGCTGTCCCAACACACCTCCCCCACACTTCCTCCTGCCCCTGAGTGGGTGGCTAGAGCTGGTTTGTCTAGGCTTTATACCATGCAGGGGGTTCCCTGGCTTCCCCTTTATGGCCTCTTTTTGGCTTTGCTTGCCAACATATATCACTGCAGAATTTGGCTACAACCTTCAGAGAAAGAAACATTTTTGTTGCTGTTAATTTCCCTTCCTCTACTGTCTCCCCCTGTTCCCAATTATTCCTCTCCTTTCCTCTTTCTTTACACTGGAAAGCACTCACCAAGGTCTCATGGGATATCACTGCTAAACAGAGTTGCACAATGTAGTTGACACAGAACTCTCCCCAAACCACATGTTTGTAAATTGTGCTCTTGTGGACTCTCTTTTGGTAATTACTGCTGCTTAGTTAAACAGAGCTCAGTACACACATGGTGGGTTATTTTTCCCCCCCTACAGTTTCCCCAGACAGTGAGGAATTGTTTTCAGGAAATGACAGGAAAGTAAAAAGCTATTATCACAATAAACAGAGAATCACAGACTGCTCTTATGAAACTCTCATTTGGGTTTTGTACAAATTCCAGCAGAGACTATTTCATCCACTTTGGAGTTAATCATTTCTGCAGTAACAATACTTTCTTACCTTCATGCAGGACTGCATACATTTTAACATAAAGATTATTAGTTCTCAAGAGGCTAAGAAAAATTAAATTAAGATATTCATTCAAATATCCATGCAATTTGGTTGTATGTAATATTCTTACTTGAAAGCGTCAGATCCTTGGCTGGTACACATTAGATTATCTGAAATCAGTGGAGCTACCTCAGCAGAAGATCCATTTTTAATCCTGTGTTTATCCAATACTTAATGTACAGAGAATCCTCCATACCTGCAGACCATAGAGAGGTTGCCAAGTTCTTTTGAACCATTCATTATGAAAACTGTTGTGCCTAATATGTATTGTGGATACCAACATTCAATACATCTTAAATATTTTTTCCTAAAAAATTAAGCCTATATAATGAGCAGCTTAAAAGGAAATGCAAATTATTTGAATAAAAAGAGCTGGATATATCACATACATGTATGCACAGACATATACTCCTTGTCGCCAATGGTATACAAGGAGTGCAACTGCATACATTGGGAAAATGACTAAAATAAATTATATTAAAGCAGGAGTATTAAATGTGCTGCCTCTGGGCTGGTTCTGGTCCATGAAGCAGTTTTACCCAGTTCATAGGGCTGAGAAGTCACGGGTGGCACAAGTAGGGGCAGGGCTAATGCTGGATTTCAAGCTACAGACCTACTCTGGGAATGTGTGTTGCTGGAGTGGGTGGGAGCAAGGAACAGATGTATAATCCCCACAAACACTGGTCACCCCCCTGGGTGTCAAGTCCAGATCTAGTTCACAAGGAGCCCTTTGGTCTAGATCTGGCTTGGGGGCACAGGAGAGTTTGTCACCCCTGTGCTAGAGTAATCCTAGATTTGGGGTATTCTAATTAGCATAAGTAAAAGACAACTTGAAGGTGCTCTTCCTTTTATTGGAGTCAAACTAGCTTCTGGATGTCTCTGGGAGTTGAAAAGGGTGCAAAATCCACCTATATCGTCTAGGAGCAGCCATAATTGAGGATCTTGACTTTAGCAAGGCTTTTGATACAGTCCCCCACAGCATCCTTGCAAGCAAACTGAGGCAGTATGGGTTGGATGAATGGACTCTAAGGTGGATAGAAAGCTGACTGGATTGCTGCTGCCAAATCTCCTAATCTCCCAATCAGCCAGGCCCATCCCCCCCAGCCCAGCAATGGCTGCCCTGCCCGCCCCAGCTTCCAGCTCTTTGGGAAAAAAAGCCCCCACTCACCAGGTGCTGCTGGGCAGGAGGGGCAATCCCTGCTGCCCCCTGCTGCCTCCCACTGCATGGTTGGCTCTGCACAAGCCTCCTGCCCCCCTCCTTGCTCCCCCAGCCCCCCCCACAGGTGCCCTGCCCAGGCCAGCTCTGGACCTTTAAGAAGCAAAACCCAAG
>NW_017729024.1:20510563-20544698 GCF_001723915.1 Gavialis gangeticus | reverse complement strand
CTGGCAGGGGTCCCCCCATAGTCCCTTCCCCCCCTCCCTCACCCCTAGTACTTACCAGCTTGGAGGCAGCAGCAGCCACCAGGGGTTGTCCGAATCATCAAAGCTCACTGAATCTTTTCTGAAGATTTGGAGAGCTTTGAATTGATTTAATTGGTCCCCTGATATGATTCAGATTCAGAGATTCAGCCACAGAATCAGGCTGAATCTCCTCTGAATTGAATCACCACCCAAAGCTTCACACAGCCCTAATATCTAGAGTACTGTGTCCAGTTTTGGGCCTTCCGCTACAGAAACAATGTGGACAAGTTGGAGAGAGTCCAGCGAAGGGCAACAAAAATGTTTAAAGAGCTGGGGCACATGATTTATGAGGAGAAGTTGAGAGAACTGGACTTATTTAGTCTCCAGAAGAAAACACTGAGGGGGGGATTTGATAGCAGCCTTTAGCTACCTCCGAAGAGGATGGCGCTAAACTGTTCTCAGTGGTGACAGATGGCAGAACAAGTTGCAGCAAGAAGGTTTAGGTTGGATATTAGGAAAAAGTCTCTCACTTGAAGGGTGGTGAAGCACTGAAATGTTTTACCTAGTGAGGTGGTAGAATCCTCATTCTTGGTGGTTTTTAAGGCCTGGCTCAACAAAACCCTGGCTGGGATGATCTAGTTGGGGCTGGTCCTGCTTTAAGCAGGGGGTTGGACTAGATGATCTCCTGAGGTCCCTTCCAAACCTAATTTTCTGTGATTCTATGATGCTATCTAACTTCCAGTGTTTTTCCTACGGAATGACAGATGAATGGATTTTGCAAATTCAATATATGCATCTAGAGCACATGATACCAGTTTAACATAGGGCTGTTATTCTTCCCTCATTTACATAATTGACAATCCAGAGCAACTATAGTCAGATCAGTGAATATATTTGCAGACAAGTCACATTAATGCTAATTCACGCTGACAAAAATTTGGCCCATATACTACAGCAAACATGTAGTTAACATTTAGACTATCATAAATAAAAATCAATTAATGATAGAATTAACACATGAGGTTAGATGTCCAAGGAAATCACGCTTTGTTTTATGCTGTAATAAACAACATTGTTTTAGTATGGATTTTGCAGAACCCAAGTGCTGTTATTTTTACTTCGATAAGCATTCATCAAATGGCTTTAGAAACCCAGTAGTAGGTTTGGGTTAGATCCAGGTTCAACCTGCAGTAGATTTCCACATTCTACATGTAATACCTGCCAGAGGCTGATTTAATTCCTTAAGTCTCTTTTCATATTAAATCTACAGAAGAGGAAAAGGTTTTGTAAAAGTAGAAGACCCTATGCTCCACAGTTTAGTAAAACTGGGAGACAAAGCAGGCTACCCAAAAGTAATCTTGGAGTCTTGAACATAATATGTTTTAGAAACTGATGTAGAAAGAACTAAAATATTTCTGTTTAAATGTTTAAAGAAAATATTGTTTTATATTGTAAGCTGGAGAATACAGTGAGACCTTCAGAGTCTACAGAGGAAGATCTTAAGAGCTGACATATGGAAACTGAAGTTGCAGAAGGGAATTTTAAAATGGAACAACAAAGGTAATAAAAACTTTCATGAAGTTGTTCCTGGAAGAAAAATACGAGCCAACATTTAAGATGGATATAGTATATGAATATATGACAAATATGGTGTACCTTACTCCTCCTGAGTTTTAATACCAAGATTTGGTTTCTTTTAGGTCAGTTTCTGTTGGTCACCTCCTTGGCAGAAATACAGTAAAAGCCCTGTTTTCAAGCGTAAGTGGGGAATTGGGGGTGCCGGTAACCTAAAAACACTGGTTACCTGAGGCACAGGGGTTTCCGGCCAGACACGGAGTGGGGGGAGGTGGGGGTGGTGGCAGCTGCACGTGGAGCGGTGGCAGCTCAGGGTGGTGGGTGGCGGTGGCTGTGTGCAAGCTTCCCTCCCCCCCCCGCCATTCAACCAGTTGGATGGAACTTCCGCTTAATAGAAATGCTGGTTAGTAAAATGCTGCATAACAGGGCTTTTACTGTCACATATTGATGTAACTCCACCAGGTCATATCTATCTCAGTGAAGTTAGGCAAATACACGCACAGTGTGCATCTGAGAGAAAGAGGTTAAGGTGACTGAATCTCGTCTCCCATACTAGTGTAAATCAGTAATAATTCCACTAAAGGTAATGGAACTATGCTAGTACAAAAATGCTGTAAATGAAACAAGGACCTTGTCCTGGATTTTCTAAAAGTGAAAGTCAAAAAGAAGGGGTCCTTTTTTTGGTTTATATATCCCTATATTTTTTTTTTCATATGAACTCCAGTATGATAAAAGTGCTGAATATGCTTAAATCCAACTATCAGTGTATAGAAGCACAGAGTCTTTCTTTCCAAACTGTGAATTGTTCTGCAGAGCTGTGATTACAGCTATGTAAAAACTTCTAAAAGAGCTGCAATGTAAGAACAAAATGACATTTCTATCTTCAGGACAGGATTATCAGAGAATGCTTTATTAGTCTGTGATGCCTATTATGATTTCAGTTTCACTGTTTCCATCCACAAATTGAATTTGTCTACTAAGTTCTGCAAGATGTAATGATTATTGGCATTTTTTTTTCCAACTCTGAAAGCTTGTTATGGAATGTTGCTTTATTTCTTTCCATTTTGCAAGAAGTAATACAGCTGTTTCTGTCTTCTACTGCTTTTCCTCCTTCATTTCTTCCCACTGTTTGGAACAGTCAATGCTGAATTCTGCTCCATTACAATGGGAATGACACTGATTTCAGGGCAATTATTCCAGATTTTCTCTGGTGTAATAATGTGGCTTGATTATCCAGTACCTTTCATTTTGCATATTCACATATTACTATAGGAATTGTGTCATAACATGTTAAAGATGAAAAAGGTAATAGTATGTTTGGGTATGATCTTATGTAAAAGCATGGCTCAAACCTCCAAGAATCCATGGTTTAAGTAAAAACAAAAGAGAGAGTCAAAGGGCACCTATACAAGAGCAGCGGAGCTGCTCCAACACATGGTAATTACGATGCTTCAGTAGACTCCAGTATCTCGTGTATCAGCATCCCCCATGCTTAAAAATGGTGATGAGGGTGCTTTAACTAAAGCTTAAACCTCAGGCCGCCCTAGCCCTGGTCTGCACAGCACAAGGGGAGGGGAAGCACCCTTTGTTGGGTTATCACCCCCCTACCTGAGCCAGACTAGATTTGCCTTATCCCCACCCATCCCACCAGCTACTGTTGCCTCTGACGGGTGTGGGGGGGAATGTACCCACCTAGCACGGGATCCTCAGCTGGGATCTTCATGGCAAGGGGAAGGAAAGCCCCCTCCGCTGGGCTTTTTGTACCCACCCACAGCCCAGAGAGCCAGGCTGAGTTTCCTTAGCCCCGTCCCCTCACAAGCTGCCCTTGCCTTCAAGAGACTTGGGAGGAGGGGATCTTAGGGGCAGGAAAAAGCACCCACTCAGCCTAGCACTGGATCCTGAGCTGGGGTCTGAAAGCCCTGTCCCCAGGGCTCTTTGCCTCCTGCAGCCCAGAGAGCAGGGTTGGGATCCCTTAGCCCCACACCCTCACCAGCTGCCCTTGCCTCTGAGGGGCTGGGGCGAAGGAGGGGAACACATCTCTGCTAGGGGTGGGGAAACTTCACTGAGGCTTGGGGAGTCCTGCTATCCCTGCACTGGAGGGACTGTTCTCCCCAACCTGTGCGGGTGGGTCCAAGCCTATACTGAGGGGTAGGAAGGGAGAATCCTCTCTCTGCACCAGGGGTAGGGCTTAGGGGGCCTTGCCAGAGGTGGGAAACCCCCATTGAGGCTCAGGTATCCAGCCAGCCCAAGGCTGGAGGGACTGTTGGAGGGAAAGCAAGGGGTTGGGGGGCATGTGCTAGGCAGCCAATCAAAAATGAGCCCCACTGGACTGCATCCGGGTGCTCTTGGCAATGGCCATCAGGATGAGAGACATGCTCTGACGTCCCCTGGCTTCTGGTGTGAGCCACTGCTGGGGTCTGGCTGCCTTCCTGGTTTCAAAAGTGAATGTCAGTTCACTTTATTATTAGTTCAATCTGTGCAGTTTAGAGAAATCTGCAAAGATCAAACCAATTCAGCCTTGGGCTTTTTCACTGTCTGTACCTGATGTCTAGGTAAGCCCAGTAAGAATGGACCAAGGGTAAACAAGGAAAGTTTGGGAATAGCAAGATAGTTCTATGGAAGTTTTGGGCTAGATCTGTTAAGAAGGTGTAATGAAAAATCCAGGGGAATAAAATGGAGCAAAAGAGACGGGTTGTTTGCTATTGTAAATTGAACCTGCTAGAGTCAACATAGGACAACTAGAATCCTTATCGCTAGCCCAGATGTTAGATCAAATGCTTGTAAAAGTAACTACCCAGTGGATGTGGTCAACTAATGCATAGCTGGCACATGTTAAAGTATTTTGGAACAATTGCTTAAAGTAACTGTAGATTTGCTACTGGCCTTTGGATTTCATAATGGCATTTTAGCTGACCTGTGCATGGGGTCAACTGAATTACAACACATATACCAGGACAATGCCTAAATCAAGGTCAGGGCAAAGTGGTAGTGGGTGGGCAAGGTGAGGGCTTAGTAGTATTACTGCTTGAAATAAGTAGATAGTATTTACATGCAATTTTAACTCAATTTACATTGCTGTGCATTTGAATCCTCAGTGCAAGACTGCCAAGGCTCAAATCCTGAGAACAGAATATGTCCCAATGTACACAAGTACACTGCATCTATTTTAACAAAGAAAGAATCAAGGTGGCTCAAAGAACAAGCATTTGCTTAATTGCTTCTGCAGCAAGCAATTTTCAAATAAAGAAAGTTCAGTAATAACACTTCTGAATGTTTCATTTCTCTTTCTTAGTGGGCAACTTTTTAAATCAAGTTTTATATATCATTGCTTTAGTTTGCATTTAGAATTCAGTAAGAAACCAGAACTAGAATTTTTACTGTTAATATTGAATTAAACTCATCATTCTTCATACTCTTAAATATAGCGTAGCAATTTCAGCCTGAGTGTAATGAATTATAATGCCATTGACTCCAGGTCTGAAATGTTGTCACTGTATTTTTCCTAATATTTAACCCTGTTGGGGAAAAAAGAAGAAAATACAAACCATATTTGATTCTGTGTATTTCATGTTTACAAAAAATTAAGCCAGCCAGCAATCACAAATTATATTGTCTGAATATATTTATTCAGGATCACCTCATGGTCTTTTACTACTGCGATCATTTCAACTACTTAAGACATAAGAAATGTGCCATTTCTTCTCATCTGTATGATCTCCATATCTCCTGGGAATATGGAATAGAAAGAAATGTTTTACATAAGGTTCAAGAGTCTACACAGATCCAATTAAAGGGTATAGGTCAAAGTTCTTTTAAAACCATTATTTTCACAAGTGACGAGTGATTTGGGTGGATCAGGTTTTGGCTGCTAATTTGAGGTACCTCAAAAGGCAGTATTGTAACCAAAAGGGGGCAATGGGGCATCAGTCCTAGATGTCTACTGAGGGGGGTTAAAAAATAACAGCAACTGCTGCTGTCAGCTGGCCACACCACCACTGCCAACAGCCAGAAGCCACTACTGCTTTATGTGCTGTTGCTGCCTAGGACATGGGGTTGCCCTGTTACACCTCCATCAAAAGGACTTGACTTTCAAATGGTGCAATGTCTCCCCAATCTTTTCAAAGAAGCATTCGTCCTTGTTAGAGTATGCTTGTTAGTGCATTTCTGGAGAGTACAGAAAATGCTTTCCATTTTCTAGCCTAGGTCTTTAGTCATTAATGCTTCTGCCAGTTATATTTGGTAGCTTGAACTAAGTCATTTATGAACTAAACCCTAAAGAACCAGCTTCCCAAGTTATATCCTTCCTGCACTTTTGATGAATTCGGTCTCTCTTTTAGAGTTGAAAGGATGTAGTTATTAAAGGATCATGTTTACAGAAGCATCTGAGTGATTTAGGAGCTTAAGTCACATTAAAAAATGAAAAGTGCTCTGAAAGCATTTAGGCACTTTTGAAAATCCCACCGTAGAAGATGAATTTGGAATGGCTGAGCCCCTATTTTTGCTGTTGGGTTCTGAACTTGAAAGTGGAAAGGTTACATTTGATATTAAGAAGACAAATGAACCATCTGACGCCATGGTGTTTCCTGAAATGCTTGATCAAGAACAATTTGCTTTTGGCTTGCCCTACTGCCTGCATCTTGATAATTTCACTTAGGATAGTGACAAAGACTACTCCAGAAATGCACTGAATTTATATGCAATCTGACTATCTCACAGTACTTTGATTTGCTTATTTCTAATGGCTCAAAATTCAGGAGTGGAAGCAGAGGGAGACAGGAAATTATTGGCTTCTCTAAGAGATCAGGGGATAAACCAGGCCCCTTCCCATCAACCTAAGGATTAATTGATTCTCCTTTCATATTGGCTTACAGCAGTACACTGACACCAATACTAATGGCATTTTTGTCAGACTAAAACTAAGGGGAGTATCAGTCTCCTACACCAGTGGTCTCGAAACTTTTTTAATCACGCACCCCATCAGTAAAAATGTTTTGAGCACGCACCCCCAATATATGTATATTTATTTATTTATAAAGTATATACATGTACTACGGTACTAATATATTATGCACAATGTACATAGATAAAAAATAAATAGAAATAGAAGTTCTAATATTTTCTTCCCTCATCCCAATGGATCATCTTGCGCACCCCACTTTGGAGACCACTGTACTACACAACAGACTTACAGTGGCTGATGTTGCAGGGGAGCCTTTCTGTAATCACTACCAATTGATCAGGGACTTCCATTATTGTCAAAGGCAGCTTAACCTTAGATCCACAGCAAAATTAGACTACTCAGTGCATGATTTTAAGTCACATTAAGTCCCCAGAGGAATAACAGGAAAGATCTGTGCTCTGGGCAGCAGCAGTGCATAGCGCAGCACTATCTACTGTGCTGATAGTGGCAGCAATGCAGCCAGCCACCAGCTGCCAGCTGCAGCAATGGCCATTGTGCGCCCCCCAACTGAAAGGCTGTAGATATGGTTAAACTGCCTTGGTTACACTACCGTAAGTTCCCTTATCCTGAGAGAACAATCCTCTGTATAATAATTGAGGTCTCTGTCTCTACGGGCATGTTTACAAGTTGCCCTATGTTGCCATAGCAATGCCCTATGTCACCACATGGTGCACTACGGTAATGGAGTGATCACATGAGTCTGCACATGATTGGCAGCTATGTCACTGTAGCAGCATGCTCCAAAATCTAACCATGAGCCATGTGCACAGTGCAGTAGGGGTGGTTGCTGCACCATGCTTTAATACTTCTAAAAAGAAACACTAAAGCACGGTGCTGTAGCAACATCGCTATACAGTGATGTGTAGACGCGCATATACCTTCCTTCCCAGCCATTTTGCTATTTGTAGATAACCAGCTAGGCAGTAGTACTGCTAAGAAGGGCCTGGGAGCTAGGGTGGATCAAAAATACAATAGAAGTCAACAATCTGATGCTGTCACCAAAAACAAAAAAAGAAAAAAGAAAAGAAAGAAGAAAAATGAATTTTGGGATGCATTAGCAGAAATTTGTACACAAGACACAGGAGATGATGGCAGACAAGGTTCTTTGGGTAAATCCAATATCTTTTATTAGACCAACTCAACTATTTGGAAAAATTCTTCTTAACAAGTTTTCAGGCACAAACACCCTTTGTCAGGCTAAGGAAGCATTTGCAGATGGCCTGTGCTCTTCCTGGGTGGAGTCAGCAAGAGCAGCCAAAGGCCAGTACTTTTGCAAGAAAGTCAGTCAGTTAAAATGTAAATTGAGGTGGTCAGTAGGTGAGAGAGAGTTGGGGAGGGTGAAGGGGGTATGAATGTAGTTGTAGTCAAAGAATGGGAGCTGATAGCACTATTCTCTTCAGCATTTAAGCCTCAGATGCAGTATGGTGTCTAGTTCGGGGCACAGTTTTTAAGAATAAGGAAGAGAAAATGGAGAAGATCCAAAGACAAATGACAAAGATGATAAAGGGGTTGGCAATAAAGTGATACAAGGAAAAAATAGGACAACTAGGTATGTTTAGTCTGGAGAAAAGGAGATTAAAGGTGATGGTGGGGGAATATGATAGCTGTTTTCAAATATTTGAAAAGCTGCCATAAAAAAGAGGTCATTTAAGTGTTCTCCCTTACCACAGAGGGCAGACCATAAGGCAATGAGTTTAAGCTGTGGTAAAACAAATTTAGGTAAACTTTCTGGAAAGACTTCGTAACTGTAGATGTCATAGGACAATGACACAAGCTGCCCAGGACAGTTATAAATTCTCTTTCATTTGGAGGTTTTCAAGAAGAGGTTGGGTAGGCGTATGTCTGGGATGATTTAGGAACAGCCTATCTTGCATTTGTGCATGGGCGGGGGCATAGATTAGATGACCCTTGAGGTCCCTTTCAACAGTGGCTCTAAGTTTCATATTAAGGTCATTAAACCCCAGAGCCCCTGATGTTGAACTCTGGAGATGAATGAGCCTTCACCAGCTCCAAGAATTGGGAGATGAAAAAAATGAATTGCTCTGGCCCATATGAGAATCCTGCACTAGCAGGCTGTTACCTGAAACTAGTGTGCTTAACATGGTACAACCAGAGATACTTGAGCTTGCATAAAATTACATTACTTATGCAAATAGGATAAGGAACAGCTGATATTATTTACACAGATTTCAATAAAGTTACCCTGGATATATCTTTCTGGCAATGAAATTGGAATGAAATCCTGTGGGTCAAAACACTAAACAAAGCAAGCCATGAAAATAAATTGCCATAAGACAGTTCCTGAGAAATAAGGACTTTTGAATATTTGATAACTGATTAGATGATTATTCCATCCTTTTTCCTCTGAAAAACAATATCTAGTAGAAGATTTCTACATGCGGATCTTCTTCACAGATATATCAGATAGCTTGTAACTCTCATAAGCATTCATTATGCAGGCACACTGATAAAAGATTAGACTGTTTCCCTTTAACATCAAATATCACTATAGACCCTTATGATGAAACTACAGTGTAATTTCCATTGTAATTTCATCATATTCTTAGAAAAAGTACATTTCCATAATTAATTCTGGGTTTGCCTGTACACTTCCTGGATGCACAGAACACTATTTCCAGCTGCATGGCAAATAAATGAAAGGTTCTGCCTGCCAAATATGCCATGTACATTTCACAATACATTTTAGACCCCAGTAAATAATAACATATGCAAATATCCTGAGAAAAAAGTATTTACTGAAACTCTGACTTCCTTTATTTCCTGAGCATATCATTTTTAAAGAATACCCTGTTTTTAGCCATCAGAGTAGTACACTCATGACAAATAGTTACAATCAGTCACTGACATAGTCCTCCTTTATGCGTTGTGAGGTCTAAATGATATTAACATGCTCCTATTCTTTATTATTATTAGTACAACAACCTGTGTGTAAACAGTTTACTGTAAGCAACAGAAGAAGATGGGAGGGAAATACTCTTAATATACTTTGAATGATATAATTTTTATTTTTATGAAGTCCATGTCTTTGTGTCTGAAGTCAACAGAGAAGCTCTTGCTAACTTTGATAGCAGTTGCAGTTGGCCCTAAAGATGAATAAAAGTCTTACAAAAAGGAACTAGTACTGCTGTTTTTTAGAGAAGTAATTAATAGCAAGGTTATAGTGAGATCAAAGGCTTATGGTGGGTAATTAGAGAAGTCGGGAAATTGCTTGCTATAAAACAAAACCACAACAAAAGGGGAAAACATAAAACTGCCTGTTGTTGCTTTCCGAAAGGAAAATGATGTTTCTTATTCTTCTTGCATAAAGTGATCTCAAAAGGAGAGACTGTAATTTGCTTCTCTCTGATGCTTTAGTCAGTTAAATAGCAGTCATGGTAAAAAGCAGTTTTGCCAATAATGGGCAATAACAGTGATCAAGATAGATGAATAGCTTCTTGCTTTTTCATTACAGGGGCAGTACTGGAGCCCATTTCACTGCAGGCAGAGCATTAGGGGATGAGGTTCATTTGCTGCACTTTTACTTCGGCCTCCATGTGGTCCCCATCTGGAGCAGGAGGAAGAGGTGTGCTTGACAGCACATGGTCTCCAACTAAGTTCCACTTGTGGTGCAGTTTGTTTGCATTGATGTTGCTCACAGGTCTGAAAAAGAGACAGTAGCCTTTCTAAGACCCCACCCCCTGAGCCGTACCCCTGTGGTGGGTCAGTATACACAGCCTGCTTTTGAGTGCCTCCACACAGAGAATTCCATTCTCACTTTAAGGGGGGGGCGGGGGGGGGTTCTTCTGCCACTTCCTGCTTTTTTTTCTTACCAAGTTTTATTCATGTTAAAGTTGAAAGGAGACATGCTTGCCAGAAGAACAGATCCCTCCTTTTACTAAATATTTTTTTTATTATGAATTCTATCCACTGGGCTGAGTGATTTTACCGGTTTAAACTACGGTGATGGGTTCGCAGAGGAAAAAGTCCACAAAGGGAAGTAAAGTGTTGAGGCAAAATGATTCTTTTGGGGACCCAGAGATTGTAAGGGCCACCCAAAATGTTAGTGATGTTCATTGAGGAGGGTACGTGAACAGGGTGACAATGGATGCACTTATTCCACATAATCCCATTGTCACCTCTGCTGATGGTGTGCCTTTAGAGGAAATTTGCAGCTGCCCTTCCTTAGCTGAAATGCTCAGGAAGATAATGAGGAAATGCCCATTTTCTTCTTTGCAGGGCAAGGGGCCTCAACAGTAAAGGAAAGTGCTATAAACCTACAGTGGATGAAAGAGGGTAAATATAAAGCTTTTCATCTGATTCCAATGAACAGGCAGAGATTTGAGGAAGCAGCACTTGCAACCCCAAGAGATAGGACATATTTTGGGTGCAGGAAGGATGGTAGATACAACCAAACATGGTTCACCTCCTTTCCGATGGAAAATATATAGAGGGCAGCAGGGGCAGATCCAGGGGGGGATGCGGTGGGGGGTTGCACTCCCCTTTGAGGGCCCAGTCCTGTCAGAGCTGGGCCCCTCTTCCTAAGATGAGCAGGCAGCCTGAATCTTCTACTGAAGTCTGGCTTAGTACTAGAGCACGTACTGCTGTTGTAGGTGCAGCCTTTTAATTGAAACATTAAACAGAGGTCCAGGCAGCATGCCATCACTAAAATTTCCATCATGCTTTCCCCCCCAACAGTAGGAGTGTTAGTTTGGGTGATCAAGCCAAATTTTAATTTGACCAGTTTACATGCTACTTACCTAAAAATCACCCCATGGTTTCAAATGGATAAGGGATTCTGAATTTCTGTCATTACTATGTTCTGTAATATTGTTACATGTTGTTACACAGCTGTTGCCTTTCACACTGAAGTGGCTGCAAAACAGCTGTCAGCAAAGTGATTCTGACATATAAAATTTTTAAGCGTGTTGGCAAAATTTGCAAAGCATGTTGAGTTCTTTCCAGGATTAAAAGCAATATATACATGCTACTTTATTATAATTGCTATTGTAGACATCCTCCTCTAAATTCATGGATCCATTAGCACTAATGGGAGTTAACAAACATTCAGTCAGAAGATGCTTCTAATTCTCTAGAGGCATAATAGCAATGTCAATTAAAAATGTGTTAATAGCAAATGGTTCTATTCATGAGTTGTTATCAAAGAAAAGCTTCAACTATTTTGCTCAATACAGCAGCTTCAAAGTCTTCGGCATTCATTCACGTACAATCAGCTCAGCAGCTCGAAAGATGAACTAAAAGTAAACGCTAAAAGACAGAAAATAAGATAAGATGCATGATAGGCTTGACAAAGAGGGAACACGTTTGTTTCTTCCCTCCACTCTACATGGGTTCAAGTGTCTGACCATAAGTCCCCAATTATGTTATTCTTAGAGTGCCTTTGAAGCAGTTCTATTCCAGGGAATCTTTGGGAGGGATGTTGTATTTGTTTTTATGGAGGACACCAGTTCCTAATGGACTTCATATGGTCTCTGTTTTTATTCAAAGCAAACTTCACCATCATGACCACTTGCAAGAATTTCTCATGCAAATTTTTAATGAAAATTTTATCTTTCCCCTTCCTCCTCCCTTCACCCCAGGAAACAATTTGAACCAGTATTCCTCATAGTTAATTAATTCAGGCAGCAAAGACAAAGCACAAAAATAGGCTTCAGAATAAATGACTTAGTGTCTGACCCTGTATACTTTTACAGAGCCAGGCATAGGGCCAAACAATTTTTTGGTGTAATGGGTGCAGCTCCATTGATTTCAGTGCTGGTTTATTCACTTACACCAAAAGGGAATTTGGTTTGTGGTGCCAAGTACCAAAATAATAGGTATTTGTTGTGAGGATTAATTATAACGGGGTAGTTTATGGCTCTTGGAATGTGGACATCAGTGACAGAGCCCAAATTAGACATCAGGACCTTCTGATTTCTTCTGTTGTGATAATTGCAGTAGAGCATATCTAGATAGCACAGAAATTGGAAATGAACCAGACCTATTAAGTTGTCTAGTCTATCTTACTGAAAGCACAGCATTGTTCCCTGCCATGTATTTTGAGCTTTATGCTGGGTTTGGGGCATGAATTCACTATTAATTTTGACTTCAGAATGACTTTTAAAAAAAGTCATGAATAGCCCTCGACTATTTCAAAGTATTTTATTATTCAGCTAATCCTGCTGCTAGACGTGACACAGCTACAGTCTTCTTTGCAGCTGGGTATATGACACAAGCCAATGGCTCTCAGTTACTGGCTGCAAGGCTGGAGAAAGAATGATCATATTATCATGTTACCAGGCTTTTCGTCTAAAAGTAGTTGCTCACTCTGTTGCTCACTTTAATCATCGTCTGCCTTGCCAAGTTTGAAAACCTTCATTTGAACTTGACACTACAGCTGGGATTTGAATCCTCAGTTATTCAGATCGATTGCACTAGCAGAGAGGAGGTACTGAACCTATTTAATTAGCTACCAGTGGGTGTCATGCTTACATAGTTTACTCTGGTTTCAGTTTGAATGCACTCAGGAAGAATTGTACAAAGATGGGAATTTCAAATCATGTTAGAAAAAAATGAAAGAAAAAAGGCTTTTTATGGCACCTTTTTTGGACCAGTTGTCTGGCTGGGAGAGATATTAGTTAAACTTTGGGGGCACAGAATAGGGCCAGAGGGGACAGGATTAAGCCATGCCTGAAGACCATCACTTTGTGTCCAAAAGCTTGTCAAGATCTTTCCCAATGAGACAGTTGACACACCAAAAACCTTGCTTCTTGCGTATGTCCTGGACCATCATGGCAACACTCCAACCTTACTATACTCTAATACTCTAAGACCACTACAGAAAAAA
Source organism: Gavialis gangeticus (assembly GCF_001723915.1). Taxonomy (NCBI): domain Eukaryota; kingdom Metazoa; phylum Chordata; order Crocodylia; family Gavialidae; genus Gavialis; species Gavialis gangeticus. Next base: position 20,531,301 of record NW_017729024.1, on the reverse strand, counting down.
AAAATTAGAACATATTAGTTATTTATGTACATGAACATGCATTAAAATTAGAATTTTTTGTAAGGCTGGGTAAGAAAATGTGTCTTAGAAAAAAAATGGACAGCATATGGTAACAAGAAATAAATATGTCAAGGATCAGTATGAAAAAATAGATGTTTTACATAATATGTGTAAATGCATGCGTATCTCTTGATTGTTCTACATTCTGGGCCAATCTGAGTAGTGACCATTAGGAAAGAATTGTAACTAGTGCTAATCTAATATCACTTAAGAGATTTGTTGCATAAATCATTCTGTGAATGATAGTACTTTGGTTGAATATTACATTGTATTATTTCTCCTTTTTCATCTCTTCTTCTAAGTAGCTCCAAGTCAGAGCTGCTGTAATGTACAGGGATTTATTTTCTTCAAAGTCAGCATGCCACCAGAACAGAATATGACATCTTGCTACATGTTTACATGCACACATAAACACACACAGAAAAAGAAGCATTAAGCTCGAATCCAAAGTTAACTAGACAAAGTTGCTTTCCTGAAGCCCAAATCTCTAGGGAGTAACTGCTTTTTTTTGTACGGATGAGTGGATATGGTTGCAAAGAGCAAAGGTCATCCTCCACTTTGCAGGGTAGAGGTCTGAACAACAGGAAACAGAGCATGTCAATCAATACTAGTCTTTAATAGTTGTATCATTAGCATGACATAACATTTAAATGAAAATAATGTAGTCTTTAAAGACAATATTTCTCTACCTTCTTAAGGGAGACCACCCACAAAAACCTATGGGCTAAATGCAGGTTTAGTTTAGGACTGTGTTGCCCAAGGTTTTTGCCCTGTGGGCCGGATGGGCAGTGCCAGGTCCGTCCATGGGCTACATCCAGATGGTGGACCCAATGTGACATGTGTGGGGCAGGCATGGTGGGGGCCCAATCCAGCAGGGGTGGGGAGGGTGGCTGGGGCCTGATCCAGCTAGGTAACAATGGCTTGGGCCTAGCCTGATCTGGCCATGTGGCAACAACCCAGCCTCGACCTCATCCAGCTGCACAGCAATGACTTGGCCCAGGCCTGATCCAGCCATGTTGCAATGGCCTGGGATGGGCTGTTGCAGCACAGGGCTTGTAAATTTGGAAGTGGGAGAGAGGTGGCAGTGATAATTGCCACCTCTCCCATGCTCCCAAATTTTGTGACCCATGGGAAACCCCACAGTCTGGATGCCCTGGCTCTAAGGCCATATTTGGCCCTCAAACTAGGAGTTGAACACCCATGGTTTAGGAGACTCTAAACTAGGCCTGCATTTGGCCAATCGACTGAGATTAAGGTAGATACACTGACTTTCTCCAGGTCTGAATTTGATCACCTTTAACTCTTAATGTAATTCTTTACTGATACATTTAAAACTAGATTTATCAAGGTACTCGGGACACGTATGCTGACAGAATGGTTGCCTACATCAGGCCTGTCCAACTTCTGAGGCCCTTCAGACCACATGCTACATAGGCCATGTGGGCCTCTTGCTCTACTTCATTCTTCATGGTTGGTGAACCCAAGGGGGTGCTGCATCAGCACCCCCTGTGCCACACAGGATTCCCATAGCCCCTGAGCTGCTAGTCCCACCTCCCCTGGCCCTGCAGACTTTCCTGCCTTTCTCCCAGGGGTAGGGGTAGGGGCAGGAAGCAGAAGGGAGAGCCCAGAGACTGCTGAATAGCAACAGAAGACTGATGGGAAGAGCAATGCCCAGATCAGGATCTTGGGGATGACAGATTAATCCCTTAGGAGCTGTGTTTGGCTGTCAGGGCACCAGATGGACAGCCTTGGGCTACATGATCTAATAATTACTTTTCAGCCTAAATTTCTATGATTAAAAGACTACCATTATTATACCTGCACCAGCAATAGCAAATATTGTACTAGAAGGTAATCAACAGAAAACAGCTGGATTCTGACTGCATAGGAAGAAGGGGATGAAGAAATCTTGAAGGAATCATAACAGGTGGGACATTCAAAGCTGTTTTGGGGATTTTAGAACTGATGATAATAGGGCATTTAAACTCCCAAGGTAGGCTTAAAACCACAGCTAGCCTCTACTAAACTGACCCCCACTTTTTGGCCAAGCTAAGTAGTGGTTATTTGGAAGGAATTGTAAATAGTGCTAGTCGAATATTACTTAAGAGATCTGTTGCATAAATCATTCCCTGAATGATAGTTCTTTGGATTGAATATTAAATTGGATTAGATTGGAATAATTTTTACAGTGATTCCACAGAGTGGTATCATACCCAGCCTGTCTCTATAATTATAACAGGAAATGTTCACAGGACTGCATATCACATAACACTGCACAATAACTGACAGTACCAGCCTACCTTACCATGGTTCTTCACTCAGGCTCTGTATATCTCTAGTGCTTGATAGTTAATGTTTAAGGATGTTCAATAGATTTGGCTTGAACCTGTTTTCATCCTTACATCCTGGAATGCATACATTTAGGAACATAAAACATTGTCCAGTCTAGATTGTGAGTACATGGTGTGCTTGGTAATTTACATAACAAAACATTATATAAAACAAAAGCAATGTGTGTCTATGGAAACTGTCAATGGAGCAAAGTACTAATGAGCTACTAGACAGCCAAGTGAGGCAGTGAGTACTGCTCAATGGCTGCATCTACACAAGCAGCCGACTGCGCAGTTGTTACTGCTCAGTCATTTAGTACTTGCATAGGCATAGTAATACCAGTGTTACTGCACAGTACTATTACTGTACAATATTTTTCTAGAGCCACTGCATAGTTGCAGTGAGCTAGTGCACAGTATCTCATTACTACCGTGCACTAACATTGTATCATGGTTAGTGCCCAGGAGCATTACTGCATGGTAGCAATGAGTCATAGCACAGTAGCTTGTTGCTACTGCACCATAGTGTCTCATGTAGACACACCCACAGTCTGAAAGCCAGTGATAACTGCATGAATTTAATATTTACCAGGTGCATCTACACATGCATGTATCTGGGATTAGTTTACTCACAAATAAACTATTTGTGAGTAAATGTTCCCAGGCAGGTGTCTACACATGCAGGGAACTAGGAGCAGATTTACTGCTAAAAGATAGCAAACTGCTGCTGCTTTCTGGGGCTCTGCAATGGGCCCCTGCCACCACCAGAGGGAGTTCTAGGCTCCCCCTGGGTGCTAGCCATGGGGCTAGCAGACAGCACTGGGGGCTGCCTGCTGCTGGGGCAGGGACAATGTCCCCCTGCCCCAGCAGCAGGGAGCTCCTGGCCCTAGCTCTCCAATCAGGGGCAGGGGACATGGAAAGAGTTTCAGGGGAGGGAAAGATCCCAGTCCCCTGACCCATCCACCAATGGAGCAGCTAGCAGCTACCTCACTGCTAGCTGCCCCACCAACAGATTGGGGCAGGGGGTTAGGACCTACCCCTCTCCTGCAGCTCTTTTCAAGCTCTGTGCCTTTATCACCTGATTGGGGCACAGGGCTGTGACCTGCCCTTGACCAGCACAGTTCCCAGGATGGAGGCTGAGGAGCCTGTTCTCCACCCAGTTCCATGAGCATGGAGCTAGGGGTGGAACAGGCTGGGGAGCTTGTTTCCTGCTCTGCTCCATGAATGCAGAGCTGGGTGGGAAACAGGATAAGGTCCCCAGCCCATTATGTGCTCAGCTCAGGAAGTTTCCAGTACCAGCTCCACACTGCATGGTCAGCACTGGGAGACCCTTATCTCCCAGTGCCAGCTCTGTGACTGCAGGACAAGCATCCGGAAATATTTACCTCCCAGTGCCAGCTTCACAACTGCAGGGCCAGTGCTGGGAGACCCTTGATAAGTATCTCCCAGCCCCCAGTACCTGATCATGATCTTGGAGCAGGGGGCTTGGAGCTCCCTGCTGCCAGGGGACATAGTCCCCTCCCAGGCTTCAGTGGTGGAGGCCACCCTGGCGGCAGCTCCCGGGGGCAGAGAATAATTTTTGTCCCCCAGTGGACAACTGACCAGGACCAGATTTGCCCCTAGCCAGGCATCTACATGACCGATACTGCACTACTACTAATGGAAAGTAAATTTGCTACTTGCATTAGTAGGTAGCAAATTTACTTGCAGATACCAAGGTTTACTGCATAGCAAGCATGTGCACGTTTGCGCAGTTAAATGTCTCATGTAGATGTGTGTCTAGTATCTTTGATACTAAATGAACATATTTGATCTTCACAGGATTTTCATCTCCTTGGTTTCTGAAAAGTTGCTGTGTAAGTGGTCCTATCTGGATTTGTCTGCAAAGTGCCGCAATGATTTTTTGGCATGAAGCCAGCTTGGATGACTGCCCATCTCTAAGAAGAGAGACTAAAGCAGATCTTTCAAAGTTAAACACAAATTTAAATACTATTTTAGTTGCATAGGAATGAGATCATTTCCTCAGTTAATAACTACCAGAGATACAGGTTTACACTGCCCACTGGGAAGCAAGGATAAATTTTGCAGACTTCAAGTGGGCTAAAGTAAATTTCTGAGAATTTACCATTTTATTCTACCTTAATTAAAAAATTCATGTGGAATTACTGTTGTGTGTGTTATTTTTAGGTGTGTAGAACTTCTATGAATATTCCCAGTTTAAAAGGGAGAAAGACTCTAAATGATATTGTTGCATTATTAACCAGTTACTGACTGATTTTTTTTCATGTTGCTATATTTACAATGTAACACATCTAGCATTTTATCTTTCTAGGGCTGACAAATTAAAAGTAAACAGAGTAACACCAAAGGATAAGAAGGTAAATAATTTGTGTGTAAGTATTTTTAGATTTCTAGTTTCAGTAACTAGAGTATCTGAGCACTTAACAAATATTAATTTCTTTCTCTTTATGATGCTTCCCAGAAAGTGACAAAGCCTTAGTAAGGCCTTATCCCCATTTTAATATGAAAATTTTAAGATACAAAGGGTGTGTCTACACATGCACCTCCAGACCCTCCCTGCCCACTACTTGCCGACATGGAGTCTGGGTCCAGCTCCCTGTGGCAGTGAGTGGGGACTGCCCAAATCTCCAAAGTTCTCCAAATCTTTTTGAAATTGATTTGGAGAGCTTCAAATTGGTTCCGATCTTTTTATTGGTCTCCTGATTCAGTTTGGATTTGGAGATTCGGCCGCCAAATCGGGTCAAATCTCCTTAGAATTGAATCAGCACCTGAAGCTTCACACAGCCCTGTGCTTATTGCACAGTAGCCAATTTTACTGCTCATTAGTGTAATAGCACAGCTTTTTATGCAATGCTTTAATGCACAGTAAAGTAGGCTACTGTGCATTAAAGCACACAGGTAAACACGCCCAGAGATATTAAAGACATGAACCAACAGGAGTCATTCCACTGATTTCAGTAGGATCTGTATCTGGCCCTAATGGTGAAATTCTGTTTCCCTTTGTGCATTTAAATGGCTATTTATGCTCAAGTTGCAATTCTATTGCCTCTGCAGTGTGGAGACATAAACATATGCATGTCAACTGAGCATGTATCTTTTTAGTCTGGTCCCCTGCACAGCCAGGAGGGGCAATATAAAAGACCAGGAAGAAGAGTATGTATTATGCAGCTTAATGAGATGCCTAAGGAAGTAGGTCCCAGCTTCTAGGCCAGGCCCCAGTGCCCAATAGGAGTAAAAACTACTTTCAGTCCATTTTATGCAGTGACTAGTAATGCAAAAGATAGTGGCTCAACTTCAAAAGGAGCACTGGAGAGAGCCCTGGCTATCCTGTGGTATGGCATAATAGTTAGAACACTATGCTGTGAGTCGGCTCAAATTCTTGCTGCCTAGTTAGGATTAGGGGTGCTAGAATCCATTTCCCAGCTTCCAGGGTGGGTGCCCCAACCCCTTGCCAATTAGAGCACAGGGAGAAGGAGGAGTATGAGAATGAGGAAAACTTTCCAGTGTTTTAACTCTTTCTGGGACTTTGCTTGGGTATGTAGCATGTGCTTAGCCTATACACACATACTTATGCATTGGCAGTAGAGGAAAAATGAAATTACATCCTGTGTGTAAGTGGTAAATATGCCACTTATGCAGTTAGAAAACTGACATTTAGAAGCGCAAAGGGAAATAAAATTCTGCCCTGGTGTTTCTTCCATGATCATTTAATAAATCCTTTATACAACTGGGAACAGAATTCAGATTTCCTGAGGCCTAATAGTCATAATTCTTACATTAGATTAGATTGCTAGATAGACACTTGTTTTTACATAATAAATATATTAAAAATTAGATTTTTTTATTGCCAAGTGCCTAATTTTGAAAGCTAGATCATCAACATTTTATTTTACTGAACCATTTAATCATAAATCTTCATTTTTTATTCTGAACGATTTTTGTTTAATCAACTTTTCTTATCTGGTGATCCCACCCCACAAACACATTTTACAGTCGTCTACAGATTATTACAGTAATCTATAGAAATTATATGCAAACTCTGTTTATGTATATGTTTAGAACTATACAGTCTCTAGTGATACCTCATTTACCTTGCATAATCTCCACAACTCACTCATAGCTTTGATACCACGAGTAATAATGCTATATTAAAGATTACTCTGAGTGTGTCTATGTGTGCATTAGATCTAGGGGAAGTTTACTTGCGAGTAAACTACTTGTGAGTAAATGCTCCCAAGCAGGCATCTACATGTGCAGGGAAGTGGAAGCAGATTTGCTGCTAATGGCATCATACTGCTCCCACTTCCTAAGGCCCTGCAATGGGCCCCTACTGCCACCAGAGTGCAGTAAGCATGTGCATGTGTAGATCCACACATTTACTGCATAGTAAACTATGTAACTGTGAAGTAAAGTGTCTCATGTAGATGCATCCTCCATCATATATTTTCTACCTACTCCTGGAGATTTACATTCCATTAACAATTTGTAGGAAAACTGTAGTAGTAATTAGGAAATAAGATCCAGCCTCTTACTAGGATGCTTGTATGTCACACCTTCACTACAATTATAATTTACTCCTGGTTGATGAATCTAGGTTTCCCTTTAGAGAGAACTTTGAAGCTAACATCCTTGCAAATTGGGTAAGTGTTACATTACAGTAGTTTGTAGTCTTTGATGAAGCCTTATCTGCTTTGAACTTCAATAACAGCATCAGAAAGATTAAAATATTATTAGCAGGGAAGAAATCACTTTTCAAAATGATTTGAATATCCAAACCTTGCCCCCTTCCCTCCCAATTCTGGAAGCTGGGGTTGGGAGGGGTGGGACTAGCACAGGGGTTATGCAATAATAGCAAAATACATGTCCATTCTTGCCAACCTCAGTGCATCTGAATTGTGCTTGCTAATACAAATAGTTCTATTGGCACTGAAAGAACCACTTGTATAAGAATGGATTACTTTCTTGGGCAGCATCAAGCCCTAACATGGTACTTTATTCTGGCAAAACAGCTGAAACAATTAAAAAAAATTTTGGACCCTGCAGGCCAAGAACTTAAAATTTTTTTCTTTTACATAAAGTTACAGGTTATTTCTTTTCTGCAGGAGTAATTACAAATATATTAAATCCAGCTCACACTGTATCAGAAGAGAGTTATAATTCATTCTGGCAATTTAGCTTTGCTAGCCATTTATAAACATTGTGAGAAAGAACACTTTTTTGTACCATTTATGTCCTCAGAGAAAGATTTGTCTGGAATGCTAGCCAGAGGAATATAAATGTATCAATACTATACATGCTGTTTTCAGTTTAAAGGAAACAACTGTTTCCAAATCTTAACACACCATTTCTGAGACGCCCCGGGTTGCTTCAGACACAATAAAATGTTATTTCACATCCTAATTCTGATTTGTCCACAATCAGTCCTCAGCCCAGAGTTATATTCCTAGGGAATGACAGGCTCTTTGAAATTGAATATAACCCCTTTGGAATCAGAGATCTGTTTGAGTATGTATCCTTCTATTTTGATAGATCTTTTGTGTCAGTGTTGTTCTAAACCAGGGATCAGCAAATTTTTGCCACTGTGAGCCACTGTTTGGAACCCAGAACTCTTCCTTGGCCCACAAATCTCCACTTCCTAAACCACTCCACCTGCCTGCACTTGCCCTCCCCACTGAATCATTCAAGTGGCCAATGGCAATGGAAAAAGTTAGTGGTGGCGGCAATGTAGGAACAAAGCAGGGAGGGCTGGATGGTCAGCAGAAACTGTGGAATAAGTACACAGAACAAGCCAGACAGTATAACCCTGGAGATGCCCCTCTTGGGATCTGGCCACTGGGGGGGGAATAGATGGAATGAGGCAGGTGGCAGGATCCTTGGGATGCCCCCATGCTGCTCCAGGCCTCAGCACGCTGTCCATCCCTAGAGCTGCCACAGGCCAGATCTAATCACTTCATGAGATGGATCCAGCCTGTCAGCTGTAGGTTGCCAACCCATGTCCTAAATAAGAATTTATTATATTGGTTTAGAAACAACTTTAGGGGCTGATCTTATGCACATTATTCATGTAAATACTCCCTTGAAATACACTGTAGTACTCCATGAATGGCAATCTAGAGGTTGGGTCTTTCTATGAAATTTTGTCTTCACTGAAGCCTTGCCAGTGGAGGTTTTGCTATTTTTTTCACTGAAGACAGGCCATTCCTCTTGCTGTTTAATACTGACCTTACCTGAAGTCAGTGAGCCCAGATTGCTTTTTATCACTAACATTTCTAGTAATTGTTTATTTAGCCTTCTTTGGAGGATGAAATAGCTGCTCTTGTTTATTGCCTCTACTGACCAAAAGTGACGTGCAGCTTTCCATAGAGCTTTTCCCTCTGCTGTATTAAAGACATTTCATACTGCCACAATGTTCACAGAGCCTTTGAGAACTCAAGTTCTATTTTGGTCAGCTGTTAAAGTACCAGTAAGTGAGAAATGCATCTGTTCTGAGATAACACAAATATAGCACACTGGTAAGTGGGCAACAGGATTTATACAATGCTTGCAAAATGGCATAGCAAAACTTTTGTAATGCTTACTAAACCTGACAGAATTTTCCTTTCATACACCATGGGCCTGCAAATTCTTACTTCTGAGCCAGCAAAGCACTCAAGCATTTGCTTAACATAAGCATATATAGTAATTTTGTTAAATGACATGGGATAATTCACTTTCTTAAAGTTAATTGTAGGTCTGAGTGGGTGCGACATAGCAACACACTACGCTACCATATGGTGCACTATGGTGATATAGTGATCATGTGGGTCTACATGTGATAGGCAGCTATGTCGCTGTACTAGTGCACTCCCCACTTACAGCATGCAGCTACGGCATTGTAGCCAGGAATATGTAAGCATGCACCAACCATACAGCACAATAGGGGCAGTTACTGTGCTGTATTTTAGTACTTTCAAAAGGAAATACTAAAGCACAGCTTGGTAACAACGTTGGCCTATGGCAATGTGTAGACATGCCCAGTGTCTTGTTAAAGCTGGGTCAGAGTGCTTGGGATCTAAGCTTAGTGGCACAATGACTTTCAGAAAGCACTATGCAAAGAAACATAAGTTTGAATATTTGGGCACATAATTTATAAAATTAAAACTAGGTTTTGTACCAACAGCAGCCAAAGCAATATGCTACAGATATTAAGTAACCCTTTCTATGAATCGCAGAAGAAACCAATTGGTTATCACATAATATGGAATACAAATGTGGGGCTGAATAGGACAACCCTTACTTTCATGTATGAACAATTAATTTACATAGGTAGCCACACTGAATCTAATGGATCTACTTTAATGAGTAAATGCTTTCTAAGGTGAGTAAGGACTTTGCAGTTTTTCCCTTAATAAAATCTGGGGTTTTAGGAACACAGGATAGGAAGGGTCCTCTTGGCTCAATGGATCATATAACACCTTTAGAAAAAAGAATATAGCACATAATGGGCACATCTACATGTGTGATTTGATATACAGTAGGCTATTTTACTGCACATTAAAGCATCACATAAAAATGTGCTATTATGCTACTGTGCATTAAGCGTCACCTAAAAAGCATGCATTTGTGCTACTGTACATTAGAGCCTTAATGTAGTACCTCACATTGGAGGCACTAAATTTAATTTGCATTAGGAAAAGCACATTAATGCATATGTAGATGCTTTCAGTATCTCATGGCTTGCCACATTGTTAGATATTATGTTCAAATACTGCATCAAAATGTCATTTGACACAATTATATTTCAGTTGTTCTTTTACATCCTATAGGACATAGTTCTTCTTTGCTATGAGTTCCTTGTAGCTTGATTATGATTCTTTACATTATGAAATTTCTTGTAACAAGAATTTTGTTCTTCCCTGGGATTAATAGTTCATCATAAATTATGCCATGATTATTCCTATTATAGGTGCCCATTATCATGGTATCTGAGAGTTTCCCAAGAAACTGCTTCCCAGTTCTACAGACAATTGTGTTATACTGCTTCCTCTTATTACCTTCCAATAGTTTTGGGAGATGTAGAAAAGGATTTGTACCATTTCTTTTGGGCAGCAGCAAAGGCAAACTGACGGCACGCGATAATTGAACGCTGATTCCGAAGCCTACTGAAGATGTGTGACTGGTCTAAAGTTCTTCAAGTCCAACAAATTATTTCTGATGCATCTGAACCTGTTTCCTGCTATATAAGTCCCTGATCCTACAAATACAGAGGAACATATTTAACTTTACACCTATGAATAGTACCACTGAACTCCAAAAAACTACCCCATGTATCAAATTAAGCATGCTTATAATTCTTTGCTAGTTTGAGATCTAAGTTTGCAAAACATCTTTTCATAGTATCTTACCTTACAAGGTACTTTTTCTGTGGTGACTGCTTTACTTGATCATAGTTTCTTTTATGACTGGTGGGCAAAGTACATTTTATTAGAAGCTGGAAGTTTTAGGTTGATGATTGCCACTTAATTGCAAGTTTCCGTTTATTTCTCTACCTATTCCATTTACACACAGCTTTATCCCTCTGTGGGTGTACCTACATGAGACACTTTACTGTTTATTAGACTGATGTAATCAGTAAAGCGTCACCATCTACATGTGCACAGCAATTACTGTGCAGTAAATTAGTCTAATGTCTGGTTTGCCAGTACCTATAGATACAGGTACTAGATTAACCATGGATTAGGTACTGTGCAGTAGCACACATGTAGACAGCTGACCAGAAGCAAATTGCTTCTAGTCAGCCCAGGCACCAGGGGGCTGGGGAACTGTCCCACCTCCTGGGCAGCTGCCCCCCCAGTCACATGCCCTGATCTGCACATACAGCTCCCTGCCCCATGCACATCAGGGTGCAGGGCTGGGAGGCAACTGCCCAGGATTCCAGACAGCTCCCTACCCCCTGCCTCCTGCAAATCAATGTGTGGGACAGGCAGCTTCCTGGAAGTTTGGGCAGCTCACCCCACCCCTGGGAGCCCAGGCCTTAGTGTCCCCTGCCAGCCCATGGCTGGCACCTGGCGGGGTGGGGATGGAGCCCCCTCCCCCCAGTTGCTGTAGGGGAGCAGAGGAGGGCAGGAACATCTCTGCACTGAACTGTTCCCATTAGGAGCAAATTTGCTCTCAGTTGGCACACAAATAGATGCGTTCCTGAGGAAACCTTACTGTGCCTTATTTTACTGCTCAGTAACTGTAAGGTAGTATAATGTGTAGATGTGCCCTTATGTTGTAGAACCATTCCCCTTTTGTTATATTTTACTATTTACTATTTTTATTGCAGAGGTTTTGGAACCAAATTGTGAATGAAGTGTGACGTATTATAGATCCTTTATAATCAATTAGAACACCTTGACTAACAGCCAAAGTCAAAGGTGTGTCTAAATAAGTTAAGAAAGTCTAGAGTGATTCTAACAGCCATTGTCTCAGTGTGAGCAAAAGTTTATTTACTTCAGCAGACAGCTTTGACCTAGATCCAATATTACAAATACTTTTTTACAGTAACTGTGATGAGTGTGTAAAGCTAGTTCCCTCTAAACTTTCGATAAACTTTGATTCTCTTAGATTTATTTGTGTTAATTCCCTTAGATTTGTAGAGTCAAATTCAGGGGGAAATATAAATTAGAATCCCTTTACACTATCTTAGGGGATAAATATATTGTGCCAAATGAAGTGGATCAGCTGTTCTGGGATGTGTATTTGTGCAGCTGATCCACTTTACTGGGTGAAACACATTTCCTGTTGTCCTGTCCATTGATCCTACAAGACAATGGGTGACATGATCCCTACTTGCAGAGACTTACAGGGAATCTCTGGGATACATTTCTGTAAATGAGGAAAGCCAGGAAGTCTTGCCTAGGGTTTGAGGGCCCCAATCCTGAACAGGAACTCACAGGAAGAGGAGAATTGGGCACCATAAGCTCAGCTGGTTCAGCTGGAGTGTGCAGGCAGCTCTGGACTGCCCATGTTCTCACGCCATAAAGATGACAGACTTGTGCTGCAATAAAGCAACAGAAATTATTACTGCCTTTGTCATGGCCACACATTTAGGCAGTTGTGGCACAACAATTGGAAGAGATGTTTAGTTGTTTTTTCTTTGCACCACCATAAAAATTGTCATGGCAGCACAAAGACAATGCCTATTTATACCCTTAGACTCCCTCTGAGCTACTGATATATATGCCTTCTCCAACAGTATCAGTCGGAACTGAAATTTTCATCAGCTCACCCATTACTTTTGAATATGTCCTTTATGTGATACTGTTTTCTTTATAGATTCCTATCCCATGTTTCAACAACATTGACATGTCTTTCTTCATCTTGCTTAGGTTGAGAAGGACTGGCTTTAAATTCTCTGAACGTAAAACCATTCTTAAAACAGCAGTCACTAAATAGCTATAACTTGCTTTATTTGTATAATTAAAGGTTTAAGAAAATAAAATATGCTGTTGACATGGAAAAAAATACTGTTAGAGGGACAAGAAGACAATGTTTTGATGGCATATATAACCCACAGGAACAGAGAAATAATATACCGTTCTAGAAAAAGCTGCATTGCATTAATACAAATACTGCTTTTCAAACTCTGCTTCTTCTGGGTAAATAGATCTTTGAATACAATCTGTAATAGCACCATCTAGTGGCTCCCAGATAATGCTACAAGAGATTTCTTTAATTTCCACCCCTCCCCCCTTTTCCCCATGTAACGCTACTGATACCAGAATCATCTGTCTTTGGCACTGATTTTACCTTGGTTGATCTATCATGACCAGGACCATTTTTTTGTATAGAAATTATAGCATTTTTACTTTCAGGTATTTACCTCTTTTGGAAAGCAGGGATGGAACATAGTTAATACAGCTGGTCAAATCAATGCTACCATTGTCCCTAGAGGGAACGGCTTGATTTTTTTTAAACAATAGCTAACATGAAATGTCCTACTCTACCAGCAACATGTATGGAAAGCAAAGGGGGGCTTAAAAATTTCCTTGAGATAGTTAAACAAAGATAAAAAGTATATATGTAGAGCTTGCTGCAATTTGTCATTGCCTTTGCTACATGGTACTAAATGCTAATGTAAAAACATTGAGGACCCTCTGCTAATATGTTTTGAACAAAGTTGGAAACATTGCTGTGTAACAAGTAATTGTACATACCTTTTGAGGACTAAATGTTAGTGTTTTATGGAACTGCTTGTTACAGTTATTTCTAAATATGTAGGGCCCCAGGAAAGTTGATGTGAACAGTAAACAGTCAGAAGAATAAATAGTGGTGACAAACAATTCCTTGGGTATTTACTAAACATGCTAAAATTGTCTGAATGTGAAAAGAGACCAAAGACTGAATAGGACTAAGACTTCTTCCCAGCTGCCTTTCTTTCTTCATTCTTTATTCTGATGTCAAGATTGAGAAAACCCTTCAGGTCATAGCAAGCGATAGCTCAGGTACTTCCTGTAAACTTTAAGGAAAATTTGTATCCTATTCCTAAGGATACTTCCTTATAAGTATTCCTTTAGAACTCAAGGCAGATACTCAATTTTGACATTTGCATCCTTTCCCCTAGTGAAATACACAAGAAGCACGTTTATTTTCCAAATACTTAATGAACTAAATTTTCTAAATAAACAGAACAATGCATGCTATTGTCTTCTGTAAACACAAAGCGTAGCACAATCTTCTGTTCCATCAAACCGCAAACAGGAACCACTTGGAATGGTAATTTTATTTAAAAATGGACGTGGTGAATACAAACTCAAGCCCCTCTCTACCTCCTCGCCACATATTCATTGTGTGATTTCTGAAGAATAAGAGCTTGGAGAATCTGGCTGAGTATAAGTGAGTCAGTATTAGGTACAAATTAGCTTAAAATTAGCATGGGTACTACTCATTAAAGTGAACTACTAATCAAAAAATGAAAATGACTTTTACTAAAATGCTTTATTCAGCTTCTAAGCTTAACTGAAGTGAGTTTTTGCACAGACATAGGATTTAGTTAACTACTGCAAATTCGTTTTCACCCTATAATATCTACACAAAACCACCTTTCTTTTAAAATATCCATGACTGCAGCATTCTGTAACATTACCTGCATGTGTACAGACAGGATTTTAGCTTGAACTTGAATTAAAACCTATTTTTTTGGTGAACGCACCTCTAGGTTGATTAATGGTGACAGTTATTACAGAAACGCTGAGCTTTGATTGAGTGCATCTTAATCAAATTAAAATAAATTAAAAAACAGACAGAATCGAAAGCAAACAAATGAATGCAGGCAAGGCCAAAATAGGTTATTTTTTAAATTTTAGTTAATAATAATTTATAGAATATATTTTGCAGATTATATATAACCCAGAGAAAATATACTGAATAAATGGTCTTCTGCAAAGGCACTGGCTAAGAATGCACTTAAGTGGCACAGATTTCTTTACAATGGTCAGTATTTTCTTGAAGTTTCCTGGGCTAAAAAATAACATTAATTGTAATTTGTTTGACCTTGACTTTAAGTCTTACCCATCCTTCCACTCATCTGCTTCTCCATTATCTATCATAGTACTAATCTGTAATCACAAATAAAATCACTTCATCTACTTGCTTTTTTTCTGATGTGTGATATCAAGTGAATGTAATGTTTCTTTCTTCTTCTCAATTATATAAACACAGTTTTACATACAATCCTGGCCCCACTGAACTCAATAGAAAAAAAACCAAACAACTGACTTTAGTGGGCTAGGGGTTCTCCTTAAGTCTATTTAGGTATTTGACATAAAGTCAGACAGTGGATCTCAGAGAAGAAATGTTGCAAAAATATAATAAATGTGTTAGTGTGTGCATCCATATTCAGGTGTCAAGGTCAGACATCAGAAAGTTTCATTAGTACCATAATGTTGTTCAGATGTTGACAATATGAATAATTGTATAAAAGACATAAAGATAGAGATAATCCTTGCCTCAAGCAACATAAAGTCTAAATGATAGACATGGATAGAACAGTAAACTATAGGGAGATAACATGAGGAAATGGACTCCTAGATTCATAAATGCAAGGGTCAGAAGGGATCTCAACAGATCATCGAGTCCGACCCCTGCCTAGGCAGGAAACAGTGCTGGGGTCAGATGACCCCAGCCAGATGCCTATCCAGCCTTCTCCTGAAGCCCCCAAGGTAGGGGAGAGCACCACCTCCCTTGGAAACCCATTCCAAATTCTAGCCACCCTTACTATGAAGAAGTTTTCCCTGATATCTAGCCTAAATCTGCTCTCTGTCAGTTTGTGACCATTGTTCCTTGTTACCCCAAGAGGCGCCCTGGTGAACAGAGCCTCTCTGATCCCTTGCTGCATCCCCCTAATGAATTTGTAGGCAGCCACAAGATCATCTCTTAGCCTTCTCTTGTGGAGGTTGAAGAGGTCCAGGTCCCTCACTCTCTCCTCATAGGGCTTGTCCTGTAAGCCCCTAACCATATGAGTAGCCCTCTCCTGGTCCCTCTCAAGTCTATCAACATCCTTGTTGAAGTACGGCACCCAAAACTGACTGCAGTACTCCAACTGCAGTCTGACCAATGCCACATGGAGGGGAAGTATCACCTCCTTGGATCTATTCATCATGCATCTGCTGATGCATGATGAAGTGTGGTTAGTTTGCTGATGATTTCGTCACACTGACAACTCATGTTCATCTTAGAGTCCACTATGACTCCAAGATCCCTTTCCGCTTCTGTGCTGCTGAGAGTGTCACTTCCCAGCCAGTAGGTGTGCTGGATATTTTTGCACCCTAGGTGCAGCACTCTGAACTTGTCTTTGTTGTATTGCATCCTATTGTTTACTGCCCACTTTTCTAACCTGTCCAGGTCTGCTTGCAGTCATTACCTACCCTCCAGAGTGTGCGCTTCACCCCACAATTTAGTATCATCAGCAGACTTGGACAAAGTACAGTTCACACCCACATCCAAGTCACTGATGAATATACTGAAGAGTACGGGACCAAGGGCCGAACGCTGCGGGACCCCACTACCCACATCTTTCTAGGTTGATACTGACCCATCTACTGACTCTCTGGGTGCGTCCACTAAGCCAATTTGCCACCTGCTGGACTGTGTAAACATCTATGTCACAGCCTCTTAATTTATTTATGAGAACGACTTAGAAATGTATATTATGCATTTATATTATTATACTATTAATACTACCAAAGAAATAATTTCCTGTGACTATCTCAATGAGGCTTTAGGAATGAACAGAAAAGGTATATTGGTAGACTGGGAGTTGGAAAGACTCCATTTATACTGAAATTACTTATCAGGTCAGTGAAGGCACTTATCGTTCACATAAAAATATGAACTGTACAGGTATCCATTATAACCACACACGCTGTCACATGTTTTTGCTTCCTTGCAGTATAGCATTAGTGGCAACTTTCCAATAACCTTTTTGTATGTTATTTTACTGCTGTATTCCCCCATAACAAAGTGCAAGGAGGTTCTTTTCCCTTTGAAAAGATTTCCCATGCCATTCTTAGACCTTGGTCATGTTCCAAGTTTTTCCTAATCAATCTAGCATTGTAAGCTGTCAGACCTCATTTTGTTTCTGATGAGATTATATGACTATACATTTAATATTTGTAGCATACAGATCTTCTTTCTGTTCTTTACTCTTGTTTATTAGTTCCTTCACTCCCTTAGAGCTTTCCTTCTCTTGCTTGCTGGCCTCTTGCTGAATTATCTCCAGCTTTTCATGCTCTGTCTGTTGTATCTGTGAGAATATTTTCTTGTAAAGGGAAACCAGCAAACAGCATTCTCCTGATGTTAAGGATTTTGCCCCATGCACACCACAGCCAGCACACAGAGAAACACAGTTAAAGCCCCAGAAAACAATAATGCTATATGGATGGGTCATATTTATAGGAAGGGAAGAATCCAAAAATTTGGAATTGCCACATTTTTCTAGTTGTGTTCTATTTTGAAATGTATTTCCTCCTGAGCAGACAAGAGAAAAGGTTTTATCTACTAGGGTATCTGGAGCAGAGCAAAAGTTCAGTATCTCTGCACTGAGTCCTGGGTCTCAAAGTCAGAGAGAGCAAAGTGCTATAGAGTTACTTGGTAATGGAAGAAGAAAACATTAAAAGCTCCCAGGCTGCTTCTTTGTGCCATAAGATTCTGGAAATTGTCCTCTTAGATGATACACACAACTCAAAGTGATTATATTAAGGGTAACTATCCCATATAGCACTGAAGGGTGGGGGGAGGGGAGGACGGTTTGACTGATGACAGA
The DNA here is from genome assembly GCF_001723915.1 of Gavialis gangeticus. Taxonomy (NCBI): domain Eukaryota; kingdom Metazoa; phylum Chordata; order Crocodylia; family Gavialidae; genus Gavialis; species Gavialis gangeticus. Next base: position 20,513,604 of record NW_017729024.1, on the reverse strand, counting down.
TTTTACTGTGATATTTGTGTTTTAAAAGTGTTCATGGTGTTATAATATTGTATGACTCAGTTTATCTCCTTAGCCTGTGCACAGAGAAGGAGGCACTGAGTTCCAGGACTGGTTATGTGTAGAACAAGACAAAGATATACCTTGAGCAGCAGCAAATCTGAATGGTTTTGTTGAGGTATTCACAAAGTTGAGATGCCCAACACCCAGAAGATGTGGAGAGGAGATAGTATGACTATGGGAGAGCAGGATGGAAAAACAGTTTTGCATGTTTGTGGCCAGAAGAATCTGGGGGACTGAGAAAATATGGAAGATCTCTGCAGATCTGGAAATGACTGTAAGGGAACAGCTGAGTATGTTTCATAGATTTCATAGACATTAGGGCTGGAAGGGACTTTGGCAGATCACCGAGTCCAGCCCCTCGCCCAAAGGGCAGGAAGTTAACTGGGGTCATAGGATCCCAAAAGCTGGGGTCATAGGATCCCAAAGCTGGGGTCATAGGATCCCAAATGGGGATTTTTGAGGGGGCTCAGAACTGTCCAGGCTGGACCGGGGATGGAGGGACTGCTTAAACACTTGGAAGGGGACAGCCAGAGGACCTTTTGCTCCAATAAATGCCTTTACTGGAGAGACTGTCTGCTGTGCTGCTTGGGACTCTGGGTTGCACTGGGTCACGGGTCACCCCAAGAGGAGGCGAAGTCCTTCTCTCAGGAGAAAACTGGATGCTAGCCCTTTGAGTCAGGGCCACAGAGAACCAGGGAGAGTGAGGGACCAAAATGCTAGGGTCTCAGAATGGGAAGGAGCTCAGCCTCCCCCCTTGCTCTAGAAGCTAAGCCTGAACTGGCTTCAAGGGGTACTCTCAGAGACCAGACAAGACCTAGAGGGCACTCTGCACCCTAGGGGAAGGGGAAATAGATGTAAAAAGAAAAAACTACAGAAGAAAAGCTTATTTCTCCCCAACACATTTTTTCAGAGTACAATGAGTGGATCCTTCTACGTAACACATTGTTGGCTGATTGAGGAACAGTGATCTCCACTCAGTCAACTTTGCACTGGGAGTCCCTGATTGACATTATAGGGCTCATATAGAGCAATAGGTCAGACGGATTTATTTTATAGAAGGGAGCCATTGGCCAGAGAGAGCTTGGTACGGCATGTGCTGGCTGGCTGTGGTCCCTCTATGCTTTTTCCTTGGCTGACTGACATGGGCAAAAACAAATATTTTCATTATTTTGTTTGTTTTCTCCTCTTTCTCTAATGTGTGCAAATAGCTGTTCTCATGCTGACTTTCAGCTCCAAATCTTGACTTTTCCAATGGAAAAAATAAATAATTTGTTAGGTTACAAACAGCACAAGGGAATTTTTCTTTATTTTACTGGAATTTGCTTTAGCTACAAATGTCTTCAGTTATCACAAGTGAGAAATAAATGCACCATCAGCACATATTGAAAAATGCATTCATCTCAGACCATCTGATTTTTTTTGAAGGTTGTATTCCTTTTGATACTCAGCCAACATATACTTGCAGGGAATTAAAGAAAGGAAATGAGTACAAAGCAAGATGACTGGTCAATAAACACCACCATGATAAGGTTTTGTGCTCTTCCTCCTTACTTAGAATACTGCACAACTGCATGTTGCATGATATATTGTACCAAAGAGGGCATGGATTTCAATACAACCATGAAACAAAACATATTTTAAGAAATACTAACATTTTGGCAGAAGGAGAGTTGTCAGGAGAGTTATGCCATATGTGATGGAGTTTTGCATTAGATGGGAGTCTCCTGACATATTCAAAAATAATAGCCACAAATTTTGTCCAGGGGAAATGTAAATTCTGAGAATGGCTTAAAAGAAACTGAATGAAGTTTTTACACTTGGATTGTGATTACTTGCGTAAAGTCATGGCAACAGCCATGCTATGTTTGTTGGCGTTCCCAGTGGCATCGTATAGAGTTCTCCCAAAATTACTCACTTTGCGCTCAAACTGAATTAAAGTATGAAGGGACAGTTTGGGTCATGAGAGTTAAAGAGATGCCATGAGACCCCATGAGACATCTGGGTGCATCTCTTCCTATGCTGGGCACAGTTAATAACAGTCTTCAAAGGAATGTGTACCATCAGAGTATTGCTGGAGGATGACACAATCCAGCCATATACTCTCATTACTCTTGACATCACTAGTACTTTGCAAAATCATTAGTAACTGAGTGGCAGCAGAAGGGTGCCTTACTTTACTAGTGAAAAAAATGGGAGCCAGATTTCTAACTCAGTAAATTCACACTAACTTCAGTAGGAAATCTGGATCTACAAGAAATTCAGGACCAGATGTAAAGTCTTCATTAGCTAGGAGACCCATAGGATTAATAGAACAACACTTCCTCCACACATATATGTTGCTAACAAACAGCCAGGACACCTTAAAAAATGTTGGGAGGAAAATACAATTTTTATCCTATGAGAGTCCACCAAGCCAATATGTAAGGAAGCTGGGGAAGAAGAAAGTATTCCTTTCCTGAGGAGGTCCATAAACCAGCCTTCACAAAACAAAATTGTGTGTGTCTACTTCCTAGCGACATCCAGAACTTAGTTCCTGGAGAGGTCTCCAGTAGCTTTTTTCATTGTCTTTAACTTCAAAAAGCATAGCCCTCTTGTATTCTTGTTTTGATTCAAATCTATTTTGATTATTTTTACGTTATAGACTAACCAAAGTGGATATACTTCAAGAATTTCAAAAAAAGGGAGGTTCTTTTAAAAATAAATTAAGAGAAACATAGCACTAGCCAAAGTGTGTGTATAAAACATATACAAACATTTATATTTATACAACAAGCCTTCATGGGCTGAAGCTCATTTTATCTGAGGTGAGCTTCAGTCCACAAAAGCTTGGGCTATATATTAGGGCTGTGCAAAGCTTTAAGTGCTGACTGGATTCAAAGGAGATTTGGCCCGATTTGATGGCTGAATCTCCAAATCGGAATTGAATCAGGGGACCAATAAAAAGGTCCAGATTGATTCAAAGCTCTCTGAATCTTCGGAAA
>NW_017729024.1:20503732-20510089 GCF_001723915.1 Gavialis gangeticus | reverse complement strand
GAACCACCCCCCCTGCTCCCCCAGTCCCCCCGCACCATGGCTGCCCCATCTGCCCCAGCTCCTGGTGCTTTAAAGAAGCCCCCAGTCACCAGGTGCTGCTGGGCAGGGGGGCAATCCCCACTGCCCCATGCTGCATGGGGGGGTCTACCCCCACATCACACACATTAGGGTCTTTTCCTAGTTCAAGCCGTACAATAAGTCCAAAAATATGAACTGCACAAATAAAAGGGTTTGACAAGATTTCTTTGACCATGGAAATCTGTAGGATCCTACTCCTTCTTGAGCAGATCTAATTTCAGACTACTGTATTTCTTTGCTTGGACATAAACTTGCTCTTTGTAAATAGTTTACTATTTACATCACTGTCTGAAAATCTTTTTGAAAGCCCTATGTGATTTCTTTAAGTGAATCCATTCATTTTTCAGTAGTTACCACCCCCTCATCTGCTTCATTAGCTGAAGTAGACACAGTCTCATTTTTGTTCACTAGCAAGGTCACAGCCCTGTGCAGAATTATGTATCTAGCAACAGTTTTGGGGAACATTTCTTTTGTTATGGCGCTTGTCTCACTCTCTGATGCTAGAGGCTCAACTTGGAGCCTTCACGCTAAAGTTGACAAAATCCAAGTATGTGATGCAGGTTACAATGAAAAAGAGTTTTGTAGAATAAGGACCAAATGTTGGTCACACTTGAGTTAATGACAGCTTTTCCATTGATTTCAGTGTGATCAGGACTGAATCTTTTTTTTTTCTCTTAAAACATATCAGCTTTATATTCTTTTTCCTGAAGTGTAAGGTTTTGGTTACAACACTCTCCTTTTGGAATGGAAAGTCCTTTTACTACAGATCTGTCAAATCTGACCGGGCATTCAGTTTGTTGGCCAGCTCTGCTTCCCTGTTTACCTACCTTTAATGAGCTGTAGGGTACAGCTGCAACTAAACTAGCCCTGGGTGCCTGAATATATTGTGCACTTAGGTTTGCTTTTGTGCCTGAAACTTTACTATACATTGCACTGACATATTTGCACACCTGCAGCCATTGTTCCGTATATTTATTCTGTTATATGATAACTAGCATAGAGATAATATATTAACAGTACACTTAACAGGTTAAATACTTTGAAAATTGTTAGTAAATAAATCCAAAAGACATTGGATATGTACAATGGAAAAGATCCAAAACTGATTCCAAACCTCCCACTTGTTCATGTACCCTTGGGGTGTAAGCATGTGGTATTGACTTCTTTGTAGTCTGAGAAATGCCTGAATTCACTAAAGGCTTTGGAATACAAAATGCTAAGTTAAATTCAAAATTAAGATAAATGTACCAAAAAGCTTGGAGGCAGCTCCTTCTAGTAAGCTGAGTATTAATATCCTCTTCCCAAACAACGGAATCTATATCACAACATTGCATGTGGACTGTATTGAGCAAAATGCCAAGGCTGCAAGGAAAAGCTACACGTTCTCCCTCTTCACCCATGACATGGAAATAACCTAAAGAATGAGCTTGAGGCTTGCATTTTTTAATATGAATGGTAGTGTTTTAATAAGATCTTTCAATTGACCCTGGTCATTCCCTATTAGGTCATTTTAATTTCTGCTGTCGAGGAAACAGGCCAGCTATATCTGTTCTGTTCTTTGCATTGCAAATCTCACAGACAATCACTATGTAAGAGTTTTCCAGCTTCAACAGCATTTTTGTCTATTTTCAATGTAGATTGACCAGTATGGCCAATTTAATGGACTCCCATTCTCACTGGAGTGTAACCATCACCTGCCTTTGCTGAAGCTGTTAGTATAAGTTCTTTTGTCTGTAGTAGCTGCACCCTGGTATTTACTGTCTTGGTTTCCTCCTTTATTTGAATCCTCCTTTCCCTTCCAAGTAAGCGTTAACATGTGTGACGAAAAGGAAAGAGCCACACGAAGTAATACTATACTGCAACTGTGCAGGCTTTTACACTGAATAGCCTTTCAGAGGAGAGGTGAGAGCCAAAGCACAAGCAGACTCACCTTCATTGAGGAACCTGGAAAGGAAGGCAATAAATAAATAAACAAACAAGCAACCAGATAAATACAGTCACACCTTGTGTCCTTATTTTCAAAGGGACTATTTTTTTCTGGGGGAGGTTTCTCATCTTTCTATCATGAGACATATACCCAGATGCTGGGATTTATTTTTGGGAAGACATTTCTTGAAGGGCATAGGATTGAAATTACAAAACTGGAGGTGAAAAAGAAGACCTGTAAGGCTCACTAGAATGTACAGGAGCGGATTTCTGACTCTTCGTTAAAGCCAGCTCTATTTGTGATGCCACATTTCAAGGTCTCCAAAGAGGAACACAGAAGTCAATAAGTGATATTTATAAGGTAACAATGAAGGAAAACAAAAAAATAAATTAAAACCTATGATTGCTTTTATGCATCAGACAGATATAGTAAAGGAAAGTAAAATAAAAGGCTTGGTTTGTTTGCTTTGAAACCCAATTTTAAAATCAGTTGTGACTTCCCACAAAGAGAGAAACCAAGCAGAGTAATGTTCTTCCAGGTATACATGAATGACTGTATTCAATGGACCGTGTGTGTATCAAGTGGTTTGTTTGAGACATAGGGGTTATTGCTTAGGGTGCAAGTTACTTACCTAACTATTAGCAGGCTAAAACAGCAGTTCTGCGTAGTGTAGGTTTAGGTCTTATTTTCTAGTGCTGTATCTGGTCTAGTTTCAAATGAGGCTTCCACTAGTTGACTTGCAATACTCTTCTAAAGCCCAAAATAGCTCACCAACAGAAAATTTTCCCTGACTTTCCATCTGAATACAGCTATTTAGAAGCAGTTTCTGATGCTCTCACTCACTACAGTAACTAGCATGGTACTCATCAAGCCACCCTATTTATCCCAGTGGGATATTTTATGAAATAACATACACAACCAGAAGAGCCAAAGTATCAGAATTTTGCCCTTGGCAATTTGGGGAGTTGTGACACATTTACCCATAAATTCAATTATTTACTTCTACTTTGCATTATATGTGTGCTTGTTGCTTTTTTCAACTTAGACACTGTTTTAAATATATAAAATAAAGACTATGTTTTGTTATTCTATTTACAAAAAAAAAAAAGATTTTAGATAGAGACAGTGTGTGGAATAGTGAGAGTGAGACCAGATTCTCTATGATCTCTACCAGTTAAAAATAATGACAATAAGGGTTCAAAGGTGTTTCTCCTGAAGCAGGGTTTAACCTTAGGGCAACCTCCACTTGGAGCTAGAACTAAACTAACTAATTGGTATCCTCTTTTGGAATCACCAATTGATGTCTTGATAACCCAATAAACTTCTAAAGCATCACAGGCTGGAATAGATTATCATTAAAAACATATGATCCTTTAAATCAGGAAAGAGAACATCTGAAAATTTAAAACAGCCAAATCTCATATAACATTTAATAATTCACATCCTGGAATATATTATTATTCAACATGGGAACTATAACTGCCGTTCTACTTGAAGCTTAGCCAAAGTAAAATGATGTTACTATAGTATCTCTTCTTGGAGTTTACTGCAGGGTCTACAGACAATCTCACTGAGTTTTTTGTAACACTAGGGATTACGTTTCATAGGGCCCCTGTATATGTGCAAGAAAAGGCGTTATGGGATCTAACACGATCCCCGCAATCATGCCTCCTGCCACGCCACACGTGCATGACAGGAGGTGTGATTGTGAGAATCGAACATTAGATCCCATTGTACCTTATATCCAGTGCAGGGTGAGCCTGGGACTATGATCCTGAGTTCCCCCTGCACCGGCTCCCACAGCTGTGAGCCCTGCAGTTGATGGGGTTTGGTGGAGCTCACAGCAGGGACAGTGTTCCCCCATGCTGCCCCCACTTTAAGCCCTGTAGCTCAGGAGGCCCACAGCTTTCTTCCTGCTGCCACCAGTACAAGCCTTAGGGCAGGGTGGGGAACACTGCTGCAGCTGCAAACCCCACAGCTCAGGAGGTTCACAGTGGAGGCAGCGTTCTTCCTGCTAACCCTGCAGCCGAGGATGCTGCCCCTGCTGCAGCAAGTCCCACAGCCAAGGAGGCTCCCTGTGGCAGCAGTGTCCTCCCTGCTGCAAGCCCCACAGTTGACAAGACTGCCACCACTGTAAGCCTTGTCAGCTGCAGAGCTGGCAATAGATGGTGCTTACCTGTAGCTGGTAGCCCCTCAGTTGATGGGGCTCCCAGCCACAGGCCCTGGTGTCACATTCAAGCAATGGCATGATTAGAGCAAGCTACAAAGTTATTACACAAGTTTTGTGGAATAGCTTTGTAGCTTATTGCTTGTTTTATCATGCCATTACTTGGTTGAACATGTGGCTGGGCCACAAATTACGGCATGATTACCTGGTTACCATCATGCCTTAAGGATAACATATAGAGAGGGCCATAGAGTAAGTATAAACCATTTCTTCCTAACTGAGGATACAAGATTCTTTTTTTGGTGAATACACAGCCCTGGTCTTTGTCAGTAGTATGACAATAACCTAACAGTCTTTGAAAAGAAAATTGATTTACCTACTTGGGTTGTAAATAGTTAGAACAAAGTAGCAGATGTACTTGTGTACAGCCAGTTTCAGTTGAATTTGTTTTTAGAAAGCCTGTTGCTACAGAACATGGTTGAGTAAAAAGCCTAAAGCAAGAGCAGCTGGTTTCAGAAAAGTGATATAAAACTTCCCAGAAAGAGAGAACATTTCTGAAAATTATCATTACTTCTACCAGTTGTTTTGGAAACGCTACTACATTGTGGAAGTATAAGGACTTCTTCTTCAGAGAAAAAGTCAGGAGAGAGGACTGCTATTCACTGTGCTGAGGTAGGGGCAGATTCTCAGTTGCTGCTAATTCTCATACCTGTAAATGCTACTTAGGACATATAGGTGAACTTTCTGATTATGCTAGAAAGAAGTGAGCATAAAGGCAAAATGAAGACATTGTGGGCTTTTATTGGAAAAAAAAAGACAAAACAATACTAAATAGCTACTTACCCTTCACAAACTGTAGTTCTTTGATATGTTGTAGTCAGTATTGATCTAACCATGTATATGCATGAACTCAGATACACGAGAGCAGATTTTTCTCACCTAGTGATGTTCATTAGTGGTACATATACTTAATGTATATGGAGGGAAAAACCATGGACAAAAATAGCCCTTTTAACTCTATCAATCTTTTTCATACAAGGCAGAAGAATAGCTGGAGCTATGAAAATTTCAAAGGAACTAAAATAGTTAGCTGACTCTCAGTCATCAAATTTTATCACAAAAAATATTTCCAAATCTACAAAATGAATATAAATAGCACTGAAACCAGGTATAGTTACAAATACTGAACCAGTTCCACAATCTCTAGCTCCTGGGATCAATGAAACTATTTGTGTAAGTGCATAGGACCTGGATCAGATCCAGGATCAGATCTGAAAGCATCTGGGTCAAAATCTTTTTTCAAGTGTGGGAGGCAGGGAACATAATTTCTTTAGACACAAGTCTTTTCAAGTCTCCATGTTTTCCCTCTACTTATAATGCTACTAAATTAGATGTAACTTTTAAATCCAGGCACAGTATATTTTAGATAATGGTGCTTTGTGTATTATCTCAGTAAGATCATAATATTAAGTTACAAGTTCACTGTAAATGATACATTTACAATTTCTTGTGACAGAGGGAGCTGACACAATGCCCAAGGACAATCAAGACCAAAGGTAGTATGTAAAGTGGGACTGACCACTCCACAAACCCCCCTAGAGACATGTATTACCCTTAAGGAGGTCGGTGATGAATGAGAAGGAAGACAGACCAGACCTAAAATATATAATTGCTTGAAAACTGGTCTTATTACCAGGGTTCTGGGTTTTCAGTTTCCCACCGAAAAACAGAGAAAAACGTGGATTTCCCCCTTTACTGAAACAAAACATGGATTTCTCATTTTAGTGGAGAAACCCACAGATTGTACAGTATTGCAAAGAGCTCTCTGCAGGCTGGCAGAGTTCTAGCCTGCAAGGGGCAGGGAGGGAGCAGGAGGAGGTTGGAGGCAAGAGGCACCATGTGCATATATATGCACATGGCCGCCTGGCAGCCTGGAGACCAGCTCCCATAGGTAAGTGGAGGTTGGGGATTGAGGCCCCCATAGGAAAGGAGGGAGATAGGCAGGGTTGGGGATACTGCCCCTGGGGGGCGGGTTGGGGGGCTCGGGGCCCAGGGCTGCAATGTGCCACAGGGCCCCAGCACAGAGTGAGAGGGGGCCACAGGCTGTTCATCCAAGGGGGAGCTGGTTCCCTGCCACTGCACGCACTCCTGCGGGGCAGAGGGGACCCGTGCCCCCCAGATCTGT
>NW_017729024.1:20500822-20502644 GCF_001723915.1 Gavialis gangeticus | reverse complement strand
CCTCAAAAAGTCCCATTAACATCACCAACTTCAGTCATTGCAACTCACGGAAGTGGTGTAGGTGAGGCACATTAGGTTGTGACAGTAAACACCATGGAATCAAAAATGCACTGATAATTGCCTACATGTCAGGGAATGCTGAAACGTGTCACATAGGAAGAGAAACAGGGCCAAGGGGAAATGAGGGGCATGAGCAGGGCCGGGGGAGGGGGAGTGAGGGCCACAAGGGCCAGGGGGTGGTGGAGGAAAGTGAGGGGCCTTTCATTTTAATCACAGGCTTTTGGGTTTTTATCAGAGAATTTGCAATTTTTTTATCAGGGAAAACCAAGATCTCTGCTTATTACACTCTTGGCAATTAATTCAGAGCTTTATTGTACCATGATCTAGTTCCAAGTTTTCTATCATATCCCTAGTTTTATTTCCTTTTCTTCTTCTTGGGTGCATGTGCTTTACTGCAGAGCAGACTAATTAGCTGTTCATTAAAGTGTCACAGTCTACTCATGCACCAGTATTAGAGCGCAGTAAACTAATTAACTCTGCCATAGGATAGTAGTAAATATACAGGAGGGTAGGACTAGGGTTCAGAGTGACCTAAACAAATTGGAGGATTGAACCAAAAGAAATCTCATGAAGTTCAATAAAGACAAGTGCAAAGTCCTGCACTTAGGATGGAACAATCCCATACACCGGTAAAGGCTGGGGACTAACTGGCTAAACAGCAGCTCTGCAGAAAAGGGCCTGGGGGGTTACATTGCACAGTAAGTTGAATATGAGCCAACAGTGTACTCTTATTGTGAAAAAAGCTAACAGCATATGGGGCTGCATCGGTAGGAGGAGCACTGCCAGCTGATCAAGGGAAGTGATTATTCCCCTCTATCCAGTACTGGTGAGGCCACATCTGGAGTACTGTGTCCCGTTTTGAGTCCCCTCATTACAGAAAGGGTATGGAAAAATTGTCCAGCGAGGAGTGACAAAAGTGGTTAGGGGGCTTGGGCACATGACTTATGAGGAGAGGCTGAGGGAAATGGTCTTATTTAGTCTACAGGAAAGAAGACTGAGAGAGGATTTAATAGAAACTTTCAGCTAGCAGAAGGGGGGTTCCAGAGAGGATGGAGCTAGATTGTTCTCAGCGGTGGCAGATGACAGAACAAGGAGCAATGGTCTTAAATTGCAGCAAGGTAAGTTTAAGTTAGATTTAGATTTAGGTTAAGTTTAGATTAGGAAAAACTTTCTCAGTAAGAAGGTAGTAAAGCACTGGAACAGGTTACCCAGAGAGGTTGCGGAATCTCCATCCCGAGAGGTTTTTAAGACTCAGCTAGACAAAGCCTTGGCTGGGATAATCTAGTTGGGGATGGTCCAGCTTTGAGCAGGGGATTGGACTAGATGACCTCCTGAGGTCCCTTCCAACCCTCATTTTCTATGATTCTATGACAGTACTATCTTACAGTGGAGTCCTTCAATGCAATTAAACACACATGTAGACTGGGCACAAATTGCACCTAGTTAGTCCAGTCAGATGAGGGTCAGATCCCCTGCTCCTGCCAGCCTGTCTGCCACCCGACACTACCACCTGGGGCCCTTGCTCCCTGCCAGTCCAGGGTGCTCCACCCCAGCTCAAATTGTTGTTGTCCTGGATACGTCAACTCTGTACCCGTACTCCGTGCATTCTGTATTCCGGCTTGAACTACTCCAGAGTTTATTGTGCCACGTTAATTTCACATGTAGATGTACCTGTTGGGAACAAATTTCCAACCCAAAATTGAAATATTTGGTCCAGCTTTCTTTGTCCCCATAAGCAGACATCAAATTAGCTAGCTTAAAA
>NW_017729024.1:20494660-20495822 GCF_001723915.1 Gavialis gangeticus | reverse complement strand
CTGGTCTTATTACCAGGGTTCTGGGTTTTCAGTTTCCCACCGAAAAACAGAGAAAAACGTGGATTTCCCCCTTTACTGAAACAAAACATGGATTTCTCATTTTAGTGGAGAAACCCACATATTGTACAGTATTGCAAAGAGCTCTCTGCAGGCTGGCAGAGTTCTAGCCTGCAAGGGGCAGGGAGGGAGCAGGAGGAGGTTGGAGGCAAGAGGCACCATGTGCATATATATGCACATGGCCGCCTGGCAGCCTGGAGACCAGCTCCCATAGGTAAGTGGAGGTTGGGGATTGAGGCCCCCATAGGAAAGGAGGGAGATAGGCAGGGTTGGGGATACTGCCCCTGGGGGGCGGGTTGGGGGGCTCGGGGCCCAGGGCTGCAATGTGCCACAGGGCCCCAGCACAGAGTGAGAGGGGGCCACAGGCTGTTCATCCAAGGGGGAGCTGGTTCCCTGCCACTGCACGCACTCCTGCGGGGCAGAGGGGACCCGTGCCCCCCAGATCTGTGTGTTGGGCAGGGGTCAGGGTGGGTTGTCCTCTGTGGGCTCGGGCTCCCTGCCCTGTTGCCCTCCCCTGGGGCCTTTGCAGCCCAGAGGGTGCGATCTGACACTGCAGGGCACAGCACAGCTATGGAGGGAAACTGCTTGCCCCTGCGAGCTCCTCACTGCCCTGGCAAAGCATCCCCTATGCTCACAGCAGTAGTGAGGGGCACAACCCCACGCCACTGCACACACTGCTGCTACACATGCAAGGTACATATTGCTAGGACAGCAGAGAGCTCACAGCAGCAAGCAACTTCTGCCAGGTCACACCAGGTCACCAGGTCGCACCTGCTGGACTGTGGAGGCCCTGGGGGAGGGCAGCAGGGGGCAGCCCACCTCTACCCCTGTGCTGCATACAGATCTGGGGGCACCGGTCCCCACTGCCACCTGGGAGTGTGCACAGCAGTGGGGAGCCTCCCTGCCCTGCCTAAGCCTGCAGCAAGTGGGAGAGCCGGTCTCTGCTCTGATGCAGCTGCTGCCACCTTCTGTCAGGAGTAGGGGGCTATGACCCTGGGTCAAGCTGCCTTGTAGGTCTGGCAGCTGGTGGCCCCCTCCAGCAGGACTGGGGGGCAGGGGGCTTTCGGTGGGGGCCAAGGGACACCAGCAGGGCCTGAGGGCTGTG
>NW_017729024.1:20487622-20494336 GCF_001723915.1 Gavialis gangeticus | reverse complement strand
CCTCAAAAAGTCCCATTAACATCACCAACTTCAGTCATTGCAACTCACGGAAGTGGTGTAGGTGAGGCACATTAGGTTGTGACAGTAAACACCATGGAATCAAAAATGCACTGATAATTGCCTACATGTCAGGGAATGCTGAAACGTGTCACATAGGAAGAGAAACAGGGCCAAGGGGAAATGAGGGGCATGAGCAGGGCCGGGGGAGGGGGAGTGAGGGCCACAAGGGCCAGGGGGTGGTGGAGGAAAGTGAGGGGCCTTTCATTTTAATCACAGGCTTTTGGGTTTTTATCAGAGAATTTGCAATTTTTTTATCAGGGAAAACCAAGATCTCTGCTTATTACACTCTTGGCAATTAATTCAGAGCTTTATTGTACCATGATCTAGTTCCAAGTTTTCTATCATATCCCTAGTTTTATTTCCTTTTCTTCTTCTTGGGTGCATGTGCTTTACTGCAGAGCAGACTAATTAGCTGTTCATTAAAGTGTCACAGTCTACTCATGCACCAGTATTAGAGCGCAGTAAACTAATTAACTCTGCCATAGGATAGTAGTAAATATACAGGAGGGTAGGACTAGGGTTCAGAGTGACCTAAACAAATTGGAGGATTGAACCAAAAGAAATCTCATGAAGTTCAATAAAGACAAGTGCAAAGTCCTGCACTTAGGATGGAACAATCCCATACACCGGTAAAGGCTGGGGACTAACTGGCTAAACAGCAGCTCTGCAGAAAAGGGCCTGGGGGGTTACATTGCACAGTAAGTTGAATATGAGCCAACAGTGTACTCTTATTGTGAAAAAAGCTAACAGCATATGGGGCTGCATCGGTAGGAGGAGCACTGCCAGCTGATCAAGGGAAGTGATTATTCCCCTCTATCCAGTACTGGTGAGGCCACATCTGGAGTACTGTGTCCCGTTTTGAGTCCCCTCATTACAGAAAGGGTATGGAAAAATTGTCCAGCGAGGAGTGACAAAAGTGGTTAGGGGGCTTGGGCACATGACTTATGAGGAGAGGCTGAGGGAAATGGTCTTATTTAGTCTACAGGAAAGAAGACTGAGAGAGGATTTAATAGAAACTTTCAGCTAGCAGAAGGGGGGTTCCAGAGAGGATGGAGCTAGATTGTTCTCAGCGGTGGCAGATGACAGAACAAGGAGCAATGGTCTTAAATTGCAGCAAGGTAAGTTTAAGTTAGATTTAGATTTAGGTTAAGTTTAGATTAGGAAAAACTTTCTCAGTAAGAAGGTAGTAAAGCACTGGAACAGGTTACCCAGAGAGGTTGCGGAATCTCCATCCCGAGAGGTTTTTAAGACTCAGCTAGACAAAGCCTTGGCTGGGATGACCTAGTTGGGGATGGTCCAGCTTTGAGCAGGGGATTGGACTAGATGACCTCCTGAGGTCCCTTCCAACCCTCATTTTCTATGATTCTATGACAGTACTATCTTACAGTGGAGTCCTTCAATGCAATTAAACACACATGTAGACTGGGCACAAATTGCACCTAGTTAGTCCAGTCAGATGAGGGTCAGATCCCCTGCTCCTGCCAGCCTGTCTGCCACCCGACACTACCACCTGGGGCCCTTGCTCCCTGCCAGTCCAGGGTGCTCCACCCCAGCTCAAATTGTTGTTGTCCTGGATACGTCAACTCTGTACCCGTACTCCGTGCATTCTGTATTCCGGCTTGAACTACTCCAGAGTTTATTGTGCCACGTTAATTTCACATGTAGATGTACCTGTTGGGAACAAATTTCCAACCCAAAATTGAAATATTTGGTCCAGCTTTCTTTGTCCCCATAAGCAGACATCAAATTAGCTAGCTTAAAATATTATTTTAAAACTTTCCCAGTAGTATATTAGATTGTCCTAAATTAATAGTCTATGCAATGAGATACCTTACCCTGCATCTGCCTAAGGGGAGGAAGTTAATATTGTTTTAATTTTAAAATGTCCTGAAATTACTTTCAAGGGTTAAATTTAGTTTTAAAAAAATGAGGCTTATGACTATTAGATAAAAATATTATGAAGTGGCATATTTTTCCATACTTTATTAAATGTAGTTACATATTTTTATGTATATGAACCAAACAATCCAAAACAACACATTTGATTGCACACTTGGAGAGAAGATCAGAGAATATACATGTGACAAATGTTAGTTACATTGCTTAATGCACACTTGGAATGCACCCATATTGTACAGCTGTGATTCTCAACCAGGGAACAGTAGCACCCTAGGGTGACTTGAGACCTTTTCAAGAGTGCAATGAGGTGCCATGCAATATTAATACTTTTGGTTATACAAACATAATTCACATGCTAAACTCAGAGTTTTCAAATAGGAATCATTTAGTGCTAACATTGTAAGCTATCGTGGTCTTACTGAGTTCTTTGCAATATCAGAATTGCTCTATTGTTTTTCCGTAGTCAAAAAACAAGTGAAAAGTAAGAGATGGCATGTTTTTAGGGGTGCCTCACACTAAACAAGGGGTACCTCAAGGCAAATGAGTGTGTCTTGAGTCTAAAACGATTGAGATGAGTGCAGTACACAAACTAATGTAGAATAGAATAAAACTGAATAGAATAATTGTCACATTAGAGCCATGTCTACATGATACAGTGACTGCGCAGTAGCCTGATACTACTGCATAGTAGCGTCACTTGGCAAAACTGTGTAGTATTAGGCTACTGCACAGTAGCCTCACAAAAAAGGCATTTGCCAGCACTACTGCTCAGTAACTCAGCTTACTGAGCATTTATTTAGTACTTGCATAAACAAGTACTAAATAAACGCTCAGTAACAATTGTGCAATCGCATCTTGTGTAGACACGGCCTAGAAGAGGAACCAACACTATCAAATGCAGGTTATTATAATTAGTAGTCAGGGTCTGAATATCTTAATAAAGCTTATATTAAAGTAAGCTTTATTACATTAGTTTTCTTAGTTTCCCTAAATAAATTGAACATAAATTACAATATCGTGACAGTATATACTGAATTCATTTATTTGGGGAAAAAACCTCCTGTTGCACTGATATTTATGGATTTTGGTTTCTGTTTCTGGATCATTTTCAAGGCTGTTGCAATAATACTACTTTGGTTTTCTCCCAGAAGCCCTTAAAAATCATATCAACAGTAAAGACGACAAGAAAGCTCTAAGTTGATGGAAGAGGTCTTGTAACCTGGTGCTGAATTCAGATAGTTGTGACATCCTTCTTTCAGTGCTACAAATGACATTTATTCTAAATGCAGTGCACAAGCACAAGCAAGGAAGAAATAAATGTTCTAAAGGGATTCATGAACAGCAAATGACTTTGGGGGAAAACACTAAACTTCCCCTGTCAATACCATACATATGCTAAGAAATATATCTAGGCAAAAAGTTCTTTTCTCGTGTGTTTTCAGTTCTGAAGTGTTGTAAACTATATTCAGTTTATTAACATACAGATGTAGATCAAGGGAAAGAAAATATTTGTTACAGGGCCCTGCTGGCTGATGAGTATTTTCCTTTGAGGATCCGTGACCTTTATGAAACCCAGCCAATTTAAAGATTCTAAAATCCACCTCTTCTATCTGCAGGTTCCTTGGCTATGTGAAAATGAATTAATTGTGAACTATAGGCAGAGACAAAACACCAACTTAAAACCTTTGGAACTATCATACTATATTGCGCATATCAAGTAGTTACAAACCTTAGGATTGATGGTCTTTTTAATAAAAAAGCTAGAAGTACTTTCTGACTAATGCATGTGCATTTATTGTTTGCTAGGAGGATTCAGATACAAATGGAATAATTCAAGTCTTATTTAACATAAGTCTTTGTAGCTCCTTTCCTAAAATATTTGTTCATCCCATCATTTGATTATTTAAAGTATTGTCAATACTATTGATGATTGTATGCTGTCTGTAATCAAATTATTATGTATGATTTTGAGATAGTGGAATACCTACTATATCCATCAGTGTTGAACATTACCTTGGTTCAACATGCATTTGCTACTTAAAATCCACTTTTAAGTATCCTGTAATGTTGAGCTGTGGCTGACAGGCTAGTCTGCGAAGTATTTCTTCTGCTCTGAACAATGCTTAAAACTCTGGAACACCAAGAGCTATTCTGATGCAGAGCCTGGATTGTGATTTATCCTTCATGGAAGTATAGGGAGAAACGAAGCCTTAAGTGTTCCCTTTACTCTCCTGTATGGCATCAACACATTGCATATGTATGGTGTTGCATTATTCATCTGCATATATTTAGATATTCATGGCTCATAGGTAAGGTACCAGTAGTCAGATGTCAAGAATATGTACCAGTTTCTCAAGCTAATAAAACTTGTACTCTGCAAGTGGTTTCCTCTGTATGGCTCTTTAAAACCATGGCTGGGGACAAAGGGACTAGGGTAGGATGTTAGCTCTGCCCAGCACCCTCCAGCATGATAGCCCCTAGCATACAAGCCATGAGGCGGTAAGGATGGAAATGAATGTGAGTGACCCTATTTAGTTTTAAGGGCCAGGAGCAGATTATTTCCTTTATGAAGCAAGGAGGGAACCAAGAAAGGAAACATGAACTTGTGAGTCCTAATTATTTCCTCAGGCTTGTCCCTTTTTCCTTTAAATATTTGGGCCAAATATTGATAACCTAACTGAGCAAGAGTAACACCCTAGTCTGTGAGCCACCTCATTGATTTCAGTGGGGTTTCTTGGCATGTTACTCACTATGAGAAATCTGGCCTTTCCTTTGCAGAGACTTAATATTGTTACAATATTGGAAATCCAGGTGTTACTGTAAGGATATTCCTAAACTACAGTAGCACAGCTAGGGGTGGGCAAATGGGCTACTAACTTCAGGCATCAGCTGTAAGGTAGGTGCCAAAATGGGTCAGAGAGTGTGTCAGAGTAGTAGCAGCAGCTGGAGACTTCAAGTCCCTGAGACAGGTAAGACTAACTCCCTGACCAGCTCCCCTTCACTTGACTCTGATGTTTGAGTCCTGCTCTCTGGCAGGATTTTGTGCAGGGTACAAAACTTGCTAGTTACACCTCGCTAATATATGTATTGTTCTTAATAAGAAACATTTGTTTAAAATCGTGACCCCATATATAATTTTGTAATTTTGAAAAAAGATATCGTCCCTGCTCTGCTGAGCTTGTAGTCTAAGGTAGATAGTTGTAGAATTTGAAGTCAGGTGGGGGTAAGGACAGGGGTAGGAGAAACAGAGGGATGAGGTTTAAGTTGAAAGAAAACAATGAGTCACATTACGGCAAGCACATTGGAAGCTGTGTTTTTAACTAAAAGAGCAAAATAGCTTAATGATGTTATCATTTCTGTCCACAAATTTGTGTGCAAAAAGCACAAAAACTGTAAGCCATTTAAACAAAGATAATTGACTTAAGAACACTGAGGATAAAATGCTTCCAAGTGCACCAGGGAATGACTTAATACAGCAGCACATAGCATTGCCAAGACCTAGCACAGTGCTGTTCAGTGGGACTGATGAGTTTTATTAGTTTACAGTATATAGCTGTGTTTTTATGGTTTGTGAAATGAATGAGTAGTATTTAAGCTAAACTATAACATAACAAGATGCTACTGTTCTTCCAATTTGCTGTCCAGCAATAATTTCTCAAATGTTTACTGACTGCTAATAAGTTCTGTTTGTTTTCCACGGGCTTTATCCCAGTTTCTTAGATAATGCTTCTTACCACTGTGGCAGAAGAGAAATAATAAATGGCGTTACTCACATTATTGTTAGTGATGGACAAAACTCAAAAGTTCCATAGGGTTGAATTGGTTTGGATAAGCCTCCCAATGTTTGGATGCTCACTGAATTGTTTTATACTCTGAGAGACTCCTCTGGCCATTTTTTTCTACCCAGCATCCTCCTTTTTCCTGAAGCATTCAAGTAGTGGGATCTCCAAAAGCTTTGTCTCTAGTAGCATCTTTGTACCTTCTACTGATTTCCACTCACACCCTTCCTGTAGTGTTCCTGTGGGCTAGGTTTCAGGGATGGGCACTGGGTTTAAAGGAGTTCAGATTCTAGATTTTGAGTGTTTGTGAAGTTAGTTGGTCATTAAGCAAGATTTAGGTTCCAATACATCCCCTTAAAATGAGTAACTGGAAGACAAGAACAAAATATAGCTAGTCTCATTCCAAATGAAGCCATGCTTATTGCAGACAGTTATCCTCCATAATGCAGAAGAGATTAAATATTGTACTGTGTATCAACTAATTATTACTTAGTAGGTTATGTTTTCTAATAAAATATCCATTACAGTATCTTGTTACTTAACAATCAATTAATGCTTTCAGAAAAGTCTTCATCTAAGTTCCTTGGTAGGGTGAGGCATCTTAAGTATTAGAAGGTTTCCCACAATATATTTTTTTTAAACATAAAGGTAATTAAGCTCTGGACATACATTCTTTATTATGATTACACAAGACCTGCTGTATACAACAAAGACCGTATAATGGTCTAAGTCATGCTATGGGATGTGTTTAAATCATTTTGTCCTGTACTCAACAAACTTTTGGTATTCTCTAGAAAGGAAGACTATGATCTGGTGGTAGTAGTAGTAGTAGTAGTAATAATATGATAAAGACAATGTTTTCCTCTTAAGTCTTCCCAACATCAGAAAAAATATGTTTCTGCTGACAATATTTGCTGCAGTAAATTATTTTCTTGCTAGCTTATATATATATATATATATATATATATATATATAT
>NW_017729024.1:20480480-20487346 GCF_001723915.1 Gavialis gangeticus | reverse complement strand
ATATATATATATATATATGCTCCTCACTGAACTTTTGGTAGTCTTCTTCATTGACCTAGGAAGGGAAAATGATTTGAAGATGTCACCCATACTATGTCTTCATCTTGAAGTTATAGGGTAAGTGTTCAGTTCACTTTCTCTATTAATTCTGGAATTCTTCATGGTGTAATTATCAGTGATATTCTTGATCTGGAACTACCAAAACTATAATACATAACCTCTTTTCCCTACTTGTATACAGACCCATACACCACCAGATCTTCAAATGAAAAGATTCTCTAAAGAAATAAATACTTGGGAACCTTGAGATAGAACTAGTCCCTTCAGTATATATTTTAAAACTCACAGTAATTCTATGAGGACTTTTACTGAATAATTTTCCATATTGGATTTCCAACATATTGCCATTATTAAAACATTTGTTCTTTTTTGTTGTTCACAAAGATAAGACTCTAAAGACATGAATAAGTGAAGAACAGGATAGGATATGATCTATAATCCTATTACCTCCTTCTCTACTTCACTGTTTCATTGCATCCATTGATGGCACAACATGCTTTTACACTGTGAATACATGTTCAAAGTTGGACACTAAGAAGTCCTAATAAAAGGGGCCCATGTTTAAAATGCAACTGAAAAAAAGAATCCTACATCAAGCTTCTTCTAATGCCATACTCAACCTGGTAATCAGAGTGGTCTTCGGACGCATGTTTTTTTATATAAAAAGCAACAGTCACCACTTGGAACGCTTCTTAAAAAATTCTATTAACCAATAATTTTGCAGATCTATAGTATACCATGTTTTCAAATTGGTCTTTTGTCTTCTAGAATCAACATTCCCTTTTTTTCCCTTATGGCACAACTAGACTTTGGAAATCCTTGCATGATGTATCATAGGAAGCACAGGTCTACCACACTTCATTGTCAGGGCTTAATTCAAACCTTCTTAAGTCAATGAAAAGTCAGTGGCTGGGACTCAGGCCTCAAGTGTGAGTGGAGGCTATTAGCAGATATATGTAAAACTAAACAATAGAAGTTTTCAAGGAGTAAATGCCAGGAGCCTTGTGCACTGGTGCCATTACTCTCAAAAACATTAAATAGTGCTGATGTGTAGGCAAAGGGTGGGTATGTTTGAGAAAACCAGAGGTCAAGCAGGCTCTTCAGCAGGCTAGTGACTCAATGAGTTAGATACCTCATTCATTCATCTTACTTCTGCTATCAGGCACAGGTACCTTCTTGTCCACACAATAGCTTTTTCATTAATGCAGGAACATGTGTCCTTGCCCTCATCAATTTTTACCTTGAGCTTATCCATAGCACCTGCACTGTGCAGGATTCTCAATTCTTTCAGCTTCTAATCATTGCCACAGCAACCAACAGTGATGTTACAAACACAGAATTACAATTAGTCCCTTGGGGGAGCTAAGCAGCTGGAACAGATGCAATCTTAATAAAGATCATCCCAAATAGCCATAAAAATATGGGAAGAGAAACAGAAAATAGCTATGATCACTGCATTTGATAGATTGCTCACCAGGGTAATGTTATGAGCTGTTGTATCTTATTTTCATGATGTACTGAGGAAAAGTAGCTAATTAAACATCAGGCCACACAATACCTATTAGTTACAGGTTGTAGTACAGCTCCAAGGGAGCATAGCTGCTTTATCCCTCTATAAGGTGTTTTCTCCTGTGGCCGGGGAAACTCTGCAGGTGGGGGGACAAAGGTGTGAGATGCCCTCATCTGATCCCTGTTTCCTATTTGGGATGTTCTTCATTGCAAGGTTTGCTAGGTCTTATGTGTTCAAGTGTAGAGAAACCACAGGAGTAAATTGCTGGTTTATAGGGAAAGATTCAGTCTCATTTTGGCTTCCTGACTACCTATGCTTTAGGAAGCCACATATTTTGAGGTCAAGTACACATGACAATAGCTAGTTGGGCATGCATGCCTCCACTCTTGAACACAGCTACCCAGGTACAATCATGGTAATTGTCATGAAACATTTTTGCCAGCAGAGCTAGTGCCTTTTAAATAAAATAGATCAAAATACAGCACATCCATTTCACATAAATATTTATTTTTATTCCATGCACTGCAATATATTACAAAATTTAGCAACATATAGTGTCTAGTAAATGCAGCCTTCTCTCAAATAACTGGTATATTTGGGTTTTTTTAAAAAAAAGGCTTACTGACATTAATGATTCAAGTTGCTCCATTAGCATGTGCTGGCATGTGGGGGCTCTGAACACAAATGCTTGAGGAGTGCTTTTAAACAGCTATTTCAAAGATTTCTGTGAGGTAATGGTAGATCTTTAACATCTTATATACAAGTCTGAAAGCAAAATAGGTCTTTCCTTTGTTTCAAACCACTCTCATGCATACAAAAATGCCATACCTCTGAATAAGACTTGATCTTATTTACTGTGGATTTCATGTATCTGTGTTAGAGTCTTTCCAGTGAAAAGGACTGCAAACAGACCCCCTGCTCTGGATAGCGCTGTTCCCCCCTTGGGAATTTTAAAGGTTTTAAGCAAATATACAATACTGTATGTGAATGGATGCAATATTTCCTTTAATTAATACCGCATATGTTGGCTACTGTGGGAAGTGACAATATATCAGTGCATGTGACTAATCATTGCTGCCTGGAATATTAATGTCATCTTAGCTGAACTCATACAAAGGCTTCTAGCTTCTAACAGCTGGCCCCATTATAATTAGAATTTGTTAACACAGTTGCTGGTGTACTGTCTATTTTTACACCATAGGTTTTCTCACTGGAATGTCTAAAAGGTGTTAGCATGTTGTACTGATCTATCACCACCTCAAGAAGGTGAGGCGTTGATGGATCATAAGCCAGGTGCCCGTTCTATAATAGGAATCATATGGTTTGGGAGCCTTAGGGCCACTTCTGGGGAAAATAGATGGAGATTAGATGAGTGTGGACCATTTGAGGTAGAAAAAGAAAAAAAAAGGATAATTTACAGGAAATATTTTAAGCCTGTTAATTGCTTGGCATTCTGCAGCAGCCTTCCATTTAACTGCACATTTAAATTGCTTCAAGACACATATTGTTTTAGTATCTTTGGATCCCACTAGAGCCCTATTGATGTTCTAATGTGTAAAGTGTTGGTTTATTAACTCACACACTTTAGATTTGCTCTGAAGATGAAATAGAGTAGGTGATTTTGCCTCTTGTGAAGCTGAGCCACTCTGCCATGGTGGTGGAGAGACAACATTAAACTAAAGCTGTTGCATGCAAAATGCCTTTGAAAGTCCTTCTGTGTACTAGGGGCAGCACACCTGCAATCATCCCCTATTACTCCTGTTTAACACCAACATAACACATATAATTATTTAATTTAGATTTGTAACAAGATTTAGTTTTTCAGTTTGCAACTGTGAAGGGATCTAATTCCACTTCTGCTTCTTATCTGCTGTGTGACCTTGGGTAAATCACTTCTCCTCACAGGGATTCTGTATGCATTTTATATAGGCATAATTCATATAATATGTATTTGTTTGGCATGTTCAGTAAAAAATGTGAGAACATAAGAAATAGGACCAGAAGTGTTCCTCGAGGACTCAGGAACAGATTTAGCAAGGTGCTGGCAAAAAGGCAGGCAACAAAAAAGTAAATGGAAGGAAAACACTGAGAGTCAAAAAACTAGGTTGAATATACATCACTAAGGCTAGGGACAGAAATTACACATAAACCAGTATAAGTAATCTGAAACTGGTTCAAATCTGTAACACAACAAAAGTTCAGTGCACATAAATTGCTTTCAAAATGGCCAAAACCAGTTTAAAATAAACCTGGATGTAGTATCAAGCTTAACTGATTTAGATTAAATTGGTTTAGTGAACTTCTGTCCCAGATCCCCTCCAGATTCAAGTTAACTCACAGTCCCCCAGCACCCCAAGATGCTTTGCACCTCCCAGCAAACCTCCACTTGCAGGGCGGTTAGGCTAGCCTTGGCTCAAGCTGTCTGCTCCAGCCAAGCAGCGAGGTGTTTTCTAGCATTCCCTGGCTTCTGACCTGGGCCACCGCAGCCATGTGGCTGGATTTCCAGAATCAAAAGTGAATGTCTGTTCACTGGTTTATTAGTTTAATCTCCACAATTTAGACTAACCTGAGAAGATTGAATCAATCCAGCCTCAGGCTTTTTGACTGTCTATACTTAGTGTAAGGGAGGAGAGCCAGAGCCAGGGCTGGGCTGGGAGGGAACCCAGCCGGGCACGAGCTGACGCCGCTTGCATGTAGTGGTCAGTGGCGAGCGGCGGGAATTTGAACCCTGCAGGAACCCGGAAGTGGAAAGCGCCGGGGCCACCTGGGCCCATTCAAAAGGAGCGCTGGCGCGGGCAGAGAGGGCCGGTGTTGGCAGAGCCAGGAGGGACAGGTCCGGCGGCAGTGGCAGCGGAGCCAGGGCCGAGGGAACCGGGTTCGACAGCGGCGGCGGCGGCGGCGGCAGCGGCAGCGGCGGAGCCGAGGGAGCCGGGTCCGACAGCGGCAGTAGCGGCAGCGGAGGAGCCGAGGGAGCCGGGTTCGACAGTGGCGGCAGCGGCAGAGCCGAGGGAACCGGGTCCGATGGCAGCGGCAGCAGTGGAGCCAAGGGAACCAGGTCCGACAGCGGCGGCAGCGGCTGCAGCGGAGCCGGGAGAGCCGGGTCCGATAGCGGCGGCGGCAGCAGTGGAGCCGAGAGAGCCTGGTCCGACAGCGGCGGCAGAGGCAGCGGCGGAGCAGAGAGAGACGGGTCAAGAGACATAGGAGCCAGGCGAACCAGGCCCGAAGGGAGCAGAGCTGCCAGAAACAGGCCAGAGGCAGGGCGGTTGGGAGCAGTGGATCGTGGGACGGCGGCACCCGAGGCGACGGAGTCTGACACTGCTGAGGCCAGGAGAGCTGCGGAAGCAACAGTGCCCCAGCAGACCAGGGCCAGCGGATGGAGCGGCTGGACCTTTTGGGGTAAGTGGGACCCCGAGGCAGGGGTCCGCACCCCAGGCGGGAAGCCTCAGAAGGGCAAAGGAGCCAAGGCGCCGCAGGTGCGGCACAGGGCCCGTAGGGGAGCAGGGCCAAGAATTTTGTTCCCCTTTTTCATACGGTTTGGACTTATCGTACTTTATCGTGGGGAGAGAGGCCTGCGGCCCACCCAAGACACCGGAGGCCAGGGCGAGGGTGTAGGGGTGGAGGAGCCCTCAGGACACAGATATCTGGGTCAAGCCAGATGGCGATGAAGGTCTCATCATCAGACGGTACGTGCCGCACCAAACTGAACAGCATATCGGAACATCAAGTCATGGCACACGAGGCAGGTGCATACGTACGTCTGGGTCGGGTGAGCCTTTATTGTGAGTGGGGAGTCCGGGGACCTTTCCCCAAGGACCGCGAGTGGGAGGGACTTGGACTAAAGGGAACCCCTTACAACTGGTGCATTGGCCGGGAAATCGGCTAGGGTTGCATAGGACAATCAAGCCAGGTAGATGGAACACCCGCCAGGAATGACGGGGGTGGACCCTACACAGCAGACGCTGAGTCCGATCGTGCAGTTGCTGCAACAGCACCAGCAACAGTCTCTTAGGCAAATGAGCCTTTAGGAACACTGGTTGCAACAGCCCACTAGGGCACCGGGAACTTTAATGTACCGAAAATGACCAGGGAGGACGATGTGGAAGGCTTCCTGGAAGCCTTTGAGCGGGCGGCATTAGCCGTGGGGTTGGAGAAGGCCAGGTGGGCAGGACAGGTGGGGGTCCTATTAGTGGGGCCTGCACAGGCTGCCTACCGGGCATTATCCCGAAGTGAGGCTGCAGATTATGACCAGGTGAAAGCCAAAATTTTGCAGAGGTTGGCTATAACCCTGGAGCGACACAGATGAGCCTTCCCAGGAAGAAAATCAAAGGAGGAGAAGAACCCACGAGTTTTGTGGCAGAGCCTGACTGATAGTTTGAACAAGTGGCTGCGTCCAACGGTGGCATCAAAAGAGGAGATCTGTGATCAGATTTTGTTGGAGCAGTTCCTGGGTGATCTAGAAGACAACACCCAACAGTGGGTCAGGTGCCATGGCCCCACGACAACACGCCAGGCGCTCCAGTTAGCCGAACAGTTCGCTGCAGCACAAGGGGCCTCGCGACCAGAGAAAGGTATGAAGGGACGGGAGGTACCCGTCAGGGGAGTCAAGGAGATCCGAGGAGACAAGAGGATGTCGGGGACGGGCCCTCTTTGTTTTCTCTGTGGAGGGCGCGGTCACATAGCGAGAGTGTGCCCTCAGAATACCAGAGGACGAGATGGGAGTAACAGTCACCATTGGGAACTGGCCCCGAAGGAGAAGGAGGTCTTGGACGGGGAACCCATGGAATGCGGGGTCGGCGCAGGAACCCCTCCAGTGGTGCAGTCACTACCCGAGGTTCGGGTTTGGGTCAAGGGCCGTCCGCTGACAGCCATAGCAGACACCGGTTATGCACAATCCTTGGTGCGACCGTCCCTGGTCGAGTGGAGGCAGGCACCCCGGTGTACAGGAATCCACCTGGTGTGCCTGCATAAACGTAAAGCCTATTTCGAAAGACGCCTATTGGAGGTGCGGGTACAGGGGAGATGTCGACAAATCCCAATCGGGTTGAAGGAGGATATATTATATCCCATGATCTTGGGCAGAGATTGGCCCGAGATATTTGGGATTATCGCTGACTTCACCCGCTCTGGAGCCCCTTCGGGCAGATTGGCCGGAGAAATTGAGCCAACGGTGGAGGAGGAATTGGAGGACCTGACGAGTAGCAACCTATTCCAGGAGGTGCAAGAGGTGGATGTTGAGCTACGTCCGTTCCGAGAGGTGGAAGAAGGAGATCAGGAGTCGCAGGTGAGCCCCCCCGCA
>NW_017729024.1:20466111-20480469 GCF_001723915.1 Gavialis gangeticus | reverse complement strand
GGAGTGGGAGGGACTCGGACTAAAGGGAACCCCTTACACTTAGCCTAAAGGTTTTCTACGATTAATTGATACAATCTTAACTCAAGCACTTGTACAACATTCTTCTTTGGGGGAGTAAACTTCGTTATAGGCTTAGACTTTTGTTTCTTAATACAGATAAATCTTTTTAGCTACCACCTGATGATATTGCTGAGGGCTATTGTACCTTAAATTATACCACCACAAAGGGACATACCATCGAGGGACATTCCTTGAGATATTGTCATACAACTACATAAATAATATATGCCTTCATACATTGTTATGAAATTATCTTTGCCATGGGGCTAGTTGAAAAGCACACAATGCTATTCACTTGACTTATTACTTAATATAGTGAGTGCATGTATTATTTTGTTTGAAAATACAGTTACTTTGTTTCAAATTAAATATTGCCCTGCAACCTAGATGAGGTAAGATGCAAAATACTGATCTATTGAGGCACTGTACTGTGCTGCTCTTTCCTTTCTTTGGCTATCTTAATGAATCCAAAACTTCTAAAACAGAAAGTATATTTTTACTTTCCCTTGTTGTAAAAAAGCAAATAAATTAATGAAATCTAAAGAAAATCTCAATTAGATTGCAAAGAGCAAACAAATTGCAAAAAGACAACAACAAAACAAAAAATGTAAAACCAGTCAATAATGTTACATTTTTCCCCTTGTCCAGGAATGCCAAGATGTGATCGATTATCATTACAGTTAATCACTTATCCAAGGAAGCCAACCAAGACATTTCTTTGTTGTCATGGATGATCTTGCCAATTGGAATTATTAGGTCATTGAGGCTGATGTGAATTGCCAGGCCTGCTTTTGTGCGCACACTTATTTCAGCTGCTGTAACAAAATCAGAATCTGTGCCTACGCAGTGCTATTAAGGTAATATCCCTCAGTTCCCGTAGCATATGAGATGTGAGTACATGCAGACAGAAACATGGATCTCAGGGCAAACTTTAAGACAAACTGGCCTGTAAATTTATTTTCTTAAACACTGACAAAAAACTAAAGATGAGGTGGCCCAGTGTCATTTGAAACCATGCTGTTCAACTGGTCCATTTCCCTACACAGTATGATGCATGTAGACAGACAAAACTATTTCTGATGTCTGGAATGCTTGCAACCAGTTGGCTTTTGAAGAATGCAGAAGCATACAGCACACAGTCAAAACATTTTTCTGGTAATGTTGATGCACTGCAGAAATCTCATAAAACTGCCATGTTGAGCTGTGCTCTGTTTCGTGGTCTTCACTGTAAAGGTTATGTTAGCCCTGGAGGGCACCTGGCTTATCACAATAGTGATTTAATGAAACCTGTTATAATTTCAAAGGAATCTTTTATAGTTTTAAATTGACAGAAAGGATGGATACTTTGACAGAAGGAACCTATCAGTTATCAGATTAATTTGATACATGATTGGCTCATTAAAAACACAAAGAAAGATCTACAGAAACATCTTGAAGGTGGAGATACAGAACTTGGTGTCAGCAATGATTACCTCCTCCTTTCCCATGCACCACAAACCTTTCCAGAAAACAGAAGAGATGTTGATCTACTTTTCCCCTAGTTTGTTTATTGAGCTTATAGGCCTTCCTTTTAAAAAAATTATTTACTGTAATCCTTTTCTTAAATAACGTCTCCAAAGCAACTCTTCATTTCTCAAACATTAGACACTGACTGAGGTGCTCAGAGGGGCAGCAGGGGCAGCAATTTAAATGCTGGAACAACTAGAAACTGGGTTTAGGGAAGCTTTTTCCAATCCCTGTTCCTGGCCCAGCTGGCTTCCCTTTGTCTGTCTGTCTCCCACCACCCAACAGAGTGGGAGGGGGCAGGGATGAATCTGGGGCCTCCCCTTTGATCCCTGCTCCACTGAAAGTTTAAAACCAACTGCCTGGCAGTGGCAGCAGCATCTCTATTCAGGCAACAGTGAGGAAGTCAATTAACTTCATGGCTCATGATAATCTACCTGATCCCTTCTCAGCTATTCATTTCATGGGTATTAATGACCTTCTCTTCTTTTTGATGGGCTTGAAGTTCCACCAATCAAGCTATCTTTTTTCTGCAATTCTGTTGCCTGTTAGCAGCACCTGGTACTTAAGCTCCTATCTTACAGCCCAACAGTCTGTTTTTAGCTCATTCCAATTAAATTATATTTGTTTTTGCTTCAATCTTAAACTGAATAATACAGCTCTAGGGCCCTAGCAGATTAGTAAAGCTTCTAGTTTCTTTTTAAATGGAAAAAAATATGTATTGTTTTGTATGTGATGATGCATCTCACCATCTGTAACCCACTTTTCAAAATTCTAGATCCATCCATAGCAGGGTGCATGCAAGGGGAAACAGGCAAGGGGCAATACCACTCTCTGTGCTTGGCTTCTGATGCCCAGCAGTCAAGCAGAGGGAGCAGTGGGACAAAGTCCTTACCCACTTCTCAGAATGGGCACTCTTGTATTAGCAGGAGGCAGGGAGTAGCCGGCAGCTGCTTCTCCCCTCCTCTCCTGGTTTATGGGAGGGGCAAGAGCAGTTGTCCCATGCTTCTTCTCCAGACTGTGACCCCAGGCTCAGGAAGAAACAGGAGTCTTTCCCCTGGCTGCACTCCTCTTGGTCCCCAGGAGGAGTTAAGTCAGGGGAAAGTGTGCAAATGTTTAGTATCCCAGTAGAAACTCTCCTGTGAACAATTTCAATCTGTTTTTTCTCAAGTTGTTTTTCTCCTGCAGTGAACTTTTTTGCTCCAGGAGAAAAAGCTGAACATCTGTACATTTTTGTTTTCTACCAGGAGAATATCATTATCATTCTCCTGGTACAAACTGAATGTTTATAGATGACCTCTCTTTACCATCTGCTTTGGGGAAAACATTTATACTGTTAGGCTGAATTTAACCACTAACACTGCTTTTAAAAATGCATGATATATTATGATGGGTCTTGTCTGGCTACAACGTATTTTAATATAATACTCAGGGCTGTTGGGATCTCATGGCATTCAACCTCAGATTTTGTGGCAAGAGCAGAAAAGTTATGGAGCAAAATGTTGCAAAGTTCACAGCTGTAATGTTAACAAAATATTAAATCTAACTTTACTGCTTCCCTCAATCTCCTATATGTTATTTCCATAAACAAGAGCCTGTTCTAAGGGTTAACAGTGCTTTCTCACATCTCAGTCCCTTTAAAAGGGGTTATAGATGCTTTCTGTCAGCAATACATTCTGGGGAAGGTGCAAAAATGTTTTTTAAAAGACGGGCTTCATAAAATGTATCCTCTTACTCTGTCTCTTACTCCCCTCTCTTAATTTGTTCCCTTAATGTCTGTCCTTGTTTCTCTCTTGCAACTATCACCTCTCCATCTCCTGATTTTCCTTCTCCCCAACCTCCTTAATGTCCTATTGATTATCTTTACCTCCTTACTTTCTTCTTTTCTTCACTCCCTTTCTGTGATCTGCTTCCATGCCATTTTCCAGAAATTTAGGGTCAGGTAGCAACTGACACAATGCAGTTGGACAAAATATGGGAGAAGGGTCACAAATAGCCTACATGCTTGTTCAAAACCGAGCCAAAAAGTGGATGGAACATGAAGTCTTCAGAAGGACCAGTCTCCAATGGTAGCTGTTCCTAAAGGTATCATGAACATAGTTCTATTCCTTCACATTAACTAATACAGCATTTAAAAGATTGTAAAGGTTGGACTGCAGAACATGTTCCCTGCAAGCCCAGACTTGGCCAGAATTCTTACTCACACACTTGAGGCAGAGCTGTCCTTCTGGAACCCCAGGGTGGCACACTCTACTCCTCAGATGCTGGCACTTGGTGGCAGTCATCCTTATTAAAGGAGAAGTCTTTTATTCCTTTCTCTTTCTGTTTCTTGTCTTTGGGAGTTGTGGCTTGAGCCTACTGTTGCTATCTCAGTTGTGATCTTCAGAGAAGCTCACAACTGGAAAAATGACAGTGCGAAAAAGACTAATAATTTGTATCCAATCCCTGACTGTACCATTTTGGTACTACCCATTTTTCCTCTGTCTTTAAGATGGAAAGATCCCAGGTAACTCCCCATTTTAAAGCATCATGAAAATGACATATCCTCAAGGGAACCACATTGAAATTGTAGGACACGAGTCTTCCAACACTACTGGAGTTCCCTGAACTCCGTTACCCCTCTGTCCTACTCAGTGGGTGTATCTCCATGTGCACCGTACTGTGGAGTAGACTAATTAGCTCCACAGTAAAGCATCTCTGTCTACATGTGTGCCAGTATAAGGGTGAAGTAAATTAATTAACTCTGTCACAAGATAGTTCTGTCGGGTAAAATACTATCTTACTTGAGTAATTAACTGCACCTGAAATGCATATGAACATGGGTAGGGGGCAGATTCCTGGCTTCTGCCTAGGCACAAAGCTCCACAGGTTTTACATGCTTGCGCCCCAGCCAGCCCCAACGCTACCACATGGAGCCTGAGGCTAAGGCCCCATACCTCCTGCCAGCCCAGACCTGCTCGACCCCAGCTCAAATTACTGCTGTCCCAGGCACATGTGTAGATGCTGCATGTGGGAGCAGTTTATTCTGGCTCAAAAAGTTCCAGAGTTTATTGCTTCACCTTAATTTTGGGTGTAGAAGTTACTGAGCCTGTGTAAGCAAATCAACAGTTATGCTAGGTCCAAAAACCAAAGGAAATGCATTAAAAGCTTATGAGTCAAGCCAAAAGCTGGAAGCAAGGAAGGTGTATATCTCTCATTGAAATAAGTGGGCAAAGATTATGGCTACTTAAAAAAAATGGTTCTAATTTGCGGGTCCTCTAGTTCTGGATGTCCACTTTCTATTGGCTATATTTTCAGACTGCCACCAAGTTATATTAGTCATCTTTGGCCAGATTTTTAGAATGTTTCCGACCTAACCACTTCCATTTCCATCATTTGGGCAATCAAGGTTTGGGCACTACAAAATTAAAAGATATTTCTGAAAAATTAAACACTACACTTGAATACTTCAAAACTTACAACTGACTGTGAAATTTGAAAAAGTTCATTTCTTTGACCATGGAAACATGCAATTTCAATAAGAAATTTCTTTCTCTTTATTTCCTGTAGTCATAAGGAGAGAAAGTTTCAATGTTCCTATTCTTTCATAATTGAATTCACCAGTCCCTTTATACACATAACTTGTCTTATTGCTGTGTGTTCACTGAACAGTGTGCATAATATATTGATACTTGCAGATTAAGACATGTTGCTATTATTCCATCCTTAAAAAGGAACCCCTCCCCCCGTGCTCTGTTTTAGACATTATCAGGATTGCAATGGGAGAACAGTTAATGGCATCCTATTACATCTGCAGAGGCATGAGTTCAGGTCCTGCTCCAGTACCCGGCTAAAGGTTGCATTTACCCAACCCAGCAGGGATTAACTAAAGTGCACTTGGTCATTCAGGATGAGGAGTTAAAGATGGCTAGACATGATGCTAGCTAAACCATTGCCATGTCAGTCACTTGCTAAAAAAATTGCCATTCTATACTATGCTAAACCCATGGGCTGCTAGGTCTAGGAGGCTCTTGGGCTAGGGACAGAAGTTACATATAAACCAGTTTAAGTGATCAGAAACTGGTTTAAGCCTATAGCAGAACATAAGCTCAGTGCACATAAACCAGTTTATGCAATGGTTTAAGGTAAACCTAGCTGAATGTAGCATCAGACCTAACTGACTTGTGTCAAACTGGTTTATGAAACTTCTGTCCCAGACCCCTTCCTGGATCAAGTTAAAACACAGTCCCCTAGCATCCCAGCATCCTGGGCTGGGCAGTGCTGTCTGCTCCAGCAAAGAAAGATTGGGGGCAGGGAAGGTAGGAACTGCCTGCCCCCCCAAGGCAAACCACAGCTGGGGGTCTAGGGCTAGAGAGGAGAGTTAAACTTCCCTTCCCCTGAGTCCAGAGCTGCCCTACCCTACTAAAAACTTTGTTGCTGGCTGTGACTGTGGACTACAAATCTTAGAGGCACCTGGAAACAGGAAGAGGAAATGATGAAACTCTGTAGAGGCCTGCTGCTGTGATGTTGGACTGCAAATCCCAGAGACCTTGGGGGCAGCAGGAAGAGGAAGAAAACACACAGCCCATGCTGGCTACCTGCCAGAGACCCATGCTCTAGTGTCCCATCTCCCCGTTCCCCACTCCTCCCCGGCTTTTGGCCTAAGTCATTGCAGGTATGTGGCTGCATTTCCTGAATCAAAAGTGAATGTCTGTCCAGTTGTTTCTCATTTTAATCTCTGCAGCTTAGGCTAACCTGCAAAGACTGAATTGATTCAGCCTCAGGCTTTTTGACTGTCTGTGCTTAGGCTTGGTGTGTGATAGCAATTCAATCCAAGTCAATTAAATTAATTTTTCAAGTATGATTTTCTGAGATACCATATTCAAATAGTTCCATAAAATCCAAGTACTGTATATTATACTAGCAATTTAGTAATACTACTGCATTAATAAAGTAATCAGGTTTATGCCTCAGAAGCTATGCCAGTTTACAATATCTCTTTACAAATCACACTGCCTGTCACTAATAGGTCCAGTATCCTCTACAAGTTTTAAAATATTTATCACTAAGAAAAATCAGTTTGGCCTTTTCTCTTATTTATGAAGTCATAAATATAAATGAGAACAAATGTTTAGGCAAACTGCAGAAAAATGGGGTTTGAACAACAGAGAGGATAAAAAGAACACAGAGTATATGACAAAATGAGATTTGTTAGTCAGAGCTCCATAGTGTTTGTTTACTTTTTGATAATTATATCCTGTTAGTGAATTAAGTGTTCATAAAAGTAAAGTGAATCACATGTAGTTCTGATAAGGTTGAGCACAGTGTGTGATACAGAAACCTTGAGATTGTTGACTGGGTGGAAGATGTAGTGTTCTACTTGCTACATGGTTAGTTTAGCTTGGATCCTTAGTTATAAGTACTTTTATATGAATCCTAAATTCATATCTTTATTGCTCAGAAGTTGCTCATCCATCAGTTATATTTGCAACAGAGAAATGTAAATGCTCATGAAGTACTATGGTTTTTGGCCATCATTTCCTTCCCTTCTTTTATTTTGAATAACTCAAAATTTAATAGCATTTGGCAGATGGGCTGATTTGAATGAATTAGATGTTCTGTATTGTTTTTTCATACATATTGATCAGGGGCCAGGATGCTGTATTTATTATTTGTGTGCAGTCTGACAGCTTGAGCTGTGCCTACTCTTGTAGCTTTAAGACAGTAGGACAGATCCCAATATGCCCAACAACATGCTTGGGAGAAAAAAATCTGATTATGATTTAATTTAAACCAAAAAATACAACTTGCATGAAGACTGATAATTTAGAAATGATGGGAGATTTTCCATCTGGACTTATCCTTTAGGCTTTAGTTAAAGTTAATATCACAACTCCAGTTATGCCAGGCTAAGGTCCCTAACAAAAAGTGGCTTTCCATGCCAAACTGTATGCTAGTTTTGTGAAATAGATGTATGTGTGATGTAAAAAAGCAAAAGGTATATTTAGGGGTCTACCTAAATCATAGACATACTTACCAATTTTTGTGGGTTGATCACAGCATAAAGTTCTAATTTTGCGGTCATTTCACGGTGGCCCCACCTTTTGGTGCTGACTGGTGGAGAGGCCCCACCCCTCGGTGCAGAATTTCAGAGAGACCCAGGGGGAGGAAGAGGGGATGAGGGGGCAGCCACCAGCTTGATTGTGGGCTGCCCTTTGTGCAGCCCTGCCCCTCAGTGCTGATTGGCAGAGAAGCCATGGCAGGGGGAGGAAGGACAAGAGGGCAGCCAACATCTTGCCTACTGCCCTTGTGCTATCTTGCCAGCTGATGCCTTCCGCTCTCAGCAGTGAGGACCACTAGGGAGCAAACATTTTATCTTTATTATTTTTTTTGTTGATTTCACAGACAATCCCAGATTTCATGGTTTCCATAAAATCCACAAAACCATGAATTAAGTAGGTCCATAGGTATATTTGTGCTCATGGTTTAAATTTTACAATCTATACAGAAGGTTGTTTTTTGCACAGTAGAATTCAGGTCTGTTGTACCTTGGAAGACTCCATTGGGCCCTGACAAGACACTGGATAGATGAGAGGCTTTACCTTTATGACAGCAAGGAAGTGAAACCTGATTAAGAGAAATGGGAAATAAATTTTATTTGGGCTATAATGCACTTTTTGTTTGTTTCTCTTAGTAGCTATTTAAATCAATTGCTATACCGGCAATGAGTTTTAAAAAAAGTTATATAAGTTTCAACATCCAAGCCCTTTCATTTAAGGATGGAAAAAACTAAGCATTGTTAAGACTGGGCTTCACTTGATCTTCCTGGTGAAGTGTTCCTCTGCTGAAATCCTGCCACAGAAAAATACTGAAAAAATACTCTGATTCTTGCTTGTAGCTTAGGCCAGTGGAGTTGGAGCATCTTTAAACGTTGTAGTTTGTTCAACAAAGTATATTCCTATATGGAAGACAGTATGATTTGCAAAGAGAATAAAGAGTCAGGAAACAGAACTCTTAACTAGTTTTCCTAACTTTGCTACATATATATAAAACATGTCATGAAACAGCTACTGAAATTTCTCATGAAATTTTGTCATAATAACAAAATTGTGGGGTGGTTTGTTTTAGTCTGGTTTGAAAAACTCTGTTGTTTAAATTTATGTTGTTCGTCTTAAACAAAATCACTTTTTTATACTGGGTAAAAGGAAAAATAGTTGAAGTTAGAAAGCTGAAATTGGTTAGTAGACACAAGCCAAAGTAACACCATGGGGAGTCAGATCCATACACTGAAGCACAGGAAACAAATTAATTCATATGTCTTTCCATTGTAAATTATGTAATGTGAAAATAAGCAAATTTTCAACCATTGATCTCTATATGCCACTACATTTAGAAGAACCTAGCATTCCCAAACAAATCTGACTACTCTCTAATAATATAGAAATTTGCATTTATTAATTCAACACAACATAGCTCTTCCTATACAAATTCATTGTTATTTTTTATTCCTGTCTGTAAGTTCCTGATTAATTTATCTTCTTAAATAGGCTTATCACTATATTCCTATCATTGAACATTTCTTGATCAAACATGCCTCTTAACCGTAAAGTTTGTCATTGTACCATTCCTGTTGGATATCTCCCAAAGATACTCAGCAAATGCTCTGTATGATGGGAAGTTATAATTCAACAGTTAGTCTATGATGTAATTTGACCATTTAAACCTATGCTGATGTAGCAACATAAGCCTATGCTTGAGGCAATGTTTTAAGCTTTTAAATCTTAAAATCCATGATTTCTTAGACACAGGAAGAACTGCTGTTTGAAGGCAATCCAAGGAGGGGGAGGTGAGTAGACCTGGCAGATGTCAATGGTAATAACAACCTCCCTTACACAATCTTACCCATCAAACGAGTATAGTTATTCAGCTGTATCTTGAAAAAAAGCTTGTGTTTTATTTTCACTCAATTTCCCTTAAGATGTATGCTAAAAAACCCCTATATGTAATACTGACAGAATATAAATTTATAGTACAGTGTCTATAAAACCAAAGCTAGGATTCTATAACCATGATTTTGATTTCTAATAATGTCATGTTACATTAATTTACATTTATTTGACATTTACATATATTTTAAATTGTCCTTACACTGTCAGAGTGAAGTAGTTTTCCTAATATCAATGAGATGCAAAGACTACATGGCTCTTGTGATTTAACTGGATATATTCTGCAGCTTAATGTTAACCCTTTGAGATACAAAAGCCAAAACACATCAGAAGAGCTTAACTGTTTATAATACTTGAATGGTTGCTATCATGTAAGAATAGGGTGAGTGGCCAGAAATAAATTAAAGAAATATTTCAAAGCAACATTTTTTTATTTCAATAGGACTGCTAAAAAAAAATGTATTTCAAAAAGTAGTATTTTCCATGAAAGCCAAATGGGACCATCCAGAAGAGGTCTGATCAATTACTTTTGAACAGGATAGATTTAGCCAGCTTTTAAAGCAAAGATAAAAGGGATAGGTGCAAAATATTTGCCAAAAAGCATTAATTTAGTCAAAATCTGTTATCTATACACCAAGGGAATCAATCAATCATTGTTTGTTTGATTCCCTTGGTGTATAGATCCTAAATCAATATGTTTATATGTGTGCAGCTAAGAGTAAAATTTGGCTCCCTGTTTGCTCTGAGTTATGCAGGTACCCTAAATGGTTGAATTTCTTTGCCTGTGAGAGCAGTCTCTTAAAGTTCAGGATTTCTAAATACTTAGCAGTGTAGAGACATGCTGTGGAAGGTGATGGACTCTGACCTCTAATTTCAAAGCTGTACATACCTCTAGTAATTTTATATATATGTGTATATATATATGAGGACAAGGAGGAAGAGGTGAACAAAGTGTGATAAAACTTGTTCATGGAAATTTTTTTTATCATCACTTTAGAAAACCAACTGAATTTGTAACAAGAGGTTGCTTTATCATAGATTTGGCTCAGAGTGTCAGTACATTGGCAAAGTTCTCCCATGAAAAGTAATAATGGCAGTAAGAAATACAAAACAATGCACATGACAGGAGGATTAGAGAGTATGTGGCTATAAAACTTCAATACAGTGTTGCAGATGTATAGATAAAAGCCTTCATAAAGGAGGACTTGACTCGCAAAGTTAGAAATGTATCACCCTGCCAGTAATTCATTTATATGAGAAACCAATCTATTTCTGATATTGCTTTTACCTACTAAAAAGAAATGCAATTTATGTACATGCTTTGATTTTATACATAAAACCCCTTTATACTTTAAAAAAAAACCCAAAGAAAACAAAGCAAACCATCTTCAGACTTCTGGTCAAGGAAAGCTGGTGGTAAGGTTAGGTTAATGTTCTAGTTGTTTAGCTCAAGAATGCATTTCCTATTTGCACAGGAGCCAAGTTCACTCACTCAGATTTTTACTAAAGCTATAGTCTTTTGAACATGTTGCACTTGGACTTCCTCCCTGCCAAATAATTCTGAATGACAATGTGCATGCCGGTGAGAATTGAGTGAAGATTTCTTAGTATAAGGTGACAGAATGTATCACCCTCCCCCACATCATGCTAATTGTAAAAACAAAGGTACAGATAATTTTGGATTAGTATCCAGCCTTTGGGGTATATCTGCTACTTGTAACATCTCAGTTCCTCTTCTTGGATAATTGTGATGATTCCATATTTTTAAAATTGTAGCAGGAAGAAAATGGCTGATGTAGGAGAGAGTTCCTGGTAATGCAGACAGATCATAATCTACTACTGTTGGCTACTACTGTGGACTGCTGCACCCTTAGAGTATCCCACTGAGTATTTTATCTGCTAGACCAGAATCGAAATAGGCACCAGGGCTATCTTAGTTTTCACCATCATGGCAGCTAATACTAGGAGTGAAAGATGGGCAGATCTAGAGTTTTAAAAAGGGGGTTGCAGATGGTGTGTACATCATCATGTACACACAGTCATCATCATGTACAGCTAAAAACAGTCTGCAGGGCTGTGAAATAGGAGAGAGACATTACCAGGAATGGCTAACATACACAACACTTAGAGCAAAAGTATATGCTATGGGGTTAGTCCTATATTATTCAGCTTAAGATCAAAGCAAAAACAAATATAAGTGTTGGAATGTGCATTGATTTGCTAGATTATATATAAAGAATTTAAAAAACACAACTAGAAAAAATATAGTCAAAACAATCAACAGATATTGTGTTGTTAGTCCTATAGTCATTATAGTTAAATGTATGTCTCTTATTCAGATTCATAAAACAAAAAGCTAGCCTTCTTGAGCTTCTTGACAGTGCCTCCAGTGCTTAACTGTCAGTCATTTTTACACCTGAGTTAACAGTACTACATCTGACTTAAGGTTTTTATCCAGAACTAAAAACAGTCTGCAGGGCTGTGAAATAGGAGAGAGACATTACCAGGAATGGCTAACATACAGCAAGCTGAAGAAGAAATGATAGTTTGAATAGTGGAACATTAATACTATTAAAAAGGATAAAGAGTCATTAGCACCTGCATAGTGAAGAGAGATTAGCAGGAAGCAGGGAGATGGTAATGAGCCAGGAAAACGATTGACTGTCTCAGCACTGTTTGAATAGAAATGCCACTGCCCTTTCCAGGCAATTGGTTTAAATGTTTGGGTGGAGGTTGAATCAAAGGAGGGTACAACTGCACCATTGTGACCCCCTGGATCCATCTCTGGAGTGAAATCAAACCATTAAACTGTATTGACAGACTGATTCTCTAATGCAATGTCAGCCTGTTTTAGGGATTTTTTCCCATTTCCTTTCAAAAATTACTTACTTACTGAAGATAACTCTGCAGAAGTGTTCTATTTTAAGACATTTTACAGAGCAACACCTAAGAAAATCACTAGACACATGTAATGATTCCTATTAAAGACTATTTATCAATAACCATGTTTTCACAGTATTGTCTCTCAGATACTTTTCCTTATATACAGAGTAGGGGGGAAATATTGCATCTTATACATTACTATGCAGTTACTATACTTAAAAGTTGACATTTGCTGACAGATGTAAATTAAATAACCCAATTATTTTATTGAATAAAAACACCTTTCATTTGTATCAGTTAGATTTGAACCTTATATATGGGGATCTCCAGCAAAGAAATTAAAAGGCTCAGGCACAGAACATAATATAAAAAGTACTCAAGCTCTCCAGCAGGTCACAAGTCAGAAATAGCATAGGATCTCTACTGGATATGATCCACACAGTTTTTCCATAAGACGCAGTGGCAGAACAAACTGAAACCCTCCAAGAGAGAACACAGAAAAGTCTTGGAAAACTTTGAATAGTTAAACATTTGTTACTAATATCAGATGACTTTACCAATTTTCATAAACACAGATTGTGATTATACTCTCTAGTCATACTTAGGGCTTCATGATTTAATGTAAGTTGGTCATGTCCCACAGGCAGAGCTGGATTTTAAACAATGTGGATTAAGTTGCTTCTCAAAATGTCAACAGGTAAAATAAATCTGTCCAGGAAATTTATTAACAATTGCCGCTTTCTGCCTTGCTCTCTGTATTTGTGAGAGGCAGTTCTGATATTGGATAATGTGAACACAGTATGAGCATGTATAGACCTGAGTAGCTTCTTATTACCATATCAATGCACTGTTAACAGAGGAGGAAGAAAAAAAATCTTACTTTGAAACATTAGAAAACAAAGGCGGGGGAATGTAAACGTATGAGTTTTTCCATTTATTTCAGCTGGGAGAGGATTTCACCCAAACTAGTTAAGGACAGATCAGTATGTTCAAACTCTATATTTGCTTTCATGTACCTTCTCAAATATTTTCTTTGTATATGTTTCTTATGTTATTTCCTCTTTTGGAAGAGCAGAGGGAATACTCAAGGTGAGCTTATTACGTCAGTCAATTTCCCTCCTCAGTGAAGGTAAATCAAGGAGAAATATGGCTCATTGTTCTTAACAAAGTAAGCAAGAGAAATGATTAAACTGATGTTTGAAGGAGCATAACTTGCTGTGTATCAGCTCTCTCTTTACAGTAAAGAGGAAGAGGTTTTAGGGTTTTATTGTTATTGTCTACAAAACTGGAAAATAATAAAATATTTCATACTCATAGGCCAGCTAAAGACATCACATTTTTTTCAGGTTTAATAGATTTCATAGATTTCATAGACATTAGGGTTGGAAGGGACCTCAAAAGATCATTGAGTCCAGCCCCACGCCGAAAGGGCAGGAAGTCAGCTGGGGTTATAGGATCCCAACAAGATAAGCATCCAATTTACTCTTGAAGGTGTTCAATGTAGGTGCTTGAACCACCTCCGATGGCAGGCTGTTCCAGACCTTGGGGGCTCGGGCAGTAAAGAAATTCTTCTTTATGTCCAGCCTGAAACGGTCTTGTAGTAGTTTATGACCGTTTGACCTCATCATTGCTTGGGGCGCTCTGGTGAACAAACGTTCCCCCAGATACTGGTGGTCACCCCTGATAAACTTACAGGTGGCCATCAGATCACCCCTGAGCCTGCGCTTTTCCAGGCTAAAGAGCCCCATAGCTCTCAGCCTGTCGTCATAAGGTCTGTTTTCCTGACCTCTGATTATGCACATGGCTCTTCTCTGGACTCTCAAACTTCTCCACATCCTTTTTGAATTGTGAAGCCCAAAACTGGACACAGTACTCCAGCTGTGACCTCACCAAGGCCGAGTACAGGGGGAGAATGACATCCCAGGATTTGTTTGAGAAACATCTATGGATGCAAGCCAGCGTTTTGGTTGCTTTGCTAGCCGCAGCA
>NW_017729024.1:20454077-20465527 GCF_001723915.1 Gavialis gangeticus | reverse complement strand
GTACCCTGGGGTGTAGATTGTCAGGGCCAGCTGACTTGATAGTATCCAACCTCTCAAGGTGTTCCTTTACGAGGCCAGCATTGATGGAGGGCAGAGGATCTCCCTCACCCGGACCTCCCTGTCCCATAGCGTATAAATATAAATGGTAAGCCTATACCTGTAGCAGAACAGAAGTGTGGTACATAAAAGTGGTCTATACCTGTAACAAAGCAGAAGTTCCACACACACAAACTGGTTTAAAAATGGCCAGATCTAGGCTAAAATTTGCTCCTCCCACAAAGGATAAACGTGTGTTCTGTTTGCTTCTGATGTAAACTACACTGCTTAGAGAAAAACTGCATAACTTAGATTCTACGTTAGGCATTTTGAATGTCTGTTCCATAGCCAGAATTAATTTTTTATCAGACGGTATCAGAATCCTTTCTGAAGATGGCTAAAACATATTATCCCCATTTTACTGATGGAGCAACTGGGGCTTCAAAATTAAGAGACTTGACCAAGGTCACATACTGTGACCATGGCAATACCTGAAAATAGAACTCATATCTGAACGTTGATCTTCTGCCTTAACCACCACATCCTGTTTCCTTCCAAACACTGTTTTTCAGATACATTTTGTCATTTCATGGTGCTGTTTGTGCAGATTATTCATGTCAAATATATTAGTAATCTCAGTGGAAGAACACAGATTAAATATGTGAACCCCAGGACCCATGTCAGAATATTATGTCTATATTGCAGAACATGCATATTTTTAAATGTTGTAGTCTCTGGGCTTGTAAAACTGAAGGATGAGTGTATATAGGGAGCATCCACATGTGATGCTATGTTGCCATAGCAACATGCTACAGTAACGTAACATTGGCAGCCACAAACTGTGATGCCACAGCTAAGTCGCCGTAGCAACACACTCCCTTCGTATAGCGCATTGCTACAGCAACATAGCAGCTAAAAATAACTGATAATCCATTAGACTGAGCGGAGCTGATTATGAAATAAGAAAACATTATTCAGCTGATCAAATGCCAACACAAAAATCTTGAGAGAAATATATTAGAAATAATTCACATTTTCAATTATTTTAAAATAGAACCAATTACACAGATTTTTTTTTTGGCTCATGAGAAATCTTCATTTCAAGCTAGAACTTTCTGTGACTAAAAACTGACACAGGTTTTTGTACTTCATAGGTCTTTTATTGTGTCCAGAGGATAAGCATATTTTTAAGAAGTCACCTTCTGAAACACAATGGTTCAAATGCTAAGAATCTAATTCTTTCAGGGTTGGTTCAGGTTAATGGTGGGATTGCTTTACTGTTCAGGAGTCTACAGTTTTCCTTCCAACTTGTCATGTGCATAATATCCACCCGCTCTGCCAAGGACACTGAAGGACCTGGTTATACCTCTGAAAATATATTCTTGGATTTCAGCTCAAAAAATTTTGTGGGTCTTTTTTTTGACAAGATTTTGTTTTGAACCTACCTAGAACAAGTGGTTAGTAGTCATTTTCCCCTGCTGTTAAACAATATAATAGCATCATCCTGAAAATGAATGCAACATTCCTCAGCTTCTTATTAGAAGGGACTCTAACAACTCTGCAGTCTCAAGAAGAATGAGTTAACTGTAATTTTGCATAGTATATTTATCCTTCGGTATTCCTCTTTTTGTAATTTTGGAAATATATTTGTCACTTTTTAAGTGCTTTTTCTCTTTGGTAACTGGAACACCCCTGCTAGCTGTCAACTATATAAGAGAAAGGGAAATGCAAAGTGATGTCAAAGAAACTGAATGTGATAGAAATATTTGCATCCTCTAATCTCTTTTGACTTGTCATAATGGTGAAAAATTTTCACACAAGAATATTCTTGAAAAGTTGTCTTTAAAACTACAGATTGTCCCATGAAATCTTAGGCAGAAAGCATGAGATTCTGTGGAGTATGTCTTTGCTGTAGGGTGGACACAAGTGACAATTTTTCACCTGATCTTGCCACAGAAAGCAGTTTATAGCTGTGACCAAACACAAATGCACAGCTGAAGATAGCTTTAAAAATGGCTGACGGGTTGAAAATCTGACCCCTCATTGCATGAGGCATCAGATAAAGACATTACAAAATGCAGTGCCTTTTGTAACTTGAGTCTGCGGAGCCCCCAGTCTGTTACTGTTTTCAGAAT
This sequence comes from Gavialis gangeticus, assembly GCF_001723915.1. Lineage (NCBI taxonomy): Eukaryota > Metazoa > Chordata > Crocodylia > Gavialidae > Gavialis > Gavialis gangeticus. The sequence goes on along the minus strand of NW_017729024.1, from coordinate 20,463,356 downwards.
GGGATGGGGGAAAGGGAGTGAACGGAGTTCAACTGGGAAGGTTCCAGCCCCGCGTGGAGGGTGGGGTAGATATATTGGAGCCACCCTGAGGTGGGGGAGCTCCAATTCACCCACCCCACTTTTCAGCACCATCTGGGGAGCCCCAAGAATGAGCTCCAGCTGTTGATTTCCCCCCCCTCCCATTTTGCAACAGCAAGCACTAGGAAAGAGCCCTGGCCATTCCTTTGGGAACCTGGCTGCAAGCTCTGAGAAGCAGCTAAATTTCCCTCTCCCTTGGAACCAACAGTGAATTTCTGTTCGGTCTGGGGTGCCATTGTAACTCAGAACGCTTTGCAAAAATCCTTCTGAGTTACAGCTGGGAGCTGTACATATGTTTGCACCTCAAGGGATTACACCCTGATTGCCCTCATCTGAGTAACCATATGCAAGTATGGCCATTCAACAGTAGTTCTGGTCTTATTTGTGTAAGGAGCTAGGATTTCCCTTGGTTCTTGATGCTAGAGTAAACAGAGCCATCATGTTGCTGATCAAAAGGAGGCTCACCTGACTGCTGAGCACTGTAGTAAGTATACAGGCCTGTCATGCTTGACTGGGGAGGGGCTGGGGTTGGGGTTGGGGTTGAGGTGGGGGAGAAGAGGGGATGCTGAAGAGAACAGAGATGTATAACTGGATCCTTGGAAGGTAGTTTCAGGGCTGCTGGATACAGTTCCTGCACCAAAGGAGCCCTGAAAGCTACCCTGCCTGCTTTACCTGAAGTATAAGAGCTAAAATGGGTGTGAGGTTCTTGACCAAGTCCAGGAGGTGCTGTTATTGTACAGTGCCCTTGGATTGTATGTCACAAATATTAATTTACAAGCTATATGCTCCCCCTGTCCCAAATAGGGGTGAATGACCAGCAATACAAAATGTGGTTTAATACAACAATGAAAATCAAATCTGTTTCTGTTGTTTCTAAGGGAAGCTTTTATAATTTTTTCTTTTAATTACACTGGGAGATATGGGAATTGTTAGGAATAACTCCTACTAAGGACTCTTAATAAAAGCATAGTAGTAGTCTCCTAAAGATAGGAGTATTTACAATCATGCTTTGGGTGGCACACAGATACTGAGCTGAACTAGAACAAAGTTTAAATCAATCAATTTTAATAAGACAGTAAAGGTTCATTTTCTAAGAACCTAGACCCCCTAAAAACATGAGCACCAAGAGTTTCAAACGAGTATCTGAAGCAAAATTCAAACTGAAATGAGTGTCCTGATTTCTTTTCAGAGATACTGATCCCATTAAAGTCAATGCAAGTACAGCAATTTAAAAATAAGGCTAAGCCACTGATTTATATTTGAAATATAGATTAAATGGCCTAACCATTGGTAACAGTGTTTAGAAAAAGTGACCTAGAATATTAACTGTGATTCCACTGCATTGACTTGATAGTAACACAGAGAGATATGATTTTCCTTGTCAGGTTCAACCCTGGATTAAGCAGGTACAACTCTATAGGGCTAGGGCTAGACATTACATATAACCTGGTTTAAGTGATCCGAAACTGGTTTAAACATGTAACAGAACATAAGTTCAGCGCACATAAACCAGCTTCAAAATGGCTGAAACTGGTTTAAGATAAAGCTGGTTGAATGTAGTATCAGACTTAAATGATTTGGGTTAAACCAGTTTATGCAATGTCTGTCCCAGACCCCTTCCTGGTTTAAGTTAAACCAGAGTCCCCCAGCATCCCAGCTGTTTTGCCGCCCTGGGCTGTCTGTCTGCTCCAGAGAACAGAGCTGGCACTGCTCCTCTTCTCCCTAGCCAGAGCTCCAAGGGACACTGCAGGAACAGCAGGTTCTGCTTCCTGCACTGCTGAAGCATGGGTGCCCCCTCCTTCTCTCCCTCCCATCTCCCACAGCACAGACCCCAGCCTCACAGACCCTAGGCATGTGGTATGCTAGCTAATGCTGAGAGGTGTTTGTGTGTGTATGTCTCCAATTTCACTGGGACAGGCAAACAGAACAGTGTCTGCTTAGGGCTTTTTGGAGCTAATCCACAGGTCAGCTGGTAATGTCCCTCCATTCCTTCCTTGGAAAAAGCTGTTTAAGAGAGCATAAACTAATGAGAGGCTTTTATTTTCTTGATGGGCTGATGAACATGGTGTTATCATCCCCCTGCTGGTTTTATCATCCCCCTGCTGGTTTGCAGCTCTGTTAGGTTTGCAGACAGTAACAGATACAGTAACTGTATCTAGTCAGTTCTTTTGCTGGTATTTTAAATCATTGCTCCTTTGCAGTTTTAATAAAGTAGCTTTCTTTAGTTCTACCAGTGAATGTTCTTTCAAAAGCTCATTATCAGTTTAAAAGACTACTTTTATCACTTAGGGATCTTCTATTCTGTTACTTATCACCATAGCATTTATTTCTGTACATTAAAATTCATTCAGTCATGAAGGAAAAGTCCAGGCAAAAATATACTTAGTATGCTTGTATCTAATAAATCTTAGTCTGTCTCAGAATTAAGGTACTGCAGCAGCCACCTGCCTCCTTCAGCCTCTGTTCCATCCGCTGAATCCTCAGCCCTCCTTTCCACCTACTCTCCACCCACAGGCTACCACAACCACCTACGCTCTATGGCTCCAGCTTGGGCTTTGGCCTGTGGCATAAAGCACATGGTCACTCCAGTGCCTGCCTGGCCATGCTGTAGTGCACGGTGCCAGCAGCTCTGGTCCTGGGTGAAGCTGCCACCATAGCTGCTGCTGTGTGGCCAGGCTCTGGCTGGAGTGACTATGTGCTCCAGCTCCCAGGCCAGAGTGGGGCTGAAGCCTAAGCTGGAGTCACAGGGGGGAAGTGGTACCAACAGATGAGGAAAGGCAGAAGGGGCAGAGAAGGGGTACAGGCAAGGGGGGAGGTGCCCAGGGAAAAGCACCACATGGGTGAGGGCAGGAGCAGGGGGAAAGGCAGCAGGGGGCAAAGGGCAGGGTATAGGCCCTACTACTTCCGCTTCCACTGCCTTCTGCTTGGCTGCTGCTTTGCCTGCTGCAGCGGTGGAAGGGGATGACTCTCCAATATTTAGGTTCTAGACATGGAAAATTTATAAATTCTCCATGTCTAGAATCTAATTAGTGGGGGTCTTCTTAAATTCAAAGTCATCTTGGAGTCAGGTAAATTGGTACATAGTTACAAATAACATTATATATATATGAAAAATTAACTTAAAGGCATCTCTTACATTAAAAATCATGAGATGGTTGGTTTGTGCTGGCAGAAATAATGTTGGGGGCCAGGCATGGGGGCGTAGGCATGGAGGGGAGGGGTGTGGAATTCCTATAGTTCTCATATTTGGGTCCTTGGAACCAATCAAAACAGATCAGTCTTACCAAGGATAAACAGGCACATGCATGATAATCACTGATTCTCCCCAGCAGCCTATGCTGGTAGGGCTCCTGTGAAACTTGCTCATTTATTAAAGTTGGCTGCCCTTTTAGAGTCTCAGACTTCCCTTACTGGGAAATTAAACAGTTCCTCCGGCATCCCTTCTTTCAAAAGTATAGAACAAGTAGAAACAGCAGTCTATGCATTCATGAACTCTCTAGTTACAAATGAGCTGACAATGGATGTTGCCCACTGACTCTTCTTTATATAACAATGTGGTTGTCGTGTGAGTAAGCATCCAGTTAGAAATAGAACAGCCCAGGAAGGAGGAGGAAGCACAGAGAGGGGCCGGAGCTTACCTTAGAGCTATGGTTTTCAATATTGTCTTCAAGGCACACATTGATACCCAAGAGGTATCCTGTGAAAATGCCAGTTCTTAGTTTTCACTCATTTTTTGAGTTCAGAAATATAATCAAGTAATTTTTCTGTTGCAAAGAACTCAGATGCTAAGTACAGACATTTGGGGACGGTTAATTGGGTTCAAAATGGCTACCCAATTTAAATTTAGCTCTTCCCAGTGTCGACCTTACACTTATAGACCCAGTCTCAGTGACTGGAAATCAATCTAAACCTGTAACTGTACAAAAGTTCCATCCACAAACCAATCTATAAATTGCAGAACCCAGTTTAGGATAAATGTGGACTGCCATAGTATCAAACTTACTTGATTTAGGTCAAACCAGTGCATGGAACTTCTGTATACTTTCCCTGCGCAGTCCCAGGGCTGAGAAACCCCAGCCTCTGGCCCCAGCCCCAGCCCCAGCCCCAGGGCTACAATATTCACCCTCCACCTCCCCCTTGCTATTTTTGTCCCCTGGGTTTTTGCACCCTCATCCTGTAGCCAGGCCAAACAGTCTCATCCAGCCCCAACGCTGCAAGCCACTCCAGGTGCCACTGCTGCCATATCCAAGCAAATAAGTCCTAGTGCAGGTAAGGGTGGGAAGAATGGGGCTGTAACTTTGCTGAAAATAGTCACCTGCCCCTGCAAGCCCTCCTGCAGACCCCACAAGTCCCACTAGGCCCTCTTGGACCCCAGCAATACCCTGCAGATAGAACCATGCCCCCCACCCCAATTGCTTTCATGGGTCATGCCTGCCCCTCCACCCCACTTGCTGGTCAAGCCTACCTCCCAACCCCTTGCAGATCATGCCTGCCCCCCTGCCCCATCCATGAGTTGCATCTGCTCCCCATCCCTCAGTGGACCCCAAATCCTCCCCAGCCTGCTTGCCCCCCCAAAACCTTCTGCTAGCCCCCATCCTGATTTACCTGATATCGGGTGGCCATTTTGAACTGATTTAATCTCCCCTGATGCCCCCAAATGTCTATACTTAGCTAGAAAGGTCACAACACATCAGGGTGTTTATAACACTATGGATTCCTATTTGAAATCACTGTGTTTATCTTATAAAATAAGTTTGCTCACCTAATAGTGCTAACATTGTGTGGCACCCTGTGGCACCCTTGAGAGGATCTCAGAGAACCCTGATAGAAAGAAAGCAGGGCTACAACATGGGGGAAATCATAGGAGTAATACAGTAAGAGGCTGATATATAGGAAAGGAGGGTGTTGACCCTTAGATACATTCTGAGAAACAAAAACGATTCAAAGAGTCAGGCTCACAAAAATCAAATACTCACAAACATAAGGAGTACATTTACATCTACATTTACACTACATTTACATCTACATTTTTACTACCAAATTCAATCATGCAGAAAGTAAACAATACAAATGGGGCATATCAAGCAAATGATTAAAACTGATAAAATATGTATTTATCTAAAGAAATAACATTAACATTTGAAAGTTTTTAAAATCAATTTCTCTAAGTCCTAAACTCTCGAACAACCTCTAACAGTCTTTTCAGGACTTCTCACCTTGATTTCAAAATAAGCTTTAAAAAAGTGCTTATCTTAGTTCATCGGCAGACGAGCTTTTCAGTAAGAATCATAGTTCAAGGCTGAGAAGCAAAAATTCTGAGGTGAACCCAGATATTTATACTATATTGCCTGTCTCAGTATAAAAAAATTACTAAATAGGGTAAAAAATAGAGTTCCTTCTAATGGTGTTATGCTAATTAATATTGATATACTTTTTAAATTCTATATCTGATCTATATCTTGTCTGAAATTAGCCTTGTTTATCATCAAACCACTAAATGTATTCTAGGGGTTCGTTAGTGACCTTTAGCCTAGCTTTTTCCATTTCATCTTTCTTGAATTTTCTGAAATTTTTCACACAGTGTGACATCCTCTGATCTGATCATTTGCTTTGCTTCTTTTTCCTCGTAGCCAAATTTGGTCAAGTGAATGCAAATAAAATTATATTTATGTTATCATTAAGCAGCTGAGGGCCTACTATAGTCTATGGCTGTGTGTAGATGAAAGTTTTTAAACCCACCACTTCGATTTAGGATGAAGTAAACCCATGTGTTGTGTACACACCCCGTACTTACCTGCCTCTCCGGTGGCAGAAAGGGGAGGGCGAGCTGCCAATGGACAGAGCAGTCCCTGGGCTGTGGAGGGGGAAGGGGGTTGGTGCTTTCCTCCGTGTAAGCAGTGCCCCCCCCCAGGCAGCACCTACCTGCAGGCAACCAGCTTGGGCGGTCCCAGGGGGCACTGCAGCCACAGAGGGATGCACTGGGCCCCTGTGCAGCTCAGGCAGGCAGGCAGGCTCCAGGGAGAGGGTTGGGGGAATATCAGACTCATGGCTTTTCTTGGGCAAAGCCTGCCTTCCTGGGCTGCTGCCAGGCTGCCTGCAGGGCTTCCTGCAGAGCTGTGGGGCTGCACAGAGCCCCGTGCTTTACTCCACGGCTGTAGGGGCAGAAAACTAAAACTCCTTGGAGGAGTTTTAGTTTGCTGCACCCCAAGTCATTAAAGGTACATTATGCCACTGAATTTCCTACAGTGGCTGGAATTAATGTGCAATACACCACCGAGGTGTGCAAACACCGACACCATTAAAGCCGTGCAAAAACATTTAGCCTGCTTTAAAGTGTCATGCAAATGCCTCTTGTTTTATCTACACACAGCCTATAGGGGAAAGCAGGATGGGATCACAGGGAGCTCTGCCACGCAGTAGCGCTGGGCTTGAATCCAGAGTGTGGACAAGGATTTCCTTGCATAACCTCCCCTAAAGTTATGGACCTTGATCTATAGGTCAAAGGCTAGTGAACTTACAGAGGGTTCAAGACCACAACTACGTAAACAGAAAAAAGCAGACGTAAGGATTGCTTTACCTGTTGCTCCCAAGGTGAAGCAATGGACCCTAACTGCTTTGACAAGGTGTTTAGCATAACTTATTTTTATATAGAACTTAACATAAGTTTTATTTCAAAATAAATAAAACCTATGTAGAACCATAATATTCTAAAGTCTGCAAAAGCATTGCACTGTCCAGGCAGATTCTGCCCCTCAAGGCAATACCTGTTTTTCTACCCATGAAAAGGAGACATGCATTGAGTGAAACATAATAATGCTTTGTATTTCTATAGCTATTTTAGTCAAAGGCTTGTACAGATCTGTACATGAAAGAGAAATTCACCCTGGGGCTAAGGCCAGGCAACGGTTTGCGTACCATGTAAGTCACTGGTATTTAAGTCGCTGTTCTTGAGAAGTATTGTCAGTGTTGGATGCTAGGACTCAGAACCAGCCCTGGCAAAAGATGGTGAGGAAAGGCAATGGGAACTATATAGGTCTCAGTGCCACACTAAGGCCTACAAGTGATGCAGCAAGACTGAAACTGCTGCTCCAAGTGGCAAACTGTCAGACAGGAAAAGTTCAAGAACTGAACGTTGCCATTTCCTGTTCTCAAGTTTTGTATGTGGGAATTGAGCCCCTCCCCCCACTTCCCCACCCCACTCTTCATGTCCGTGAAAGTGTTCATATCACATTTTACGGATGAGGAAAATGAGAGGGAGTGGCAGAGAGAAATTCAGACTCAGATTCACAAGACAATGTAGATGCCCAAGCCCAATGATGCAGTCCACAGAACCCCCACTTAAATCTCTTAGGAACCTCAATTTTGACTAGTAAAGATCCCTAGTAACCTAAAGTATTGTAACAAGTATTCTCAGGACCGTAGCTATAATGCTCAGCTCTATCTCATGTTGAAGCCAATCAAGTTCCACAAATAAAAAATCCTGATGCCCAGATCTGCTCTAGGGCCTGTTTTGGTAGGTGTGCTTAGAGTGAGACAGAGTAATAATAATGCTGTTGAATTCAGCACAAAATGTACCAGCTGTAGCCACTTTTAAAACCACAATAATGGAGAACTGAGTAATGTTGGTGCCTATATCCTATGTAATATCCTCTTCTAGGAAACGGGGGAACTGGGTTCCAATATCCAGAGCCTCAGGGAATGCAATCCTCAGGCTCTGGGCAATCCTCCACCTCTCTTGAGATTGCCCTAACCACTAACTTTAATATAAGCTGAGATGAGAGCTAAAAAATTCCTGCTCTGTCAAAAGGAATTGAAGATTCCTAGAGTAGAGGGAGCAAAGGGGATCCTGACCATGTGGCCAAGTGATGAGGGCATCACATGGAGGGTAGAGTGCAGGTTTCCTGTCCCTTCTTTCTTTACTGTTAACATAGTATTTGCATTAAACAGTCATCAGATAAGGTATATGCAGAAGGCAGAGCAAGGCAGCACTTTGGAAACTAATTGGTTCAGAGGTAGTAGCTAGGAAGAAACAAAGGGACTGTAGAGGCTTGTCTTCAGCTACATAATGAATAAGAGGTTGTTTAGTTCCTCTTATTCATGGATGACCACATTTATTAAACCCAACGATCACTATAGTTAGTGCACACTTCTGGGAGGTGGGAGCTATGAGTTTGAACCCTCATTTCCTGGTCAGTGTTCTGAGATCGTGGGAATTTTTGCACATGCATGCATCTCAGCACTGGGTGCTGTGAAAAGCTTCCAGTGCTGTGATGCATGCAGTTGTATAAGTGGCGAAACGCACGTCAGTGCTGAGAAAATGGCAGTGGTGCACTTTTGAACTAAAACACCTCAGAGGTGCTTTAATTTAAAAGCGCACCGCAGCCACTTTCTGCATACTGACACACATTACACTGCTTCTACAACTGTATGCAGTGCAGTGCAGTTCGCCTCAGCTTGTGTGGAAAGCAGATTCGATTAATCAAGTCTGCTTTGAAGTAGTAGATCTCTGGTGCGTCGCTGGAAATAGTATGTGTATAAATGCCCCATGTGCCCTCACTGACCCATTGCCCATACCTATGTAGAGAACTTAGACAAGCAGGAGATTTCAGGCTGTGAATTGCAATCTCACAGGTACTTAGGACTGCAGAGATGCATCTGAGGTGGGACTTCAGACACAATGCTCTGTTCAGCCTTTGCTATTGGCTAGGCTGGTTGTTCCCTTATTCAGAGTTCAAGCCATTATGAACTTCTTTTCTAGTCACCTAACTTTCACCATGCCTTGTAAAGATAGGTGGCTGGTGGCTAACTCAGGGTTGTGACAGAAGTGCAGCTCCCTGCTGTAACTGAGAACACTTTTCAGGAAGCGTTCTACATTACAATGATCCCGCCAACCAAACAGAAGTTCACTGTTGGTTCCAGGAGAGAGGGGAACTGCTAGCTGCTGGCTGTGAGCCAGTTTCCCCTAGAAATGGCCCCTCCTTGCTGTAAGGCTGCAAAGTTTTTAAAATGGGAGGTGGGAAAGGGAGCAGAGAGAGCTCATTCTAGGGGTTCCCTAGCAGTGCTGGAGGGTGGGGTGAATGAATTTGAGGACCACCGCCCTGGGTGGCGGGGGCAATACACCTGCCTCACCCTTCAGCAGAGGCTGAAAACCCCCCAGACTGAACTTCCTCCACTCCCTTTCCCCCTGCCATTCTGAAAACA
>NW_017729024.1:20443645-20449077 GCF_001723915.1 Gavialis gangeticus | reverse complement strand
CCTCCCCTCCCTTCCCCCCTGCCATTCTGAAAACAGTGACAGGCTGGCAGGCTGCACAGACCAAAGTTACAGAAGATGCTTTGTTTTTAAACATCTTCATCTGACCCCTCATGTAGTGAGATTTTCACCCAACTGGCCATTTTTGAAGCTGTCTGCAGCCATGCACTTGTGTTTGGTCATGGCTATAGATTGCTTTCTGTGGCCAGATTGGGCAAAAATTGTCACTTCTGTCTGTGCCCCATATGCCTAAAGACCAGTGGGTAATTCTTAGTGTCCTTTATGAACCTAAGCCTAAATGATTTTCCTGAGATCATATACAGAGTTTGTAACAGAGGCCTGGGTTTTTACATGTCCCAGACAGAAAGCTGTAAGTACCAAACTTTCTTCCTGACTCCCTGTTCTGTCCCTCAACCACAAGACATGCACTCTGTCTTGGTTGGCCTATGTCAATTGCCTGAATCCACTAGCCCTAGCAAAAACATCCTGTGCTGAAGGGCAGGAAGAGGATTTCAACTTGATTTTTATGACCATAAAGAACTGAGTCATGTAGCAATTCCTAATGGGATTCCACTTGGCCCTGAAAACATCCTGAGAGCACTCTGGTTTTCCTCTGCTATGCAGGGCAGGGAGCAACAGATTAAGGACTCATTTAAATTGCACACATGCATTTCCACTTTCCTCTTGCTAGTCAAGTGGTAACTCATGTAATGATTGGTAGTGAAATCTTGCATGACCAAGCCTTGAGTACATACTGTAATGAAACTGCGTATCTTAATGCACATATTAAAAAAAAAGACAGAACATGCTCTTGGAGCTGTGAAAGAGATCCACATAAATGTGTGTAAAGAAACAAATACCCCCCCTTTTCATTTTGAAATGCAGGTGGAATAGAGTATAGGCCTAAAGAGTGAAAAGAAACATCTGGTTTTAATATTTTTAAATGTTTGCTCCAAGTCTGTATATTTTCTTAGTTTTTTGGCAGATGGAAGCCTTTATACACAAGCTTTAATACTTATTTTGCTGTAGGGTTTCTTTAAGATGATGCAGCTCCATAAGAGAGCTGAAAACTAGCCAAGGCAGCTCCAGACTCTCACCCTTTGTCTGTTCCTTGGGAACACAGCCTCCCCATTTAAGCATCACTGAAAGTTTTCAGGGAATTGTGGCTGTCTGAGCCATATGTAAGATAAGCAGATTCACCTTTCAGTGGACTGGACTTGAGAGAAGGAGAACAGACAAGCTGTTGGCTGTCAGCCTTGCATGAGTGTAACTGTTGCTTTCTCTGCCTTTTGGCTCAGATCATGTGTATATCCTGTTCGTGTTAGTGTTCCAGGAGCTGGGATAGACATAGCTCTGGCTACTTTGCCATGAAGAACACTGTTAAGCAATGCAACCAAATAAAATATTGGCCCATGCCCATATTTTTTATATCAAAAAGCTATGGTTAAAGTACTGTTAATGCAGTAAAACTCTAACAGAGCTACAGATTTTATCATACATTTCTAGTTTATTAAGTGAAACTACAATAAATCTGTCATGACTATGGGAACACTAGATTCAAATTCTAGGTACCATGACAATATTGTGGTAAAGCAAACTGAAGTGTAGTTTCACACTGGTGCCTACCTAAACTCAGTACATTAAGTATAATTCAAGAATAACTCAGTAACCAGAAGAGTGCTATGATTTTTTAAAATGTATTTTAATTAGTTATTTTAATTCTCTCAATTCAATATGGTAAAATTAGAGATGTGATTTACTAAATTGGCTAAACACGGGCAAGATTAAAGGCTTGAATTTGCTTGCTTGCTTACCTGTAGATACAGACCTGTCCAAGGCTACTCTCTGGGTCTGAACTTATGACAAGTCTACACTGATTTAATATATATTGATTTCATATATCAATATAAATTACACTGGAAGTAATAGCTACCTATATATTGGAGCTTAGACAAGAGCCCTTGGTTCAGTGATATTGTCCCCACATCTCTTTTCATATTTTTGTCTGTGACTTTTCTCAGACTTGAGTAAGCTGTCAAATGATAATGTTGCTTATGTAAGTGCAACAGGAAAAAAGTAGGACTCTAAATGATAAGTGGGCAGAAGGATGCCATCTAACTTGCCATTCACACAGAGGTACTTAATTTTAATGCCTAGGATTTTTTCCCACCTCTTATATAGTATCTTCTATACTACCTCTACCTCACTTATGTAGAGAACACTCTCTGGATTGATCCTTAAGATCACTATCCTACTTCCTGTAAAACCCTTGCCATGGCTAGCTCCTACTGTGACACAACAAATTAGCTAACTACCTATAATTATGCAGAGGGCAGTTGATAATAGTTGATAATTAAGAAAAAAAGCATGAATGCAACTTGATTGCATGCTTTATCCATCTTTGCTACCATTCACAAGTAGTGCCTAAGTACAAAACATGTATAATTATATGGCTGTCTCCCTCTCACTCTCTCTCTCTCCCTCTCGGTACCATATCCAAACAGGATGTTGGTGTCTGTGGTCTTCCACAGATCTCTTGTCTTTGAGGCATACAGAATTTCCGGTGTCAATACATTCAACCATCTAGATAGACTCTTCACCTAAGTCAACTTCTGTCTTCTATGATCTCTCCTTCCTTCAGTCTTTCCAGTTACTATCTTTCCAGTTATATGGTGATACTGGCCCCAAGCCAAGATGTGGTCTGTGCGGTGCAGAGAGCATGCTGGTTCTCAGCCCTGTGCCCTGATGTGAGTGCTGTGGTTTGTGCCATGCAGGGAGCATGCTAATTAATTCTCAGCTCTGGAGAATTTGAGTGTTGTGGAGCAGGGAACCAGTGGCCAGGAGGCATGGAAATAATTCAATTAAATGCTTGTAACCGCTGCAATGGGTGAATTTTATTTTTCTACCATCTGCAACAGGAGCATGGTGTAGGTGGCCCATGCCCATGTAAGGCTCATGGGATCAAAGACTGGCTCATCAGGGCTTCTTGGAGCAGGTCCCTTTCCCCTGGATTAAGACAGCTCCCCAATCCAGCCAGCACAACCCCTGCTGCCCCTAACCCAGCTGCAACCCCTCCATCCCAATTCATTGAGACCCATGCAGGATTTGGGTCCTTTTTTATATATTTTTTTAAATTCTTTTCTTCATTCCTTTCTTTTTACTTCTTCCCTCACCCATCTTCACTTCAGTTTTTCAAGATTTCTTTCCTCCTGCCTGCAGATCTGGCTCAGTTCCTGCTGCTGCAGAGGGAGAAAAACCAGAATCCCCATGCTGTTTTTTCAGCCTCTGAGATACATGCTGCCCTCCTTTCCCTTGGAATAGAGTCCAAGCTCCCAATCCTATTATAGTAGCTCAGATTTGGAGCCCAGGGGTACATCTGAAGCAGGAACCAGTATCAACACATTTGTGTGGTGCCAGTTAGCTTTGCACAAATCCCTCCTAGTAAATATAGCAGGATGCTGCCTGCCTACAATCCTGGACCAATCATTCAAATATGAGACCTAAGTCTCATTTCACAGAATCCTTGAAAGGGGTTTGGGAAATAGCTTCCAAATTCATGATTATTCCAGAAAATTTCAGATAGTTAATTGCGTTACCTAAATACACAGCATAGGATTTTGTATATCTAGAACATAGCTGTGAGAATAAGCCTATATCCCAAATTGCAGCCACTGAATAATCTGAATTATGAACGCTGTCATTCTATGATGTAACCAATATCTGTATTTAGCTGACAGAAATGAGACTGCTAACTTTAAACTACTTGATGAGGTGAGAACTTTGCGTCCTGGGTATTGGCATTGTGATTGTACCTTGTAAAATAAGTGTTGCTGCATAAAGAGGATTAAACGATATTCTTCCAAATGTGTGCCCTAGTATTTGGAGTTAAAAAAGAAGTATCTTTCTTTCCACAGCACTCTGTTTTCCCAAGCATTAGATATGTTTTTCTTGTAGATTTTTTCAGGGTCAGCAGCAAAGATAAATCATATATTTTGGAAGTGAGATCATCAGAGGAGCTATTAAAGTGAATGAAAAAGAACTCTGTTCTTGAAGACTTGGATCAAAAATTGAAGGAGAACAAAACATAAATTATGTATATTCATGTTCTCTGTCTCTGCCTTTTCTTCTAATTCATGGTTTGTTCCATGAGTAGATGAGATTTGTTCTACTGCTTCTTATAAAAGCCAGACGAGACAAAAGTATGCAGTTTCTTTCATAGATAAAATGGTAACCTTGGCTAAAAATACTATTACTTCCTTTCAGAGTGAAGCTTTTCTATGGACTATTACCCTACTTACTAATCTATTCTTATTTTTGTGCATTTATACAAAGCCTATTTTCAAGCATGAACATGTATCTTTTTAAAATAAAAACTATTGTAGCTTTTAAATAAAAGCTAGTTTAAAAGCCATTGTATCTATTATCTTCTCAAAAGGAGATAATTGTTTTGGGTGGAGAGGAGGGAGAATGCAATAATTTCTTAGACTCGAAAATTCTCTGTGGAAAAGGGAGGAGTAATTAGTTTAAAATATTCTGCTCAGCCCTTTATTAAACTCTTCCTGATAAGGATTTATTTGAAGCCTCCAGTAGCCCCAAAATAATAGTATCAACTATAAGCTTCATGCAGTTGGGCTTAATTAAAATCTAAATGATCTCATCATTACCCTACCGCCTCTCCTAATTTCCATTTCCAAACATATCATATCTATAGTTCAGGCAAGCCCTTCTTTTTTTTCACCCATTTAATGGATCGTTAGCTATTTAAATCTACCTGTTCCACCTTATAGACTGGTTAATAAGACTCAGGTGGTTTTCTGGAGATCCAAGCCTACTGGAGAGAGATCTGGAAAACTGGAACATAAATATAAAAATGTAGAAGTGCTGTCTGTGTGTTTATTATGTTCTATGTTTTAGAAGCCACTAAACACCAGAGCAAAGTAGCTTATGTTGGTATATATTTAGTAAGCGTCAGTATTGGAGCCCTGTGATTTCATAGATTTCATAGACATTAGGGCTGGAAGGGACCTCGGAAGATCATCGAGTCCAGCCCCCCACCCAAAGGGCAGGAAGTCAGCTGGGGTCATAGGATCCCAGCAAGATAAGCATCCAATTTGCTCTTGAAGGTGTTCAATGTAGATGCTTGAACCACCTCCGATGGCAGGCTGTTCCAGACCTTGGGGGCTCAGACAGTAAAGAAATTCTTCCTTATGTCCAGCCTGAAATGGTCTTGCAGTAGTTTATAACCGTTCAACCTTGTGATCCCTTGGGGCGCTCTGGTGAACAAATGTTCCCCCAGATCCTGGTGGTCACCCCTGATCTCCCTCACCCTGACCTTCCTGTCCCATAGAGGGCATGGGCATCCCATGGGACTGATGAAAGACTGATTTAAAGTACCCATTTAATAGGTTGGCTTTTTACTGGGCGTCAGTTGTCAG
>NW_017729024.1:20438770-20443370 GCF_001723915.1 Gavialis gangeticus | reverse complement strand
CCTAGATCCCTGGAGAGCCAGGGGGCTGCTGTGCCCTCTTGCTGCCTTTCCTCTGAGATGGAATAGACTTAGCTTGTGCACTGAGGATCACTCCCTTAAGGAGCAACCACTCTTCTTGAACTCCCCTCTCCCTGGGGTCATGGTTCCTTAGGGCCTGATTGACAAGCGTCTTGAGCTTGTCAAAGTCAGGTTTCCTGAAGTCAAGGACTTCCGTGTTGCTGAATGACTTGTCAGTTTTATGGCAGATGGTGAAGGTGATCAGCTTGTGGTCGCTGTCACCCAGCTTCCCATCGATCACTAGGTCACCGATTAGGTCATCCCCAGTAGCCAGTACCAGGTCAAGCAGCACTTTGCCTCTCATTGGCCCATAGACTTCTTGAGTCAGGTAGAGGTCATCCACGCATGAGAGGAAGCTTTGCAACCGCTCGGATTTTGCTGAGTGATCCTCCCACGAGATGTCCAGGTAATTGAAGTCACCCATGACAACCATGGGTCTTTATATTTTGTCTTTATATTTTGTTGTGTAAAAGTGAAAGGCTATTAGTTAAGTGTGCGGTTTAAATCTAAACTGTATCCTAAAAAATATTTGGTCTCAAATTACACTGAGCAGCTGCAACTGGGCTACTAAATCATAGAATTATAGGAATGTAAGCCTGGAAGAGACATTGAGAGGTCATGTACCCTGCTGTGGTCAGTACTGTGATATTTGTTTTCTATTTGGATGTGTGTAAAAAGTGCTTAGGACATGAATTTAAAATGTATCTTTCTCAAATGTTTCAAAATATATTGATTTCAAAATATAGCTCCTATGAATGTCTGATGTCCTCAACTTTACAACAAACCATTCCAGATAAGGAACAGAGAAGGGATGCAAGATGACTCAAAAGATTTTATTTTAAAATTCATATGATTTTGTTGCAGTGTTTTTTCTTCTCTATTACTCATGAGTGTACTGTTTGGACCTTTTTAAAGGTTATAATAAGCCTCTCTGGTCATGGGAGGCCTACTCTTAATGCAGGAAGCAGAAGATACTAAAAACATGGAAGTTATGGCTTAGTTAGCAGGAAACACAAGGCAATGGGTCAGTGAAAGGATTTAACATATCTCATTCCAGTCTTTCTCTTTCAGTCTTTTCTCTTTCAAGTTCTCTAACAATCAGGTACTGCATTAAATTACCTAGACTAAATTACATTTCAAAGTATACTGAAGAGCTGCATCTACAGTATATCTAATTTCCCTAACCTTTTGCGGACATTTGTGTAAGGGGAAAATAGAATCAACTATGGCATTTGATTATTACAGGGCTGAGTTCATGCAGCTCTGATTAAGGGTATGATAATACTTTCATCACTGTATACAAGCTGGTTCAATCAGAGCTTTATAACTCAGCCATGACATTTTATTCCATGCTGAAACTTGGTATCCAAGACATTAATGCAGTAAAACAGAATTTTTCACCAATTTAAACAAAATTTAATTGGTTGCTTTTAAACTAACCTGAATCCACTTCTCCATTCTTGTGTGTGATTCACATACCTTTTAATGGCCTTTCAACCTAGTGAACATGTAACAAAACAGTCCCTTCTGGACATCTAGCACTGGTAAAACTCATAGAACTCAATGTTCTTCAAACTTGAATGCTGCTAATTAAACATTTTTAAATCTAGTATCAGGGTCAGATTTCTTAAGGTATTTAGGTGCCTAATCCCATTAAAACTTCATAGTACAATGGGTGACAAGTCTATAATTCAGTAGAAATTATAGGCCTTTAAAACTGTCTTCAGTGATTGTATACTACCATAAGTTTCTTAGAAGTACATATAAAAGCAACTAACTTGACTATAATATTATTGGTTCCACATTTGAGAGAAAAAAGGCTAAATGTTGAGATTTTAAAAATCTGTTATCACATATCCATTGGAATTTCTGTCACTGAAAGTTTCTGAGGGTGTTATAAATCTTCAAAGTACATATGAATTCCTATTAACATTGATGGGAGTTCTAGGGAGAACTGATGCACAGGTAGAATTATCCCTAGAGATAATCAGGATTATACAGGTGGTAGTGTAATCTGGATAACCTGGGAACTGAGGAGGATATATATATATTAACTAGTCCAGCATGGCTGTAGTTCTACTATGACAAAAATCCACTTATCAATCACTTAATATAGATTTACATGATACAATCTTCAGGCATGACCCTAAATTCTCCATGTACCTTAAACTTCAGAACAGAGAGACACAGCTGTAAGATAAAGCAGAAGACATTATGTAACTGGAAGGGGTTAACATTTACAAAAGGGTATCTTAGCAAGGAACTGAAATATTACAGCACAAGATTATGTAGAAACTAAATAGTTTATGGACCATCATGCTTTGTAACACTTCTGTCTGTAAGACAGTTGGGGCAGAACGGATCCTCATTCATACATCTCCATAAATGCACATGTTTCATGTAGCAAATTCTGATGCTTTCCCTGAGCAGAACTAAGGAACTAAACAGCAGTAACCACAATTTATTGTGAGAAATTCTGTGCTCCCATCTGTATTTTCTTCCATCATGAATCATTCCATATGGAACTTAATTTTTGGCCTAGTCATGTTGTAGCTTTAGCCTGGTCAGGCATTGTTTCCTCCAGGCAGAGTCCGGTTTCTCACTATACTGCCTGGGACATAGGAGTAGTGTCTTGTGTTCCCTAGACACTCAAAGGTCTATTGAGATTTGAGAATGTGCTGGGGCAAGATTAAGGGGTGTTGCTTGTAGCCTTGTTGGTCTAAGGACATAGGTAGACAAGGTTCTTTGAGTAAATGTGATATCTTTTATTAGACCAACTAATAGCTGGGAAAATTGTGCTTTGCAAGCTTTCAGGCACAAATACCCTTTTTCAGACATAGGGAGAATCTGCTGGTGTTTTGTGTTCTCCATGGTGGAATAGAAGCCAGTATGCAAAATGCAGATCTGTGAAAATGCAAATGCATGGCAGTGAGAATGAGGGGTGTTGGGAGATGATAGTTGTGAGACAGGTAGGTGGGGGGGGTGAGAATGTTGACTTGGTGATAGAATGTAACTGATAAATTTAGAGAAGTTACCTGGGGTTATCAGACGGCACGTAGGTTATAACATACCATAAATCCAATGGCTATACTTAGTCCATGATTTATTATATTCAGTAGAATTATGAAGTGAAGTTCATAGGCTTGTCTACGAAAGGTGTTCTGCAAGTTTCCTTTGAGGATTAAAACTGAGAGACTGAAGAGAGAGTGGTTATCTTGTGAGAAGAGTTCACCCACAGGTAATTGAGTATTTTTGTCTTTGATAGATTTTCAATGTGCATTCATTCTCCTACGCAGTTGTTGCTTAGTTTCTCCTACATGTTTTCCATCAGGGCATTTAGCATACTGGATGAGATATATTATATTTCTGGAGGTGCAGGTGTAAGATCCAGGAATGGCGATGGTTCTGTTGTGGGGTGTAGTTATTGTGTGAGTGTTGGAGATATATTGGCAGGTTTTACATTTCTTGTCCCAGCATGATCTGGATCTATTCAGTGTGCTTTGGGCCATAGGAAGTTTGCTTTTGTTGGTGAGGCTGGTGAGGTTTGGTGCTTATTTAAAGGCTAGGATGTGTGGTTCTGGAAAGATCTCTTTAAGAATTAAAAAAAGATCCAATTCTTAAAGAGATCTTTCTGATCTAGACACCCCCCAACATACCCTCTTACACCCCCCACACACACAGTCACACCCCCTTATAACCCTCTACACACATCCCCACGTTCCATCAAACATACACACCCACTCCACCCCCCCCACACAACATACAAGAGTAAGACTTTATTTTTGACTTATTTGCAATCACTTCTATATACAATACACAAACACAAATCATGAAAAAATATTTGTATAATAAAATTAAAATGTTATAGTAGGTGTTTGACTTTTAGTATATAATTTGGGTTTTTTTCTGGTTCTAAGATGGCAACCCTCTCCCTCCCAAAAGGAGTACTTCCAGGGGGCAAGAGAAGGGTCTTCTTGTGGCAAAGGTCAGGGGTTAGGGGCAGGACTTTCAGTCCCAAGGTAGTGACCAGGGGGCAGGGCACCTCTCAAGGGACGGGGCTTCCCTTATGGCCCTTGACAACTTACCAAAATTCATTAAGCAGCCCTCCAGCCCTCACCCTTGTTCTAGACTCATAGGTGTCTGTGTGACAGAATAAATTCTCCTGGAAAGGTAATATGCAAGAAGTGTGGGTGAAAGGAGAAAGTCTGGGTGAAGCAGCCATCTTGGAAACCATGAGTCAGTGTCTGCTTACTCTATACTATCCTGCTTCTATTCCAGCAAAGAAAAATCAGTTTACCAGCTTAAGATACACACCCCAATTTTGAAGGACTGATGACCTGAGGAGGTCATCTAGTCAGTCTTCTGCTCAAACCAGAAACATCCTCAACTAGATCATCCAAGCCAAGGCTTTCTCTAGCCAGGTCTTAAAAACCTCCAAGGATGGGGATTCTACAGCCTCTCTGGGTAACCTGTTCCACAGTTTAATGCTTTCCTCATGAGAAATTTTTTTCTCATATCTAACCTCAACTTCCCATGCTGCAGC
>NW_017729024.1:20433352-20433770 GCF_001723915.1 Gavialis gangeticus | reverse complement strand
GGCATGTGGGCCCTGCAAGGGAGGGAGCCATTTAGTCCCTGTTGGGGGGGCTGTAACCCCTGTTGTGCGGGGGCTGTGGTCACTGTGGGGGGCAGAAAAACATATAGTTATTTAGAATTCACTTTATTATGATGATGGTAGGCTTCCAAATTGCTTTAACACTACAGATATATCAATAAAACATTGCCCAACTGATCACTGTCTCTCTGTCTCTCACTTTCTCTCTCTCTATATATAGTGGCCTTTTGTTTTAATTGTGTAGGAACATGGATTTCAGGGTATTTTACAGGGTGATTTTTGGGTTTTTTATCAGGGATTTGTCAGTTTTCCAATAGGGAACACCAGAATTCCTGCTAGGGAGGCCAGTGGCAGGACCCTGCCTGCTCAGTGCTGGCACCTTGGACCCAGCTGGCTGTGG
>NW_017729024.1:20430733-20431985 GCF_001723915.1 Gavialis gangeticus | reverse complement strand
AGTCTCGCTCCATCCTTTTTGGAACCACCCTTCAGGTAATTGAAAGCTGCTATTAAATCCCCCCTCAGTCTTCTCTTTTCCAGACTAAATAAGCTCAGTTCCCTCAGCCTCTGCTCAGAAGTAATATGCTCCAGTCCCCTAACCATTTTTGCTGCAATCCACTGGACTCTCCAATTTGTCTATATCTTTTCTGTAGTGTGGGCCCCAGTACTGGACACAGTACTCCAGATGTGGCCTTACCAGTGCCAAATAGAGGAGGCAAATCATTTCTCTTGATCTGCTAGCAACACTCTTACTAATGCAGTCCAATATGCTATTAGCCTTCTTCACAACAAGGACACACTTTTGGCTCATATTTAGCTTATTGTCCACTATAACTCCCTGGTCCTTTTTTGCAGAGCTGCTCCTTAGTCATTCAGTCCCCAGGCTCTACCAGTGCATAGGACTGTTCTGTCCTAAGTGCAGGACTTTGCACGTCTCCTTATTGAACCTCATGGGCATGTCCAGATGAGTGCGCACATGCATCTTGCAGCATCTCAAACCCCTTTGAGACACTGCAAGAGGCACGTGAGGGAATGAGAAAACATTCCCTGCACTGCAAATATGAGGTGTGGGGGCAAAATTAGACCCCTGGATATCTAGGAGTAAAAAAAAAAAAAACCTAGTGAAAAAAAGGGGGGTAGGGCACAGTCACAGGCTGTGCCCTGAGGTAACCAGAGGCTTGGTTCTGCACAGAGATGCTTTGGTAGCAGCCAGAGTGTCTCTATGGCTGGCTCTTACACTGGTGCTGAAGCAAGCTGCCTGCCCATGGAGGGCAGGCAACGTGGCAGCTGTAGGGAGCAGGACCCGGGCCCCAGCACCAGTAAGTAAGCAGTGAAGGGGGC
The DNA here is from genome assembly GCF_001723915.1 of Gavialis gangeticus. Taxonomy (NCBI): domain Eukaryota; kingdom Metazoa; phylum Chordata; order Crocodylia; family Gavialidae; genus Gavialis; species Gavialis gangeticus. The sequence goes on along the minus strand of NW_017729024.1, from coordinate 20,431,101 downwards.
TGGAGGAGAGGGGAGGGGACCATGGGGGGATGTCTGCTGGCCCTGCCCACTCCTCCAGCCCCCTCATTGCTGTTCCCCAGCCCCCTCAACCCCCCAAGCCCTGCCATTGCTGCCTCTTCAGGCCCCAGCATCCAGATAATTTTTTTAAAAAGCAAAAAAAACCCTAAAACCCCACAATCACTTAGCAGTAGCAGCTGCTGTCGGGATCACTGCCCCCCACCCCCACAGCACAGGGCTGGGTGACAGCCTCAGTGGCCCAGGCCCTGCTGCCCCCTGCTGCCCCATGCTGCATGGGGGGTGCTCTGCCAGGTGGCCCTAGAGCCCCCACAACCCCTGATACTGCTGGTGAATAGAGGCTTTTTTTTTTT
>NW_017729024.1:20414138-20430600 GCF_001723915.1 Gavialis gangeticus | reverse complement strand
CTGGGGTGTATGGGGGAGCGGGCAGGGGGTGAGGATGGGTGGGGCAGCAAGCTGGAGGGCTGGGGGAGGAAGTGGGGGTGAGGCATGTGGGCCCTGCAAGGGAGGGAGCCATTTAGTCCCTGTTGGGGGGGCTGTAACCCCTGTTGTGCGGGGGCTGTGGTCACTGTGGGGGGCAGAAAAACATATAGTTATTTAGAATTCACTTTATTATGATGATGGTAGGCTTCCAAATTGCTTTAACACTACAGATATATCAATAAAACATTGCCCAACTGATCACTGTCTCTCTGTCTCTCACTTTCTCTCTCTCTATATATAGTGGCCTTTTGTTTTAATTGTGTAGGAACATGGATTTCAGGGTATTTTACAGGGTGATTTTTGGGTTTTTTATCAGGGATTTGTCAGTTTTCCAATAGGGAACACCAGAATTCCTGGTAGGGAGGCCAGTGGTAGGACCCTGACTGCTCAGAGCTGGCACTGTGGACCCAGCTGGAGGTGGCTGACCACCTGGCCAGGAGGACATGCTTTGACAGTTCAAAGCAGACAACCACACCCAGAACATCTTCCGGGCAATAGCTGCTCAGATGGCCAGGCAGGGGCACACATGGCAGCAGTGCCTCACAAAGGCCAACCCTGCTGCCACAGCCCACTGGCTGCTGGCCCAGAGGGGCAGATGCCTCTAGTGGCTGTAGAGGCAGGTATGCAGGGCTGGCAGGTACGTAGCAGGTCACAGCCAGGTAGCAGCCCCCGCTGCCAGACCACTGCAGTAGCTAAAGTGTGCAGGGAACTCTCAGGGCTGCTTCAGCAGTCCAGCTGGCACAAGGGGTAGTGTCCCCAGGTACCAATTGGCTGGGCCCCAGAAGCCCCTGAGACCAAGTACTCCTGAGCTACTTGCCAGGGCAGCTTTTTGTACCAATGGGGCCAGGACAGGGCAACTTTTTATACTGCTGAGAACAGCACAGGTGCTGGCCCTGGGCTCTAGCTCCCCCTGGTGGAAGATCCAGGGGGAGCCAGGCAGAGTTATTTTGCCCTAAGTGATACAATTTGTCCCACACTAAAGTGCATGTCTGGTAGGGCTGTGCAAAATTTCGCCAGCAATTTTGATGCTGTTTCAACTCATTTTGAGCTCAAAACAGCAAAACTGAAACGAAACGGAGAACTTTGAAACAGCCTCGAAATGAAACGAGGCAAGTCGAAACATTTCAAAATTTTCAAAATGTTTTGAGTTTCAAAGCTCAAGCTGGGTTTGCCTGCAGGGAAACAGAAACTAAAGTAAGGAGAGGGAGAGGGAAGAGGGAAAAGTAGGGGGAAGGAGTGCTCTCATTATTGACTGTGTAGCTGGCCAGTGACTGTCATCTTTTCCTGAGGTCCCTTCCAATCCCAGTGCTCTGGGGGAGGGATAGAAAAACTTCATAAAAGGCAGCATTGTTTGAACTGCCCTGCTTTCTGCCTTGGTGGCAGTTGAGTGAGGGCGCGCCTTAACACACACGCAGTGTCACCCACCCATGTCATGAGTTTTGCCTGTCAGCAGCTACAGGTGCAGGGCCCCAGAAACCAGACTCCCCCTGCACCTACCTCCTTGACAGCTGGCAGGCTTCGTGGCTGCAGCAGGGCCCAGCAGGCCTGCAGTTTCCACTCCCCTGTGCCCCAAGACAGAGACAGTCCCACAAGTACCCATATCATGAGTTTTGCTTGTCAGCAGCCAGAAGTGCAGTTTCCCTGAAACCTCTGCACCTAACTCCTTGAAAGCTGGCAGGCTTTGTGACCTCAGCCGGGGCTAGCAAGCCTGTAGCTTTCACCCTGCTGCCCCTTAACACACACAGTGTCACCCCTGTTGCAAGTTTTGCTTGCCCACAGCTTGAGGTGCAGTTTCCCCCAAATCCCTGCTCCTTGAAACTTGGCAGGCTTTGTTGTCTCAGCAGGGGCTAGCAAGCCTTCAGTTTTGACCCCGCTGTGGCTTAACACATACGCGTGACATGAGTTTTTTGCTTTCAAGACTTTGAGGTGCAGATTGCATGAAACCCCTGCACCTATCTCCTTGAAACTTGGCAGGCTTCATGCCCTCAGAAGGGGCTATCATTCTTGCAGGTTTCATCTAAATCAGGCCAGAAATTACAAAGTTATAGGCTGTTTTGAGCTTCCCCATTATAGCCTATGGGCAAAATGTTGAAACAGCTAAACTGTTTTGATGAAACTAAACAGAACAGTGGTTTTTAATCTAAATGAAATTCAAAATGAAATGCTGTTCTGTTGAAACATTGAAACGCAAGTCAAAATGGAACGGTGTCGTTTCACACAGCCATAATGTCCGAGCATGTGCGCTGAGGCAAAAAGGCCCGGCTCAAATTTGCATCGCTTCTATTTGAGCTGCTGCAAGCGCACATGCTTGCATGTGTGGACACACCCCATGAGATTTCATTTGGTCCAATCTTCCAATTTCTGAAGGTCTCTGAATCCTAGCCCTACCCTCAGGCATATCTACTACTTGTCCCTGCTTGCTGTCATTTGCAAACTTTCTGAGGGTGCACACCATCCCATCTTCCAAATTGTTGAAGATTAAACAGAATTGGCCCCAGGACTGACCCCTGGGGCACTCCACTTTATATTCGCTGGCTGTGTCTACACAAGATGCCCCTGCATAGTTGTTACTGCAGTCATTTAGTATAAGTACTTGCATTACCAAGTACTAAATGACTATGCAGTAACTGGCATTACTGCACAGTAGAGTCCCCAAATTATTTTTTGGTGACACTGACTGTGCAGTAGTAATGAGCTACTGCACAGTCAACATCTCATGCAGATGTGCCCACTGCCAGCTAGACTTCGAGCCATTGATTACTATCTTTTGAGCCTGGCAATCCAGTTAGTACTATCCATCTTATAGTCCATTCATCGAACCCATACTTCCTTAACTTGCTTATGAGAATGTTGTAGGAGACTGAATCAAAAGACTTGCTAAAGTCAAGGTATATCATGTACACAGCTCTTCCTGAACCCACAGAGACAGTCACAGAAAGCAATCAGATAGGCCAGGTATGACTTGCCCTTGATGAATCCATGTTGAATGTTCCTAATCACCTTTTTCTCCTCTAAGTGCTTAGAAATGGATTCCTTAAGGACCTGCTTCATGATTTTTCCAGGGACTGAGGTGACAGTGACCAGCCTGTAGTTCCCTGATCCTCCCTTTCTTGAAGATGGGCACTATATTTACCCTTTCCAGTTGTCTGGGACTTCTCCTGATCACCATCAATCTTCATAGGTAATGGCCAATGGTTCTGCAGTCACATCAATCAACTCCCTCAGCACCCTTGGGTGCATCACACACAGCCCCATGAGCATGTACACATCCAGCTCTTCTAAAAAGTCCCTAACCTGCTCTTTGGCTGCTTTTGTCTGCTCATCTCCTCTCCAAACTGTGCTGCCAGGTGCAGTACTCTGGGAGATCACCTTGCCTGAAGACTGAGGTAAAAAAGGCATTGAGCACTTCAGCATTTTCCACATCATCTGTCACTAGGTTGCCTCCCCTATTCAGTAAGGGACCCACACTTTTTCTGATCTTCCTCTTGTTGCCGACATACTTGTAGAAACCCTTCTTATTACTCTTCATGTCTCTTGCTAACTGCAACTCCAGCTGTGCTTTACCCTTCCTGATTTCATCCCTTCATGCACCAACAAGACTCTTATACTCCTCCTTAGCCTATTGTCCAAGTTTCCACTTCTTGTAAGCTTCCTTTTTGTTTTAGCTCACTGAAAAGTTTCATGCTAAGCCAAGTGGGTCTTCTGCCATATTTGCCAGTCTTCCTGTACATCAGGATGGTATGTTCCTGTGCCTTCAGTAAGTTTTCCTTAAAATACAACCAGCTCTTCTGGACTCCTTTCCCCTTCAGAATGGCCTCCCATGGACCCTGCCCATCAGTTCCATGAGCTAGTTGATGTCTGCTCTTCTGTAGTCCAGGGTTGTTAGTCTGCTGCTTTCCTTCCTTCCTTTTCTCAGGATCTTGAACTCAATCATCTCATGGTCACCGCTGCCCAAGTTGCCATCCACTTCTACATTCCCTACCAGTTCTTCCCTGTTTGTGAGCAGCAGGTGAAGAAGAGCATGGCACCTAGTTGGCCTCTCCAACCCTTACACAAGGAAGTTGTCCCCAACACTCTGTAAAAACGCCCTGGATTGCCTGTGCACTGCTGTATTGCCCTCCCAGGAGATGTCAAAGTGATTGAAGCCCCCCATGAGAATGAGGGTCTGTGACTGGGAAACTTTCACTAGGTGTTTGAAGATAGCCTCATCCACCTCATCCTCCTGGTCTGGTGGTCTATAGCAGATAGTCACCATGATATTTCTCAGGGTCTGTGATTGGACTTGTAAAACTTGCACAAAAGAAAAGCAAATAGAACTACATAAGACAACCAGAGGCAAGAACCCCTTTAAGGAAGTGTTGGCTAACTACTTCTGGCTCCACCCGTTCCAGGGGCTATCAAGTCTAAAAGTCAGGAAGTGAGAGTTAGTCTAGGTTAAGTCAAAAGGTATGGTGTTACTTGGACACATGGCCTAAGTGGGACACCTCCTTGTGATAAAACCTTACAAACAGGACAATGGTGAAGCCACGGTAGTAGCAAGATTGTTATTAAAGGGTGCATCTACATATCACTGTACAGTGATGTTGCTACGATGCCATGCTTTTGTACTTCCTATTGAAAGTACTAAAACATGACACAGTAGAGGCGGTTAGATTTTGCTGCTTTGTTGCTGTAGCAGCATGCTATATTGGGGAAGCACACTGCTACAGCAATATAGCTGGCGATCACGTGTAGACCCGCGTGATCACTACATTGCCACAGCATGCCATACAGTGACATAGTGCATTGCTACATCTCCATAGGGTGACGTGTAGACATCAGAAAATCCTACAGTGTTTAATAAACATGTTAGCATTCCTATATGTCAGAGAGGTCTTGGCTGGATCTGCAGGGCCAGAAGCAGCCTAGTTGAGAGTGCAGTGGGGTGACAGGCTTCTTGGCATAGCACTGGGCCATACAATGGTAGGAGTACAGTAGCAGTGGGAGTCTAGGGCCAGCAGCATGGGTCTGATGGCCACAAAGCAAGCAAGAGTTATATCTCTATAGCCTTAATTCACCTGCTCTCCACCATGGGCCATGTCCATTGGAGTCCAAAAGACCTAGATTCTGTGGCAGGCCACAGTCCAACTCCTGGTAGCCTGGTGGGCCAGATAAATATATAACCCACAGCTTAATTTAGCCCACAGAGCTATTTTAACACTTTATTTATCTAATTATCCCAGGAAATTCAATGATAGGGCAGCATCTTAGGGAATTTTTACATGTGTTTTGGGACACAGCGCCAGGTGCTTTAATTAGCAAGCTGTGCTAATTAAAAGTTCTCACATGGCACGTGTATCAGCATCCCCACATTGAAAAAACAGTGGCAGGGCACTTTGGACTAAAGCTCATAGAACATGTTTTATTTCAAAGTGCCCCACTGCCATTTTTTCTGCATGGGGATGGTCTGGGACACTGACGCACATGACATGGAAGGCTGCTGAAGTGCGTCAACTTCTATGCTCCAGTCTGCTCCAACACATTGGATTTTCAGCATGTGAGAGCAGGATCCCTGCACATCTATAGAAGCCCTTAGATACTAAATGGTTCAGAGAGGTATGATAGATCACAGACTACTTTGTCAGATGAGATGAAATGTAAAGAAATTGTAACCTTGCCATCAAATGCTGTAAATGATTAAATACCTGATAGGAACTCCCAATAAAGCCTTGTAGTTAGGCTCTGTGACAGTTTTTCTCTTTCTAGTGATCAAATCTTCATGGTCAAGTCCTACTGTCATTGAAGCTAATGAGAGGCTTGCCTTTCATTTCAACCTTGGTACCCAATGAATCTTGTGGAAATAAATGTAGTAGAGCAAATGGATGTGTAGATTTGTATGTACACATCTCTGACAATGTTATCTTTTTTTGTACAAGATGTGTACAACACCTTTGAAACAAATCAGTACTTCTGCAGAACCCTTACATGACACGTATGCACATATATAGGAATCTCCTTTGAGTAGTGAGAAAACTACTCATACAATCAAAAATAAGAGTCCTTTTTCTGAGCCCAGGAGTCCATTCTATCTATTGATTTAGAATTTTGTATTTGTGAGAATTCTTATTTTTTGTTATTTTTAAAGAAATGTTTACCTTGCTTAATATTTCATCATCTTTTTTTTCCTTGAAGGAGAATAGAAGCAAAGTTTTCATTCCTGTTAACATGGCCTGTAATGCCTCCCAAAAATCAGGCTATGTTGTTTAAAGTAGATTTATATTGTAATCGGGGTGGGAGACAGGCACTGTTCATGTGGGGCTTTTTCCTCTAAAATTCAGTCTAGCAAACCACTGAAGCACGCCTAGACCTATGTAGTACATGTAAAAATGCATTGCTCATTTCAGACCTAGCACCCTGCTGGATCAAAACCTTGGAAAGGTAGATGGGAAGATGTCAGGTGATGAGAGAGGTATTTTATAACAAAGCAGAAGAAGTGAAAAGAATAGGTAGCAGATTCTTTCCCTTGTGGCAATACATACTTGAACTTTTTATTTTCAAGGATGCTTTAGCAAGATGCTATTTATTTATGAAATATTAAAGGAACTATGTAGTAGTGAAGGTATTTAGAGTGACAGAAGGGATCTGAACTTGTGCTACAGGTGATATCTTTTATTAGACCAACTAGATTTTTGCAAAAAAAAAAGTCTTTATTTGCAAATTCGTTAGTGACAGGTCATTCTAGGAGTATTTATATACTAATGTGCCAAGGTGTAAAACCATCTAAAGTATTTGCGATTACTATATAACTACATATTACATATCACTTTAAAGCTTATAGAGTGTAGAATTGTGATTTTTTTAATTTATGAAAAAACATCCAAAACGTGTGAGAAATTATTTTTTTAAAAATGACCATAGACAAAGCCTAATGTGATATGATGCAAAAGTGTGTGCCACCTATATACTCTTAAGCAAACTGGTATGCAATATTGGCTTTCAGTCCACAGTGAGATTTCATGTGATCTGCATCTGTGTTTGACTTTCACCTGACATGCTAAAGCCACCTCTTAGAACGAACTTTGCACTGCCTTTTGAACACATTTAATTGCTATTAAATTTGCTGTTTTGTCTGGTGTTTTGCTTTTTAATAATTTAAGCTGTAAGTAACTACTTATGTTGCTACACTTTTATTTCTAAGCTATACGTTACTACCTATTAACATTTTAAAATAAATATTATATTCCTGCAGTGTACTTATAAAATATCAAAACAGAAAATAAGACAGCAGGATATCAACCACCACACATATGGTGAACTCTAACAGGTCACCAGGAAAGTGCAGAACTTGCGCAGACTGCTTGAAAGCATTAAAACTGTATTGTACTTAGATCCAAATATGGTCCATTAATGTATCCATTGTTATTTTCTCATGGCAAATTTGGCTTTTGCGTAGGCTTAGAACATCATAAGAAAACCAGTCAAAAGTGTGAAACAGTTATTATACTTTTGTTTCCATCTTACCATATTGCCAGAAGGCCTCAATTCAGCTTATTGCATTTATTTGGCAAACTGACAAAGCAGTACTTCATTGATGTGCACTGTAGAATAGAAGCAAATAATTTGCAATACGTGAGAGAATATTAAGCTGCATGTTGACACATGGGATTAACAGATGCACAGTACACTAGAGAAGAAGGAGAAGGTTTAAGAGCAGGAACTGTTGTGATTGCAGTCTTAATTTTTATTGGTTATTCAAGGAATATGCAACAAAACTAACAAGATGCTATGGCCATGGTGCAGAAATTTGGAAAACCAGACTTATCTACTATCTTTACTCGCAGTCCTCAATGGCATGAGATCACTGCCAGCCTCTTGCCTTACCAAAGTTTGAAAAGAGTCCTGATATTGTGAATAAACTGTTCCAAGCAAGAAAAGAGGAAGGTCACCAGAATTATGATTGAATCAAGGTACACAATATTTGGAGAAATTAAATTGTTTATGTATGTTACTGAGTTTCAAAAAAGAGGTTTGCTACATTACAACATAGGGTAGGCCATATCAACATCAAGAGAAATCATTTGTCAGTCTGAAAATGCAAATTATACAAATGATCAAGGAATATTAACAAACATGGAAGATGTTTGCGCAAAAAATGTGGTATGCCCCGCAAGTCCTCCAATGAATTTTGTACAGTAAAAGCTCTGTTATCCAGCATCCATGAGGAATGAGGGGTGCTGGTTAATCAAATATGCCGGTTATATGAGAGCTTATCTCCAGCCCAGTGGGTTGGAGGTGTCTTTGCCTGTTTGGGCTGCTGCCCCTCCTGCTGCGTCCAGTGCACCAGGGCTTTCACTCCCTAGCGTCAGTGTAGGTCCCCGTGCAGGCTGCTTTGCCCCAGGCCATGGCCCTCGAGGAAGAAGTGGGACTCGGCTCACAGAGGTGAAACTGGAAGTGCCACGGTGGGACTTCCAGGTTTGCTTTTGCCGCATCGATCCACTGCCATAAATAACAGATGCCACCTATGACAGATGCCAGTTAATAGAGCATTCTGGATGGTAAAGTGCCAGACAGCACAGCTTTTACTGTAATTATATTATGCCTCCTCAAGTTCACACACTGCTTATACCACCTTCCATGATTTGCAAAATGACTGAACCTGCTTATGTTTGTTTAAATTATTCATTTGACTGCCCTTCGGTAACTACACAGAGTTTAGCAAGTGATTTCAAAAGGTAGTGGACTATTTTGTTACATCTTTAACCCCTTTTTTGTCTTAGGAGTTTGTTGAAATATTTTGAAGCAAACAACTTTAAATCTACTAATCAGCTGTATGACAAGGTCAAAAAGGGCCAGAGATTGGGCCAAATTAGAAAGAACTGATATGTTCCACTTAACTGAAGATTTCAAGGGTTCTAGTGCACAATTAATGAAGATTTGATGCAGAATTTGGCTGAAGATCAACAGGAAAAACATTTTTGTGCAAACATCTTCCATGTTTGGTCATATTCCTTCACATTTGTCGGTATAATTTGCATTTTCAGGTTGACAACTAACCAAATGTTAAAAGGAAAAACTATAGAACAATGGAAGGAAGAAGAAAAATTGCAAGAACAAATTAAACAAGCTCAAATTAATCAATGATGTGATAAACTTGATTGTATGTTATAACCTGAAAAAACTTTTTATTTTAAGCCTTCAGAGAACTTGCAGTTGGCAAAGAAATTCGATATAAAGAGTTATTTGAGAAAAATATCTTACATATAAAACAAATATGCAACCACAACAATTTTTTTTAGGGAAAATACATTAGGTACACACTTGCATAACCATAATATCTCAGGCCTACCAAGGGACAGGTTTGAGGGCAGGGATTTTAAGTTAGTATAACAGACCTTAACTTACACAAGGGACATATGATAACATCTCTTCCATTAGCAGCTATTAAGATAGTTTTCCTGCTCCCCTTGGTATAAATAGATTCTTAATACAATAATCCTCCTCCATTTCTCAACAGCTATGTCGCATCCATTTACACATGCTGAAAGGGAGATAAGAAACAAGTCTTAGTGCTGAGGATGTATGGTTAATTCTCCTTTCTTCCACAGCTGCTAAAAAAACACTTTGTTCTTTCCTCCTCCCTGCTTTAGGAACAAGGTTGGGCTACAACCTCAGTACAATCAGCACAGTATAAACTGTTGGCCCCAGTGCTCCAATGACAGCTTCCATTTATTTGAATAAGAACAGAAAAATATATCATTAAAGACTCAAGTGTCATTCAGCCATAGAGCTGCAATTAGGCAAATTCTTCATTTCCCAAGAAATACAATATTTCCAGCCCAAAAGAATAAGGAGCCAGGGTGTCATTCTGGATTTTAGAATGTTGTCTTAGGTTTTAACAGGTGAATAATGTGAATTAAAAAAAAATACAGTTCTGGTAAACTTGTGGACAATACTCTAAATTTATAGTTCTATAAGCAAAAAGAGTAATAAATTGCTAATATCATTAGCAGTGCTGGTAGCACAAGCTATTATGGCAGGTCCCCTGACATTTCCCATTCAGTATCTTTGCCAAACTTGACCGTTGAAAATTAAATTCTTCATGCTAGGCATCTGCTTCAGGCTGGTTCCTAATATTGGGGGGGAGGTCAGTTATTTTGGAAAATGCAACTAAAGGAAAATGCCCATGTTAAAAATGCTTATTAACTTTTTCTTTGAGAGGATCGACAGCCTTCATCCTTTGGAACAGGAAGAAACTTTGAACTTGGCTGGTGTATCCTTTGTATTAGGGATATGCTGTTTATTGCCTCTCATGACAATCTACCCAATTTAGAAATGTTTGGAAAATCACAATTCACACATGCTCAGTAGAGACTTGCCTAGAGCATCTCAAGTGAGGTCCTTGGAGATTGTCAGTGTGTTCCAGCCTAGAGCTGACCAAGACTTCTTTAAAATGGAGGACTAGTTTGCTACACATTGGGCATTTTTACACATGCCCCTGACTGTGCAGTCATTTAATACTTGTGGTTGTTTCCAGCCCTACATTGCCATAGTGATGAGGTGATGTAGCTTGTCACTACAGCAATGTAGCAGTGGCATCACAATTAGTGCCTACCTATGCTACGTTGCCATAGTGATGAACTATGTTGCTATAGCTTGCTGCTATGGTGACATAGCATCTTGTGTAGATATGCCCATTGGATTGGGTCTGGGCCCTCCAGAGCAGGAAGATTGTCTTTCTAGTACTGTCAATTTTCCCCCTGTTGGGTTCAGGTTCAGGTTGCCTAATTTGAATGTAAAGATGGAATCAGGGACATGTAAACAGAGAGTAGATTGGGAAAGGGGCATAGGAAAGGAGAAGAGTGGAACTAAAGGTTCAAAGGGTGACATGAAGAAGTTTGAAGGAAATAAATCTTGGATTGGCTGGGCAATCTGCAATTGAGAGAAATGGTGACTTGTTGGACAGAGATTGGTAGCTGAAAAGTGGTGGGAGGAATGGGAGTTGGGGAGGAGAAGACTGAGAACAACTAAGAAGTGGGGATGACTTGGACTGGCTAGGAAAGGAGACTGGTAACCAGTATGGCATGGGAAGGAAAAGAGGCAGAATTATTAAAGAGGTTGGGGGTGGAACTAAAACTGACCGAGCAAAGAATCTAGATAAAAAGCTGGGGGTGGGGGGCACAGAAGTTGAAAAGAGATACTGGAAAGGAAGAATAGAACCAAGAACAAGTAGGGAGGGAGAAGGGACAGGTGACAGGAGGTCTGGGGACAGAGACTGGGGTAGTCCAGGCAAGGAAACTGGAAACAAGAAGCAGGGAGAAACCTGAATGGGGATCTTAGAGGAATGAAATTTGGACTTATTGAGTAAGTAAACTGGGACTGGCCAGGCAAGAACAACATTAGGAAAAAGAGCCAGAGCTAGGGAAGAGAAGACTGAATCCAGGACAAGTTGTGGTGAATAGTGGGGGGGAAAAAAGAGTCAAGTATGGGCAGACATGTCTATGCTGTCTGGTGCACACTTTCTCCAGATTCTGGAATGAAACCAAGATTCCCAAGCATCGCTATTTCTCTGCTATCAGTAAATACCTCTGAATCCTTCCCTTCAAGCGCTGACTCACAGAGTATAACAGCCTACTAGTGATGCCAGTTACTGTTAGCACAAGTAGAAGAGGTCTGTGCAGCGAATCCAAAGGTTCTCACCCAGCTTATGATTACTTCTATTTTGCTTTTAAATGCTTTTTGAAAAAGGACATCTCTTACATGTGTGAGTGTGCATGCACAGACTTTGTAAAAGTTAAAAAGTTGAGCACTCAAAAGTAGAACCTCCATAATTAGGATTAAAATGTATCATAATGCATTTGCTAAAGGGGACCTTAGTTTTTGTATTTTCTCATTTTTAGTGATTCAGTTTTGCAACCTTAACAGATTTCCTGTGACAGAGATTTGTGCACCAGAAGACTGATGGTCTGATGATACCCAGACTTTGGTTGTAAGTTAACAACCAGTGCAGTGTGGTTCTAGAGAGTGTTCTGTAATCATTTTTACAAGTTATTTACTGGCAAGTTTGTGAGCACAAATGTGGCAAGTAAAGGGGAGGTCCATAGCTTATTTCAGTGAGCTCTAGTCAAGAACTGACAGGGTGGCAACTTTCAGCCATGTTCAGGTCATGAAGGAAGTCTGAGCCATTTAAACTAGCATTTAAAATAAATATTAGCAGAGGAAGAGTGGAAGCAAATCATGGTGGAAAGAGACTTGTATAAACAACTTCCTTTATAACCACTTGTATTATTATTACATTTCATCTGAACAATAGATACAGTCCAGGTTTCTCCTGCATAAGAAACCAGATGGTTTTAAGGCAAAACATAAATCACACTTATTTACTTCTCCAGTGACAGTTTATATTTAAATAATGCATTTTTGTTTTCCTTTTGGAAGATTTATTGTAGTGGACAACTGTTAGTAACTCACAGGAGCCATTCAGAGAAACAGATTAATAGTCTAACCTTGGTGAGAAAACCCTGATTCTACTTTGACCTCTTGTGAATTGGGTGTAACTCCACTCAAGTCAATGGAGTTCCAGCAGTCTATGTAAGGAAAAATTGGGTCCAATAAAGATACAGTATTAATAGATACTATTCTAGACTGTCTTTCTTGAAATTTGATCTATTTTAGTTGTTAGTGTCCCAGCAAGATTATAATATTACTTCATGGTTTATTTCAGTATCAGTGCAAGTGCTTATCATTTGTTTTGTTCATACCATCGAGTACTAGTACCCCCAGATTATATCCATTAAACCCCAACCAAGTTTTTATCTCAACTTAAAGAGGAAAAAAGATGATTACCCATAATTGTGTTATTACCACCAAAAGCATTTTTAGAGTGTGACTGGATCCATCCTGTCTAGACCAAAAAGCCTGTCAAATGATGATATATCTTGCATTTTTGCCTGGCTTATAAGCACTTATAACACTGTCAACAGCTGCAGGCAGGAGGAAAAGCCTGGAACAAAAAAAAGGGACTGAGATTAACAAGAAAGCTAACGCCCTAATCCTCGCAAGAAAGACTGTTAGTTCAACTATTCAGCTGCTATTGAATTAGCCAGTTTTCACTTGACTGTAATTTGTCCATAAAGGTGCATCTCTTGATCCATGGACAGGGAAGCAAGGTGTAGGTCCTGCCTTTAAATTGTAGTGATTCTATGAATACTGATTTAGAGATTAAGAGCTAGTAGTTTATTAAACTGGATGGATAGCTGTGCTTTCAGAAACATGGGTATCACTAACTTCTCCAAGTTTCTGTTTCAGTTCTGTTGTCAGTTCACACAATGAAAAATTATTTTTTGGCTTCATCCCTATGGCAGTAGGCTGATATTTTTTTGCACACAGGTTTCTCATTTCAAGCCAAAGCCAATTTTAACACATGATTTCACATTTTAGCATCCTGCTAACACTGCTTATTCAGACCAAAAATATAAAAAGAGAATTATTAGCATGACTAGCTCAAGTGAGCTAGAAAGCATTTCCTTTTTGAAGGGGCGCCCCGTTTCTTTTTTCAATCCGTTAGAAAACCCTGTTCAGAGACCATGGAGTTTTTTACCCAAGTAAATGATTTTGATACTTAAGGAAAAAAGAACAAACAGATTTTCAGTAATTAATGTGCAGGGTAGCAAGGGTCTGTAATCAAACTCAAAACGGAAATTGCAAAGATTCATTGTGCAATCCACAATCAACTTCAATTAAGTGAGCACAAAGATGGGTCTCCCAAAGTAATTTCCAGAAAGAGATGTCTTCAGGGGACAGTAAATTCTTGTCTTTTGCAGTGCTTTGCTGGGAAAAGATGCCTTTATTCTATAGTTAGAACTGTGAATACCCCCATGAAGCTAAAGACTGACTTCAGTAAAAAGCATAATGACTGCATGTCAGATAAGACAGAGATGAACTGAGTGTCTTCAAAGAGTGAGAAGGAAACTTTCTTTCCTTCTGTTGACATCTGAAACAAAACTTTAGCCCACAGGACATGTGAAAGTGGATTTTCTATTTTCAAGAGAGGATGTTACAAAAATGCCTCCAGCTAGCAGCTTTTGCATTTTATTCCTTATGTTTTTGTTAGACAAGTAATTTTTTTATTACTCAAATTTTTTAATTGACATAATACAACACAGAGTACCTAAAAGCTTTGTGTTAATACAATATATAATTTAAATGTGCAATAGTTTATTTGTCTTTGTAATACCATAAAATAACCCTATCCTGCTGAGTTAGTTCCTGCCATCACACAAATGATAACTTGTTTGAGCAATTAGATCTGCAAGATTTCTGGTTGGGAAAAGTTCCATCAGAATTATGTTTTCCTTTGGGGATTTAGACCAGCTATGGGGAAGGGAAATAGACAAAATACTAGTACAATCTAAATAAATACATATTTAACAAAGAAATTCTGGTTTCACATCTTCTTAGGAAAAAAATCTATTCTCTTTTACCTGAATTTTGTTTATTTCTTTACATCTGTTAAAAGTGCACATAAAATGCTACCAAATACAAATGGTAATTACAAAAAACAAACCTCCTTTGTTTAAAGCCCCACACGAGGCAGAGCAATTACATTCAAGTTGTACAAGCAAATGAGCTTATTTCAAAGACAATGTAAACAGAGAATGTTTTATGTTTCTTTTGTTTGGTTCTTAACAGCTTTAACTTCTGCTAATTCTCTCTCTAAAGAAGTAGCATACCTTTGTATGCTGTGTAGCACCTTACTTCTTTAATGCTGTTATTATTTCATATTTATATTCCAGTAATATTGAGAGGTTTCAACCCTGTTGCTATTGTGCCAAGCACTGTACAAACATAATAAATTATCAGAATGGTTCTTCTGAAATAAAAAGGACCACTCAGTGGGAGTAAGAATTTGGCACCACTGTGAATGGGTGAAAGTCATTACAGCTTAGTCTTCAGATTCCATTATGTAGATAGATAGATAGATAATCAATGAATAAGAAGGGAAACTTTAAAAAATGTTTTAGTTTGAATTTCCTCTTCATTTACAAGTCCAACCAGATACCAAAAGTATGAAATTATCCTTTTGATGCTCTAACTAATATAGGAGTTTAACCAATTAAAAGGCCTTAAACAATCAGATTTCTTCCAGAGGCGTCTTTGGATTCAGAGTAAAGAATCAACAATGAGTTTTGTAATTTGAAAAAAATTTCTAAGCAACTGTGATATTAGCATTGGGTTCTATTGGTTTAGTGTGACTATAAACCTAGGAATATTTGGCTTTATTTTGCCCTTAATCACACAAGCATATAAATTATATCACTCTATTGTAAGCTAGTCCTAATAAATGTTTATGGCTTCCTGCTCTTATGTAGTGAATTGTTTGGACTCAAAGTTGGGTGATATTAATCAGGCTTAGCACTGCTGTTGAACGTTACTAGATATTATGCTAGGATTTTTATTTATTAATCAAGAGATTTCCTTTACCTTATGTTAGGGTTTACTACTGACATTTGTAGCCACTCCTGCAATAATGAGGAACCAGGTTAGCCAGCTCACATAGCCTCTATATTTGTTTTCCTTGGCCCCTGTTTCTCTTTTGTTCTGTCTGGTTGCCTGATTAATCACCTGGAGTGTTAAGGAACTGCTGGGTATTTCTTCTTGGACTGAGAATATAATATGGCAAGCACTGACAGCCTTCTGACAGCTATGTGTGGGGGAGGGGTGAACCAGTGGTGGGGAAGCTGCAGCCCTGAAACAGTGGTGGGGAAGGTGGGGGGCGGGCCCAGCACCAGCCCCAAAACAGCAGCAGGGAGGAGGGAGGAGGACACACGGCCTGGCCTGGCCCCCAAAACAGAGGGTATGAGGGGGTGCACCAGGCCCAGCCTGGCCCAGAAATGGCAGTGGGGAGGCGGAGGGGGGCAGGCCTGGCCCCAGCCCCAAAACAGTGGTGGGGAGGTGGGGGGAGGTGTAGGCATGGCCCTGCAACAGTGGCAGAGAGGGTGGGGGGCCAGGCCCATCCCCATGGCAGACTGGGGAAAAGGGGGAGCTAGACCAATCCTGAAGTTGTGGGGGGGGAGCCGGACACAGGTCTCTTGTCCCTGCCTGTCATTTTTGATGGGCAATTAGCTAGTGTATGTGTATGTATATGTATATGTAAAGGGCTTAGTCAGTCTGTCTGTCTGTAACACTCTTGGAGCACTCTGATTGGTTGTCTTGATAGCCAATCACAATGCTTACTGAAACAACCAATCAGAATGCTCCACAGGAAATGGTGGCGATGGAGTGGGACAGTGGAGTGCTGCCATTGTGGCGGGGACAGAGCGGGGGTGTGGGGGGGGCGAGGCCAGCACTGTTTCATAGTTTCATAGTTTGTAGGGTCAGAAGGGACCTGAGCAGATCATTGAGTCCG
>NW_017729024.1:20412876-20413227 GCF_001723915.1 Gavialis gangeticus | reverse complement strand
TGGAGGCTGAACAGGTTCAGGTCCCATAGCCTCTCCTCGTACGGCCTGTCCTGCTGCCCCCTGATCATGTGAGTGGCCCTCCTCTGGACCTTCTCCATGTTGTCCACATTTCTCTTCAAGTGCGACGCCCAGAACTGGATGCAGTATTCCACCTGTGGCCTGACCAGTGTCGCATAGACGGGGAGTATCACCTCCTTGGACCTGCCTGAGATGCATCTGTGGATGCATGACAAGGTATGGTTGGCCTTCCTGACTGCATCCCCACATTGCCGGCCCATGTTCATCTTGGCATCAATGATGACTCCAAGATCCTTTTCTGCCTCTGCACTGACGAGAAGGGAGTTCCCCAGC
>NW_017729024.1:20409081-20412665 GCF_001723915.1 Gavialis gangeticus | reverse complement strand
GCATAGAGGGGAAGGATCACTTCCTTGGACCTGCTCATGATGCATCTGTGGATGCATGACAAGGTGCGGTTAGCTTTCCTGACTGCTTCCTCACATTGTTGGCCCATGTTCATCTTGGATTCGATAATGACTTCAAGATCCTTTTCTGCCTCTGCCCTGACAAGAAGGGAGTTCCCCAGCCTGTAGGGATGCTGCTGGTTCTTCCTCCCCAAGTGCAATACCTTGCACTTCTCAGTATTGAAACCCATCCTGTTCTCATCTGCCCACCCCTGTAACCTGTCTAGGTTTGATTGCAGCCTATTCCTCCCTTCTAGCATGCCCACATCCCTGCACATCTTAGTGTCATCAGCAAATTTGAACAGGGTGCTTTTTACCCCCTCGACCGAGTCACTGATGAAGATGTTGAACAGTGCAGGCCCAAGGACTGAGCCCTGCGGAACCCCACTGCCCACATCCCTCCAGGTTGAAAATGACCCATTCACCACCACTCTCTGGGTGTGGCCCTCCAGCCAGTTAGTGACCCATTTGACTGTGTAGGTGTTGACACCACAGTCATCCAGTTTTTTAATGAGAATGGGGTAAGAGACAGTGTCAAAGGCCTTCCTAAAGTCCAGAAAGACTACGTCCACTGTTACCTCTGCATCTAAGGACTTTGTGACCTGGTCATAGAAGGCCACCAGGTTGGTCTGAGAGGACCTGCCTCTAATGAACCTGTGTTGGTTGCCCCTAAGCATAACCTCTCCCACTGGCTCCTCGTGGACATGTGCCAAGATAATTCTCTCAAAAAGCTTACCCAGGATCAAGGTAAGACTAACTGGCCTATAGTTTCCTGGGTGTATAGGCCCTGGGTCTGTTGGCCTCACCCCTCACCCCCCACCAGCCCTGCTCGTTGGAGGCAGCAGCAATGTGGGGTGCTGGCAGAGGGGGACAGAGAAGAAAGCTTTCCCCCCCCGCCCACTCCTCGGAGGTGGTGGTGGTGCAGGATGTGTGGCGGTGGCAGCTGACACATGCAAGATTCCCCCCCTCCCCTGCATCCAGGGAAGCTTGCATGTAGCCACTGCCACCCACCACCCCATGCTGCTGCCACTCCAGAGACAAAGCAGGGCCAGAAGCAGAGCAGTGGTAGTGTGGGGCAGTGGGTAGTGGTGGCAGCCACTGCTTGCAAGCTTCCCCCCTGCGTCCCCCACTTCTCATCCCTGTCCCCCACCCCCGCTTCTGGGAGGCACAGAGCCAGATGCTGAGCGGGGGGGGGGACTGCAGCCAGATGTGAAGCGGCAACAGCACAGACTGGTGGATGGCAGCATGGGCCACCACATGCAAGCTCTGCCCCCCCAGGAGGTGGCAGTGGTTCAGGGTGGTAGCGTATTGTGCTCTGTCCCCATCTGCTTCCTCTACCCCCCACCACAATCATTCTTGTCGGGCAATTTGCTAGTATATCAATATTAGGGCATTTACCTGGAAGGGAAGGCCTGAGTTCAGGTCCTTGTTCCAAGGATGTCTGTATGTTTTACACTAAACAAACATTGGATAAAATGGTCACTTTTGCAAAAGGGAGCAATTTCAACAAGAGTAGTAAGGGTGCTTCTATTCAAGACTTGACAGTTACCTAATGATGAGTCACTCATTGGTGGTGAAAGGCTGGGGCTAATGGGGCTTAGCCCCTGCCAAGCTTTTTGTGGTGGCCGATGACAGCAGCACCCTTGTGCCACTGTCCTGCACCACCCGGCACCACTCAGCATGTAACGGCCCTGAGGGAGGTGGTGATCAGGCGGTGCTCAACCTCTGCAAATAATATTTCCCCCCACCACTTATGGGGGGACTCTTATAGACAGTGGGAAATATGGGTTTGAACCACCTTGGGAAAAGAAAGAATTGAATCATAAAAATTAGGGTTGGAAGGGACCTCGGGAGGTCATCTAGTCCAACCCTCTGCTCAATGCAGGACCATCCCCTACCAGATCATTATAGCCAGGGCTTTGTTGAGCTGGGCCTTAAAAACCTTGAAGTATGAAGATTCCACCACCTCTCTAGGTAACTTGTTCCAGTGCTTCACCATCTTCCTAGTGAGAGAGTTTTTCCTAATATCCAACCCAAACTTCCCTTACTGCCACTTGAGACCATTGCTCTTTGTTCACCACTGATCTGTCCAGCTCCATCCTCTTTGGAACTCCCCTTCAGGTATTTAAAGGCTGCTACCAAATCCCTCTTCAGGCATCTTTTCTGCAGACTAAATAAATCCAATTCCCTTTAGCCTCTCCTATAAGTCATTTGTCCCAGCCCCCGAACCAATTTTGTTGCCCTCCACGGACTCTCTCCAACTTGTCCACATCCCTTCTATAGAGGGGGTCCCAAAACTGGACTCAGTACTCCAGATGTGGCCTCACCAGAGGAGAATAGAAAAAAATAATTACTTCCCTTGATCTGCTGGCAACGCTTCTACTAACGCACCTCAGTATGCTGTTAGCCTTCTTGGCAACAAGGACACACTTCTAATTCATATCCATCTTATTGTCCACTATAACTCCCACATCTTTTTCTGCAGAGCTGCTGCTTAGCCAGTCAGTCCCTAGGCTGTGCTTGGGGTTCTTCTGTCTTAAGTGCAAAACTTTGCACTTGTCCTTATTGAACATCATGAGATTTCTTTTGGCCCTATCCTCCAATTTGTCTAGGTCACTCTGAGTCTTAGCCCTCCAATCCAACATATCTGTTACACCCACTAGCTTGGTGTCATCCATAAACTTGCTGAGGGTGTAATCTATCCCATCTTCCAGATTGGGAATGAAGATACTGAACAAAACCAGCTCCGAGGTTCACCCCTGGGGCACTCCACTTGATACAATCCAGCCAGTTTTGTATCTGCTTGTGACAGGGGGCCATCTCAAGGCCAGTCACAACATCAGCCCAACCACCTGTCTAGGGCAGTCTGCCCTGCCTTACCTTTGATGTTTCCACAAAATTGGTATTTATGGTGGAGGCTGCTCATTTGGTTACCCTGATGCCAAGGGTGAAATACACAGCTCCAAGCCTTCCCTTATACCATTTCTAATGCCTTACAAATGGCCTCCAAACAGTTGATACTTAGCCCTTTCCAGGGCAGGACTTTGCCCTTATGTTGGGCCTTCTCCATGTACCCCCATAACTGGGTCTCACTCATGCTGCCCCTTTTACTGGGTAACACTCATTCTCACCCCACCATGTGCCACACACACTTCTTCCTACTCCATACAGCCCTTCCGGCTTCTCTTTCTCATGCTTGGCCCGTCACAGACCTTCAGGCCTCCCAATTCAGGCTGTACTCTAAAACTGGGTATCAGGCCTACTGTCCCACACACTAAGCTGATTCTCTGGCCTTGGGTGTCTCAAACTCGGCCTATGGCCCACTGAGGCCTCAAGTGTCCTGGAACATGCTTGGACCTCTCTCTCCACCTTCTGCTAGGCCCAATTCTTATTCTTAGCTTCCCACTAGGCTCTGTAGCATGAACTGAACTAATGTTGCTGATGTCAACATAAAGTGTAATAGTAGCGAAATGTAACCATGTTAGTTGTGTCCTGTAAGTAACTTGAAAACTCCATTTTGTATTCTT
>NW_017729024.1:20403251-20408475 GCF_001723915.1 Gavialis gangeticus | reverse complement strand
TATAATGTCTGAATAGAATGGTTGTTTTGTGTTTGTGTGTGTCTGTGTGTAATGATGTGCATGATAAACTGTGTGCGTCTATATGGGTGGTGTGTCCAAACCTCTATGTCTAATTCATGTCATCAATAAACATGGCATTTTGCCTTATCCCCCTTTATAAGTTCTTGCTCGTGATTTGGCAATTGAAATTTAAAGTAACAGCTCCACTCCTATTCAAACTAATTCCCACTGACCTTGGGCTTCATGCCCTCCTGAGACCCACAGATCCTGGCTCCTATTGTCCTACCCATAAGCCCCACTCTCTCAGGCTTGGGCCTCAGGCCCTCCTGGCCCCTGTGCTGTCACCCAAGCCTGTTGCTTTTCTGTCAGGGTGTACTCCCTTAGCCTTTCTCTTCCACAGGGTACCCACAAGGCAGCGGGGGCTGAGGCTTTCCAGCACCCTATACTCACCTTTCACTGAATGTCCTTCCACAGGCATCCTCCACCTCCACATAACCCTCAGTCACTGGTCGCAACTCTCTCTCAGGTCCCTTGCAGATTACCTCCCATCAGGTGGCTGGGCTTCAGCCTCAGTCATTCCAGACTACTTGCTGGCTGACCCCCTTACTCTCCTGCCAGTGATCTCTCCCCTGAGAGACCATCACTCACTTGAGCGTGGCCCCACTCTCCAGCCAGTCAGGACTCCAGAATCCTGGTTCTAGAGCACTTTGTGGTGCACATACTTGCCCTTCAGCCACTTGGGCCCCGGGCCGAGCTCGGGCAGTCGAGAGCTTTGGGTCAATCTACAAACAGCTGACTCTCACTCAATAAGAGTACACCCCTGGGCCCTTCCATAAATAAATCCTCTCACACTGGGCTTGCCTCGAGTCCCATACAAAGTAGCCCATTGCTTCACTGGACTCATCTGAACCCCCCCACAGACCCCTCCAAGGTCAGCCCCACTCCCTGGGTTTCCCCAGGCCTTTCCTCCATCACCCATACTCTCAACAGTTCTATTCAGGGGCCTACCTAGCCCCACTGTAGGCCCACAAACTCTACGCCCCTTCTGCTCATGCTGGCCTGTGTCTTCTCTAGGCTCTTGTATACCCAGCCTCTCTGAATAAGCCATCTGACCTCTCCCTTGGGCCCCTGTGTACACAGCCCATTACTATAGGCTGGTCTCTCCACAGGCCAGGGCTTTCAGCCCCCTCCTAAGGGCTCTGGACCCTACCTGGGCCCCTAGGAACCTCCTCCTTGCCCCTAGTTCCTATCCTAACGTCCATGGTGTTCCAGAAGCAGACTCCTCCAGCCAGGCAATGTTACTCCCTCAGCTTCTTAGTTGCAACTATTTGCCCTGCTCCCTGGACCTGGTCTTATACTCAGGCTGCCAAGCCCTCCTCCAATCAGGCAGTGTCCTGGCTACCATGTGACCACCTGATTGGGCCAGACCACACCTGCCAGCTGCTCAGAGCCTGCCTGAAACCTCTTAAACTGGGAGGCACAACCTGTGCTCTTCCATGCCGCCTTGTAGTTGATTCATCCAACCCATACTATCTGAGCTTGCTTACAAGAATGCTGTGGGAGAAGATATCAAAAGTCTTGCTTAAGTCAAGGTATATTATGTCCATTGTTGGGAGAATCCTGTCACCACTAGCCTACTGTAAGAAGAAAGGAGTATTGCCACTGTGTTTTGTGCAGGGTCAAACTTCAGCCTAGACTTGTATCAGGTCTGTTCCATGCATGCCAACTAGATTGGGTTTTGCAGAGGGGGCTGTTGGCCAAATACCTCATTTGAAGGTCCTAATCAAGTTTAGGCATGACATTAAGCCCAAGTGCTCACCCCTGGCAAATCTGTAGCTTGTGAAGAAACAAACATTAAGTGCCTAGGTAAACTTACTGGCAAAAACATAGTTGCTTATGGCAGGGATTTTGAAGGGCATACTCAGATACAGACGTACAAATTCCACGTAAGGCTACTTTCGGACACCCAAGTCTTCGCAAATCTGTCCCAAAGTATTTGCACAAGAGCATAAGGTCTGGGGCTCATAATGGCATTAAATGTATGAGTTTTCTAGGTCTTGGGCCTATAACAGTACTCACAGTACTCTTGGGCCTATTCCAGCCACTCACTTCCTCTTTGAGCGATGAGGAATGGGCAGATCTGCTCCCTTCCTTGGTAGCCAGCATTTGATGAACCAGCATAAGAAAACTGCAATTAATTTCACATTCTGGTTCATATAATGTAACCTTCCAAATTGTTTTCTTTATCTTCTTTAATATTTTTCATTGCCCTAAATGTTGTAATAGATTTTGCCAAATGTGTTAATCAAAACTCCCACAGCATTTCATACAAGTAAACTTAATATAAAATGTGCCAGCTGTTCCTGTATAATCTTGATTCTGTTATGTTAATTAGGTCTATATTGCAAGTTTATTAATTTAATCTTTCTAATTTATTCTGCTGACTTTTTGCTTACATGGAGGTTACTTTGGGATTGGGACTTTGTTTTATAAACTCTGAAGATCAGCAAATTGGCAATTGATTGTTTTGCAGTTTTGTAAGCAGCCCAAGACAGCTAGCATTTAACATTCTCTTTAAATCGATGTTTTAAACTCATCAGCTGTATCTCTACATGTGTTTATTGCCCTCCACTTAAATTAATACTACATATTTCTGATGACAGAATTTGGCCTATGTATTTATATTGTTGTGGCTCTCTAATAGTTTGGTTTATTCCTCTTGTTGCTCACTTTAATGGTATCTCTGAGGGCTCTGTTGCATGGTAAATGTGGGAATCTCCTGGAGCTCTTAATCCCTGGATTATCCGCACATTAACACCTTAAAGTAGTTTAAAGCACTTGCGTGGCTCAAAATTATGCCATTCCAGGGCCTGATTAGCTCTTGATCTGCACAATCCAGCTCCTGTTCCATTAAAGTGTGGCCACTTCCCACAGATGTGCAGCTGAAACCGAAGGTGTCACCACTCTAAACTCCAAATTAGTCAATCAGTATTTGTGTGGCTCATAGTGTGAGGTGTAACAAGGCCCTTAATCTAGACCTTTTGGGACCAGCCTTCAAGAGCCCAGGTCTTTTAATATCAACCTCCCTCACACAGAATATTATCTTAATCAAACCTTAACTATCTCTTGCTATGTTTCCTCACCTTAATTTCATTGATTGCTAAATATGGGATTAGTGTTTTTTTTAACTTTATTAGTACCAGTCTTGAGTCTGCTTTTACCACCTTTTACTTACACTGGTGGCTTTATTTGGTTATTACATTCTTCCTAAAGGAGAATCTTTTGCTGTAGGTGTCCCTGGTTAATCCATTTCTCTGAACACTTTAAAAGTATAGTAGTAAAAGCACATTATCTCCTTCAGCAAACATATATGATAATCCATAAAACTATTTAAAGGCCTTTATGATTTCCCAGATTACCGTACTAGTATACATGGGCCTGTTCTTGTTTTAAAGGTGACAAAACTACTATAAAGTTTACAGCAAAATAGGTACACTCACAAAATATCTAAAATAATGTACTAAAACCCGAGGCGACCAATGCTGTAAACCTTTGCTTATAAAATGGGCTTCAGCAAAACTATTTCTCTATGGGGTTGACCCAGGAAGGCTTGGAGCATTCTTATATTCTACTAAATTCAGTGGAACTTGAAAATTCTCAGCACCTCCACGTGAGACACATTTACATAATTGCCAGGGTTTGGAATCAGGCTTGTTCATTTTGCAAAAGGAATATACTGCCAAGCATATGAGAACAGACTGCTAAGATTATTAATGCCATTGCATTAATAGACATAATTGAATACTCGCTGCAAAATGGTTTTTATTTAAAATGTGTGCAAAGGACAAAACACTTGCATTTCTTTAAAAAAATATTTTGACTGGGAATAATTTGACACCATAAATTGACGAAACTTTTTTTTTTTATGCGCAGAACTCTGTTTTTCATTCCAGCACAATTAGCTGCAGGTGGCAGTGCTAATAGTGGTTCAGAAATGCCTCCACAGAGACTTTGTGCAAACACAGTAAGCAGGAAATCTATGGGATGAAGAGCACTTTTCATACAGGCCTTTAAACTATATTAGATTTGTATAAGAAAGGGAGACATTATTTATTTTTTCACTCAAAATACTGTTCCTGAATTGCTTATTTCTGAACTGTAGAATAGTTCTACTAAGCAGGGATTTTTCCCCTTTATTTAGAATATCTGTTGGCAAATGTCAGATGTCATGCTTTCATCAATAGTAGGACTGTTTAAAAATGTAATGGATTAGGCAAAGCTAGTTGATTTCCACTGATGTGGTATTTGATGTACTTTCCCATTTGATTGTTTTCAGTCAATACAAAGAGGTATAGCAAGAGAAAAAGAAGGGAAAATGTGGAACAAGATACTATAATAAAGCAGGGAAGGGAGAGGAGATTCAAGACCACCAGCAGAATCTGCTTTGAACCGTGCTTAGTCGTAGGGTCAGTGGGTCAACCATTATATCCTGGTGTTGAACAGAAATGAACAGAAGGCCGGGTGCTGTTCATTACTTTCAGGAAGGCTTCTTAGTAATATATAAAGCATAAGGACAGAGGGAGAGGAATACTAGGTAGTTTTAGGCCACTGCTTATTTCAAAGGGCAGGGAGGAGCCACTTTACTCTGGGGTGGGGGGCACCAGGAGTTACAGTATGCCTGCACCCCCTGGATGCAGGAATTTCCAAGGGATTCCTTTCTGGGGTGCACATTTATAACTCTATATGCATTGACCAGCTCCAGTCCCTGTTGGTGGCCGAGGATGGAGCCACATACTCTCAGCTGAGTATGCAATTCCCTTAACAAAGAATTAAAATTTTATCTGGCCCTTCAGGGAGTCACTGCAGGTGAGGAAAGGCCCTATTGAATTATTACATCAAAGTTTGTCATGTTACCATTGACCTGGTTTAATAAAGAAGATTTTTAAAATGGCTGTTTACAGGGAACTCTTTCAAGCCCCGGGGGAGGCTCACCTGGGCCTAGGGTGAGTGAGGATTTAGTTAGGGAGCTTCTGGAGGGGCTGGACGTTTTTAAGTCAGCCGGCCCGGATGATCTTCACCCTAGAGTCCTGAAGGAACTAGCTGGGGTCATTGCAAGTCCCCTGGCACAGCTTTATGAACACTCATGGTGCTCTGGAGAGGTGCCGGAGGACTGGAAGAGGGCCAACGTGGTTCCCATCTTCAAAAAGGGGAGGAAAGAGGACCC
>NW_017729024.1:20395669-20402875 GCF_001723915.1 Gavialis gangeticus | reverse complement strand
GAGGGAAGGTTTAAGTTGGACATCAGGAGGCGCTACTTCACGGTCAGGGCGGCTAGGGTCTGGAACCAGCTTCCAAGTGAGGTGGTGCAGGCTCCCACCCTGGGGGTTTTTAAGAGGAGGTTGGATGACCACCTTACTGGGGTCGTTTGACCCCAGTACTCTTTCCTGCCATGGCAGGGGGTCGGACTAGAGGATCTGCTCAGGTCTCTTCCGACCCTAGAAACTATAAAACTATGAAACTATGAAGTATAGATGCCAGCTAAAATATATGGTGAATATTGGTTAACTACACTCAACTTAAGTGTGTGATGATTAGGTTTGGTCTTAATAAGAGAGAGAATATTTAAAGAAATTTTAAATTAATCTGCTTTTGTTAGGGCCAGGAACTGATTGTACACCATGTGACTTATTTGACTTGCAACTGTCTACATTTCCTTTTTAATGTGGAAAACATTTTTTGTTTATAATAAACATTTCCATGGTCTAAGATAATAATGTCTTCCATGCCTTTGGGGGAAAAAATTCTCTCTATATAAAGATGAGATCATCCACAATATTTATATAGAAATGAATAGAATGATTGAAATTAATGGAGTTGTGTTGGTGTAACTGAGAGCAGTCAACCCTCTACCCAGGAAACAACCAAAGAATTACTATTATATAGGGCCAGATTCAGGGTATTGCAAAGGTCAGTTTGTGCTCCTAACTCAGTCCATAAAGTTGAGTTCTTCAGTGGGTCACATCTAAGAAACAGAAAATCTGAGTCACCAATTGCTTAATTTAGAGCTTAAGTTAGTTAAGGTAGTGAACTTATTGGAACATAAAGCAAAGGCTTATTTTTTCAAGAGGGGAAGCACCTGTGATTTCTAGAAGTTAACAAAGCCATTTACATAGATGGCTGGATATGAATTTAGACGTCTATCTCAAATATTCAGATTTGAAACTGTTGACCTCCCTGTCCAATGTGATTAAGCAAAGTGAGACTATAGGAATTCTTGCCTACCATGGTTCAGCACAGCAGGGGACACATGCTCCTGAGCATGCCCTGCCTACATACTCCCACTTGCAGGTATTAAACCCAGTCATAGGGTGTGTCCAGATGCAAGTGCTTGTGCAGAGGCATGTGTTTCCTGTGGCACAAATAGCAGTGGCACATATTTGTATTGCTACTTTTCAGCCCAGGGCACGCCCTTGCACATGTGCTTTAATGTGTCAGATTGTCCTGGGTGGGGTAGGGGAAGCTAGCGCCAACACCTGTGCTGGCTCCAGCCATCTTACCTGGAGTCCTGAGGGACCTCTTGGAGCAGCAGCAGTGCCAGTCCAGCTCCACAGAGCCTGGGCAGCAGCCAAAGTGTGGTTCTGGATGGCCAGACTCAGTTTCTGGCAGTGCATGCTGCTGCCACATTTGCCGTGTTGCCTTTTTTTTTGCAGTGTTTTTTGTTTGTTTGTTTGTTTTTTGACACCAGGTTCTCCTGTATCAAATTTTGGCACTGTGTTACAAATTAGCAGCACAGAGAATGGGAGCACATGTTCTGCCAACCACACGTGTGCATGCATCTGGACACGCCCATAGAGGCATCTCAGTTGTGGCTTCACCTCTGGATTTTCATGTTTGACACATGTGAATGGGAGTGGGTGGTTGAGACCTGTTTAAGAGAGTGTAGAGGAGAGGTGGTGTACATGTATGTTTAAGTGTCCAAATCTGTGGTTCTCAACTTTCTTAGTCTTGAGGCACCCCTTACTGGATTCAAGACGCCCCTCCACCACAAATTTGTGAATTGAGTGGCACCCAATTTAAAATATATATATATTACAGTGCTTACTTCCTTACAGAGCAGCTCAGTGGTAGAGATGGGGGATTACTGAGTAAGGGACAAGCTAGAGCCTGTGTTTATCTGCTTATTTTATCTGTTTATTTCCTAACAACTCACTTATCTCCTCATACTTCATGGCACCCTTCAAAGGATATGCTAGTGCCTGAGGGAGCCCTGGCACCCTGATTGACAACTGCTGGTTTGAATGCAATCTCATACCAGCCTGCTTAAATTTTAGAGGGGCAAAATAGTTCATCTAGTTTATATAATGCACCTTTATCTTAGTTTGAAGACTAAGTCACATAACTTAAGAGGAAGAAGACCCCTGTTTTGCATTAACAGTAACAGGATTACGCTTAGACACACAAGTGCCATCTAGATGTCTAATAGGTGTGCTCAGTGGGTTAAGATTAGTAATGCAAAATGAAGTAAAAAATTTGAAGTTCTACCCAAGCCAAGCAGCCTGTTTGGCTAGCATGGTTAAGCAGGCCAATTTCTATAGCTAATGGCAATCAAGCAAATGATGTGGGTAGTGTGATGTCTGGCCACCTTGACTCTTCAGCCTGGATTGCCAGGCTGGATGGACCTGGGGCAGATTTTGACATAAGCCTGGAAACGCATGAAATGCTTTACCTGTTCAGCTGCTGTTCTTCACACTAATGCAGAATCAGTGGATTTAAGTTTGAATATTTATAGCAGGGCAAGTGTCTTCTGCAGAAAAAACTTAAATAGGAATTGTTTGTTTTCTGTCTCACTTCCAATGCTAATCTTCTAAAAACGGGTGATTGTCATAGTCAGTAACAAGTTTTATGTGGATATATAGAATATGTGATGAAAAAACTGTAGTTTCTAGTGCATTTTCCAGCATTCCTGTATAAGGGAGTTAAAGGAACACCTTTCTAGCATTTAACAACTGAGTGTCTTAGATTATCTTTCCAAATCACAGAATAAACATTACTATTATTTATTAAATATTAATATTCCTAACATTAATAAGCCCATGCTCCCTTTTGCTTCCTCAAGTTGAGGGAAATAAAAATCTATGCAGGTGGCAAAGATGGCGTGGAAAAAGTGGTCTGTATCAGCCATACACCTACTTTCATTTTTGCTCTAGACTTCAGGTTCGTCTTGTGGATCTGGACCTCGAGTGAAAGTTGGAGAGTAACAGCAGGACAAGATGGAGAGGGTTCTCCCCTTGCCAGACCCACAGGGCCAAGTGGTATGCGTAGAGCAGTCAAAGGAAGGTAAGCATTATTCCTGCCAGATGAAAAAATAAAAGGTTTTTTGTTGCATTGAAATATTTCAGAGAATCTTTCAAAATAATTTTAGCTGGGAGAAATGCTGCTTTGTATTTTTAAAACTTCCCTTTTTTCAGTGGAAAAGTATGGGGGGGAGGCGAGACAAAATAATGAGAAGCTGTTTAAAATATTTTCACCTTTTTAACTTTTGTCTCCCAATAGTGGGATGTAGAATAATTTAAAAGGTTATTCTCCCTGCTCCCCCACCAATTTCAGTGCTTGTCATAATGTCATTAAAAGAGAAAATTTAAGAAAAGTTGTCATTTAACACATATATTTTGACATTTTAGGCAAAATATTTCAGGTAGCTTCAGGCACAAGTTATGGCTGAATTACACTAACAAAAGTATCTGTGGCAATTTGCATTTGGCTCTGAGCAGGAGAGGTCAAAGTACTGAACAGCAGAATTCTATTGGAACTGTGCTGATGCTTTCAAAACTAGAAGAAATATAGGCAGTAATTTTATATGAGGATTTTCAAATGAGAGAAACTAATGGAAAGAGCCTTCATGCAAAAATATTATAGAATATTCCACTAGTAGGCTTACTGAGAGACTATTAGAAATATGATTCCATTCAGTTATCATCTTGCTCATAATTACATTCTAGCTGTTTTGCTATTAGTAATAGAATACAAAATAAATATATTTGAAATTACTAAGAATAAAGGTGAACCAGGAAGTCACAAAGTCCCTTGTCTTAAGCAAAATGCTTCTTAGATTGGAATCAGATGAGATAAGCAACCGCATCCTCAAAATAGGGTAAAATCCCTTCAAAGATTATGTAAACTCTCCAGTCCTGTTCACTCTATTCTGTGTTTTATAAGCAATCAAAACTCAGCCAGAACAGCAACATGAACATGCAGCTAAACCTTGTATGTTGATATGTATTTAGTAAATATGTATACTTGGACTCTACTATGAATCTTCAACAGTATCTTCAACATTGTTAACATGGCAAACTAACATTCTTTTGGTTTCCTGATCTCCTTGAGATGTGATAATGAGATATTGCTGAGTGTTGTTTCTGCTTTGATGTTAAAGAAGTGCCACTCTTGGACATTGAACTGTTCCCGCACCTATGAAAAAATCCAGGTTGCCCAAGTTTCTCCTTTCCTTATTGAAACAAAGACACATTACGTTTATTATGCAATTTAATTGTACCATAAATGTAGACATGGTACATGTGCAAAATAATTATTGCACAGTAAAAATGACCAACCAGCTATCTGCGGCTCCTTTCCTCCCCTACACCACAGCCCAAGCCTCGCAGATGGCATCTAGGTGTTATCACAAATCACCGGCCCCCACTCTGGGCCCCAGAATCCTCCTAATTGAACACCTGGATTCCTCTCATCAGGCGGTCTCATCCACCTTCATACCGGGCAACATAGCTCCCTGAACTGCTTCCCTTTCGGGTGTGATCCCTCCACCAGGACCTTCAGCTCACTAGCCCTAGCCCACCTCCAGGCCATTTGGAACCCCAGGCCCTCAGCTCTTGGGCATTCCTCACGGTGGGCCCCACTGGCCCTTCGACCCTTCCAGTTCTGGCCCCAGCATGGACCAGTCAGGGGAAGTTCAGACAGGCATTGAGTCTATGGCCCTTTTTCTCTCTCCAAGGGTCCACCCTCTGGGCCCTCCAAACAAAAGGGTAACCCACCTGGTTGTGGGGGCTAGGGGTTAAGGTGCCCTGACCTGCCTTTTACTGGGGTAGTAACTGGCCTGGCATTTCCTGGGGGCTCCTGCGCCACTAAGATCCCCACCAGGCCACCCACTCCTGGCAGGGTACAGTTTTAGGTCATGCTTAGGACTAGGAGCCTCCTTTCCATCCCCTATGGCTCCTCCCTTACCTCCAGATGATATCAGCAGCCCTCTGGCCAGGCGATGTTGTTGCCTGGCCCCCAGCAGCAGAACTGTCTTGTTTATATGGGCAGCCCTTGCCCTCATTAGGCACCTGGTGGCTGCCAGCTCCAGGCCCTTAAAGTGGTAGGCACACAGTGCCCTGCCACATACCTCCCCCCTTAGCTGTTTACACTGCCTCCAGCAGCCTGTTATTCCAGCCCCTCACTGGCCCCTCACACTGGGTCGTCTCATTGCTGCCCCCTCACACTGGGGCTCTACACTCACCCTGGGGCTCATCCTTAAACTTGGGCTGTCTCCACTATCCTCTCTGGGGCTTCTCCATATCACTACTACCAGGGAAGTTAAAGATTTCTACTGTGCATGGCCATCGGACCAACGTTTTCCCGGCCAATGCACCACTGTAACAGGGGGCCTGCTCGGGGCCGATCCAACCGTGGCCTGCCCACCTGTTCCTGGGCCAACCACCCACATTCTCTCCCACCACGCCTTGATGTTAATTAGTTAATAGATGTTAATCAAGTGGGAGGCTGCCCATTTTCTGCCCTGATGCCAGGGGTCGTTATCTGCAGCTCCTTTCCTCCCCTAAATCCACAGCCCAAGCCTCACAAATGGCATCTAGGTGTTATCACAAATCACTGGCCCCCACTCTGGGCCCCAGAATCCTCCTAATTGAACACCACCTGGATTCTTCTCATCTGGTGATCTCATCTGGTTGTGGGGGCTAAGGGTTAAGGCACCCTGACCTGCCTTTCACCGGGGTAGTAACTAGCTTGGCATTTCCTGGGGGCTCCCGTGCCACTGGGAGCCCCACCAGGCCACCCACTCCTGGCAGGGTGCAGTTTTAGGTCATGCTCAGGACCAGGAGCCTCCTACCCATCCCCTACTGCTCCTCCCTTACCTCCAGATGATATCAGCAGCCCTCCAGCCATGTTGCCTGGCCCCCAGCAGCAGAACTGTCTTGTTTATATGGGCAGCCCTGAATCTAAAATGGCTGCCCCTTCATTAGGCACCTGGCGGCTCCAGGCCTGTAAAGTGGCAAGCCCACAGGGCCCTGCCACACTTGCCCAGTAGGCCAAGCGGTTGCACAGCAGCTGCTTCACATCCTCAGTGAGATAGGCAGCCACCAAGGCCTGAACGCTACCTCCATGATGGTGGGGTCTGGTGCCTCTGGACCCCACCATGGAATCCATGCTCCTGGCCCACATTGGCAGCACTTGTCATAGAGGAGGGGACTGGCTGGTGGATGGCATGCTAGCATGGGACAGTGGATCCTCCTCTTCCATGTCCTGCCACCTCAGATGTTCTGCCTCCCTGACTCTCTTCACCAGCACCTCCATCCATTGATTCAGGCTTTGGCTGCTGCATACGATGCCCTTCACCCTTAGGCCACACATGGCAGCCAGCACGTGGACCGTACTGGACCACAAAGGATCAAGCCATTTCTTGATGCCCTCCATCAGCTGCCTCACCAGTGCTTAGACGTCTAGTGACAGCGGCTTACTCCAGCCAGGAACATTGACCCCTGAAAGCTTGCCATTTGGCTCTGAAGTTCCCTTACTACAGGGATCACCCCCAGAGTGTTGAGGGAGCTAGCTGGGGTTATTGCAGGGCCCTTGGCACGGCTTTACAAGCACTCGTGGTGCTCAGGCCAGGTGCTGGATGACTGGAAGATAGTTAACGTGGTCCCCATCTTCAAAAAAGGGAAGAGAGAGGACCCGGGCAACTAGAGGCCCGTCAGTCTTACCTCTATCCTTGGGAAACTCTTTGAGAAGATCCTCAAGGAGCACATCTGTGATGGGCCGGCTTCAGGGATGATGCTCAAGGGCAACCAGCACGGCTTCATTAGCGGCAGGTCACGTCAGACCAACCTGATTGCCTTTTATGATCAGGTCACAAAGGCAATGGATGCAGGTGTTGCCATGGACGTAGTCTTTCTAGACTTCAGTAAGGCCTTTGACACCGTCTCCCACCTTATCCTCATTAAAAAACTAGGCGACTGTGGCATTGATGCCTACACAGTCAGATGGATTGCAGATTGGCTCAAGGGTTGTACTCAGAGGGTGGTGGTGGACGGGTCATATTCAACCTGGGGGGATGTGGGCAGTGGAGTCCCCCAGGGCTCGGTCCTGGGGCCTGCGCTGTTCAATTTCTTCATCAGCAATTTGGATGATGGGGTGAAATGTAACCTGTTTAAATTTGCTGATGATACCAAAATTTGGGGTGAGGTGAGCAC
>NW_017729024.1:20386303-20395276 GCF_001723915.1 Gavialis gangeticus | reverse complement strand
TCTACAAGGTCCCTTCCGATCCTACTTCTATGATTCTATGATCACCTGGTGAAGGAGGGCATCGCCAGCACTGAGGGTCTCAGTGGCCTCAAGGAAGGGCTTGAGAAGGACCACTAAGATCTAGGCGATGGTATCCCACTGAGCTCTGTTAAAGGGGGCTGCTGATCCCAATCTCCTCGAGCAAGGCCATCTCATGGATAGCCTTCTGTTGCTCCACAAGGCTCTCGAGCATCAAGTGTGTGGAGTTCCACTGAGTCTCCACATCCTGCAGGATTTTGTGCTGTAGGATGTTCAGCTCTGCTTGTTTGTACCACAGCATCTTGCCCCCCCTTGATGCTCAAGTGGAAGTAGCCTGCCACTTTCTTGCATTTGGAAATGAGCTTGCTGGTGGTGCTGGTGCTGTCACTAGCAGCCCTGTCCCCCTCCAAGGCACCCGTGACTATGAGGTGGAACTGGTGTGCCACACAGCACACGCCAGCAAATTTGGCATCACAGACTGCCTTGACCATATTTTTCCCATTTTTGGTGACCATGAATACGCAGGTGAGCTCACCTGGCCCAATGAGCCACCCCTGCACCAAGCAGTTCATGACCCCCATGATCTCTGTTGCTGTGTGGGACTCATCCATTACCTCAGCTTGAAGGAGAGCCCACCAAGAGCCTGACTGGTTGCACCACTGCCCTGTGAGGAGATGTAGGCATGATCTCCACCCCAGCTGCTTCAGATATCTGAGGTGAAGTGTAAGGTCACCTGTGAACCTGCCTTGTGC
Organism: Gavialis gangeticus; assembly: GCF_001723915.1. Taxonomy (NCBI): domain Eukaryota; kingdom Metazoa; phylum Chordata; order Crocodylia; family Gavialidae; genus Gavialis; species Gavialis gangeticus. The sequence continues at coordinate 20,394,506 of NW_017729024.1, read as the reverse complement.
AGCTTCTCCCTCAAGTACTCCCTTCATGCCTCATACAGGGAGGGTACCACTGTTCTGCTGAAGGTAGTGCATGTGGGCACTTGGTATGATGGGGCCATGAGCCGCCAGGACCTAAGGAGAAGGGCTGGCCATCCACAGCAAGAATCTCCCCAATGCTCTGGGTGATCTTGCTCACCCTTGCAATGTGTCCCCCTTTCTTCCACCTTTCCTTGACTGTTCCAGGGTAGCCTGCTTCTGGTTTGGGGGAGCGGGGGCTTTGGAGCTAGAGGAGGACTTTCCTTTGGGCATCGTCCCACTGTGACAGGCTGAGGAGAAGCAAAGGCAAGGGGTGGTGCCTGCAGAGATACATCAGCATCCCCATGGTGTTCATGTGTTTTGTTCCCTTGCCTCAGCTGGTTTTGACTCTGCAGTGCAAGCAGATACCATATGTGGGAACATCTGCCAGCTCAAAATGATCCCAGACCACACTACCTGCTCAGTTCTGGGGTGTGGGTGCATGTGTGGATGCTGCAATTTCCCTCTCCTCAGCAGGCAGAGGCACAGCAACAGGAGGAGCAGACTCAGCTGAGCCGCTTGCCTACACAACCACTACCTCAGCCTCCTCTGAAGTGCCTCCTGGGGAAGGATACCTTTCTCCAAGGGAAACTTGAGAGGTGTGGAGCACAAACTCAGATGATTTCCCCTCCTTCCCCAGAATTTCCCTTGCTAGGGCACTCAGATCAATATCCAGCTCCAACTCTTCCTCTAACACTGGAAGGCTCAGCATGGGAAGTGAAATGGGAGTGGAGGAGACTGTCATGCTGGTGCTGGTGTTTGTTGTCATGCTGGCAGTGGTGGGGGTTATGGCTAGTGCTTTTGGAGGGGATGCAGACTCAGGCACAGGCAGTGGCACTGGCACTGCTCCCCTCTCCCTGCTGCCTGTAGAACTGGAAGCCTCATCCCTGCTAGTTGTAGGAAAGAGGCTGCATCTTAGTTTGGGGGAGTGGGGAAACTTACACCTCTCCCTCTACCCCCTCCTCCACCCCTCCCTGGAGGCTTGCCAGCTGCCTCCCAGCATGCTTCATGGTGTGTTTCATGGTGTCCTGTCTTTATAAAAATATATTAATGTATATGTGCTTTCCTATATGAATTCTACAGTATAAAATCCAGTATAATTATGATATTGAAAAGAATACGTCCATGAATATAATAATAAAATAAAAGGGTTTAGAAAGAAAGCAAAAGGTATTGTGGAATCCCACTTGCTAGGCTAGCAAGTAGGAAATCAAATCAATGGTAGTAGTAGCCTTTGTCGTCTAACGTTCCTCAGCTTCTGGAAGATAGCTCAGTAACTGACACCAAGGCAAAAAGCAGGCCAGTTCAAACAATGCTGTTATGCTGTTTTTCCATCCCTCCCCCAGAGCACTGGGATTGGAAGGGACCTCAGGGAAGGATCACAGTCACTGGCCAGCTACACAGTCAATGTCAGAGCAGTCCTTCCCCCTCTCTCTCCTTACTTTATTTCCCTGCAGGCAAGCCCAGCTTCAGTTTCAAAACTCAAAAAGTTTTGAAACATTTTGACCGCCTGAAACATTTTGAAATGTTTTGTTTCACGGCTGTTTCAAAGCCCTTCGTTTTGTTTAGAGTTTGCCATTTTGAGTTTGAAATGAGTCAAAACAGCATCAAAATGAAACAGCTGGAGAAATTTCACACAGCCCTACTTTTTAGAAGTCATTTTGCAGATTGTCCCAACTGGCAGTTTCAGTCCAAAACAGACACAGGCACCTTCTACATTTGACCCCCTACTATTGAAAAGTTAGATGATGGTTCCAGACTTACAGGCACGTGCAGTGGCACTGCAAACCTCTTTGCAGCGTTGCATGTTAAACCATGCATGGTGAAGTTACTTTGCAGTGCTGGGGCAAAATTTGCTGCTGGGATTTCCCAGCAGCAAAAAAAAAAAAACCCTGAAGAAAAAGGCGATGTAAAGCATGCCAAAGTGGCATGCACTGGGACAGATGTGGAGATGGGGGAGCAGGCAGCCCGTTTCCATGTCCTGCAGAGTTCCCATGCTGAGGCACCCTGCACCCCAGCCAGTCACTCCCCATCTCCATGTGCCTCAGCGTAGGGGATCCTCTGTGAAGCCCCTGCACTGAGGCATGTGGAGTCACTTGAGACACACTGTACCCCAGCCAGCCAGGGTGCAGCTGGGTGGTGCAGGGTGCCATAGCAGAGGGGCTGTGCTGCACTTGAAGATGGAGGAGCAGACAGGTCTAGGCTGCTTGCTCCCCCATCTCCATGTGCCACTTCCCAGCTTGCTGAAGCACAGGGTGCCTCACCACTGCTGATTAGCCCTGTACTGAGGCACTTTGCGCTCCAGCCAGCCTCCCCTTCAGCACATGGAGCAGCAGGACAATCTGTCCTGCTGCAAAGCATATGGGTAGGGCGTGAACTGTGGCACACACTAGCAGCACAAATTTGTGCTGCTACTATTTGTGCTCCTGCATACGCATGCCCCTGCTCTAGTGGATGCAGCCATAGAATCCATGTAGCAGAAAACAGTGCTTGAAATCTTTTTTGTGATATCTCAACCTTCTTGGCGGTGTCCAGAAGATTATGGCCAGGCAGCGTGGCCGCGCAGTACGGCCACACACTGCGCAGTCAGGCATTTCCTGCACTGCTACCATGAAGTGCAGGGGGGGAGGAGGGAGTTGACCCCTTGGGAGCTATATGGGCAACCAGCTAGTTTGTTTCCTAGCTGCCAGTCCTCCATGATTCAGCTTAAACTGTTACACTTTCCTCTTAAAGTAACAGGAGCCCCAATTCTTGTTACAGAGGTATTAAACAATGTTATAAACATTGGTCTAATTTTAATTAGCTTTACAATGTCAGAGATCTACCAGGACAACATAGATGAAAACAACAATTTAAAAACAATTCTTCATTGGCAGAGAGAAGAAAAATGAGCTGTTCCTTTCCCTTCCTTTTAGTGGTCCTGGTGAGACTTGTAGGGGAAAGGAATGTAACTTCCTTGGTGGTTTTCCATGTGTCTGAACTCCCTTCCACAAAAAATTACAATGACGATCACCAATTTTATGACCTCCCGCTTGAAAAGAAAAATCTGTTTAACTTAGATGTGCTGCAATAACATCAATTTATAAGGTTGATAAAGTGAATAGATACTTGAATTAAAAGATCACAATTATGTAGAAGAAAGGAAGGGGCAAAGTGCACAGCAATGGAGGAGATCATTATAGCATACTCAAGCACACCACCAGGCTATGTGTTTTGCAGCATTTCTAACTACTAACCATCAGTAATGGTTGATTTATTTTGTATGCACCATCCCTGTTCCAGTCGGTGGTGCTCCGTCTACTGCCTGGGTAAAAGAGAGGGAAAGGTGGTTTATAGAGCTAGCAGGTGATTCTTCTTTAATAATCAGGAAGCTGGTTTCATGCTATTTGCTCTTTTGTCTCCCATCTCTGTAAAGGAATATTTTGTAGCCATTGTGACTGGTGGAATAACCATGCAGCACCTTAAAATGATACGAGTATAAAGCAACCCTGAAATTTCCTTAACTTTTAACTTGCTCCAGGGCTGAATCAGAAATAGGAAGCAGAGAAGATGCCATCTTCTCAGGAGGACCGAAGAAAGCTTAAGCACTTTTGAAGGTATGCCCTTAATTTTCCATCTTTTGCCTTTTCTCAGTGTTGGGATCCATGTTTAATCTTTCAACTACCTCAACATCCCTTAGCCAATTATTCATCTCTCTCTTTATTCTGTCCGTCTGTTCAGTGCACACACGCAGCACACACACACACACAGAAAGACAGAGAGAACTTTCCATTTTTCTTCTTATATTCATTTTCCAGTTTGCTGTTAAGATGTACTGGGTGTACCTACATATTCAATTAAAGCAAAGAAATAAACTCTGGTGCAGTTTGTGCCAGAGTCAACTGCTCCTGGGCACAGCATCTGCATGTGTGCCCAGGGACAGCAGCAGTTTGAGCTTGGGACAGAACAGCTCCAGGCTGACAGCAGGCTCAGGGGGTCAGCCCTGGGGTCAGGGTAGTGGCGTAGGGCAGGAGAGGAGCTGGCTAAGGCACAAGAATGCTAAAGTGTGGAGCTGTGAGGCAGGCAGTCCCCACACTTTAGCACCCTGGTACCCCAAGCAACCCCTGTTACCATCTACATATGCATTTCAGTGGAGTTAAGTACTCTGCTGTAAGATAGTCCTTTCCCCAACAGTACTGTCTTATGGGGGAGGTAATAAATTTACTGTACCCTAATACTGACATGTGTAGATGGTGATGCTTTATTGTAGAGCTAATTGGTCTACTCCATAGTAAAGTGCATGTGTAGATGCACCCACTGTTATGTTGCCCATAGCAGAGAGCTAGTTCCATTTAGTTCAGCTCTCCCCTTCCTCAGTAAGTTATCCACCCCAACCCATTCTTCACTTATATGCAATCTCTTTAAAAGAGGCTGGTATGACTTTTTTGTGTCTATTCTCCTATATTTCTTTTCCAGTTTTTCAGCAGGGGCTACAATTTCCAAATCATTAGTTTTAGATCTAGTGTATTCCCTTTACTCTGTCAGTGGTTTATTATTACCTGTTCTTCACTATCTTATACTACACAGTGGCAGCATCTACACAAGATGCTTTCTGCACAATAGCTTGTTATTGCTGTGCAGTAGCATCATCAGGCACAAACTGACACAGTAGCAAGCTACTGTGCAGTGGTAATGGGCTACTGCACAGTAAGCATCACTAGGCAACCATGCCAGGATGCTACTGTTCAGTAATACCTGTTACTGCACAGTCATTTAGTACTTGGTTATACAAGTATTAAATGACTGTGCAGTAACAACTGTGCAGTGGGCATCTTGGTAGATGCACTCAGTAAGGGCCAGATTCTGCTATACCTGACTGTCTATGAATAAAAGATTCCTTTAGCACCTAACTTCAGCAAGATGTGTTTTGTTTCATTGATGCTTTAACTCATTCTGGAGTCTAGTGGCTGAGAATCAGAGAGCTATAACCAGTCACTGAAATCCTCCTGTCTCCATTGTAGCTGAGTGGAGAACTGAAGCACAGAGATCTTTCCCTGAGTCTTATTGTAGGTTTAAAAGTCATGATTCAACCTCACCCAAGTACCCTTTCTTGCTTCACAACCCTCCCTTTCCCTCAGTTCATTGGGCTGATGATTTTAATTGTGACAATAAGATTACAACTAAAATTTAGTATCTGTCTAATTATACAGCAACCTAAACTTTTGGAACTTGGGAGGTTTTCAGAATGGATTTTACTAATCAAGGTTTTCTACCCATTCCTGTGTAGTATTTTTATGTTTCTGTCCAAAAATCAGACATGCTACTACCAGTGTTATCCATAGGTCATAAAGACACTAATAGAACACACTACTAATAGAACATACTTTTTAAAGTAAAAACTCGTATCTTATTCTTATCATTTATCTTTTATTGTCATAGACATTCTAGGACAGCTAACCAGATATATTTTTCATAATGCCTGACTTGGGTATATATGTAGCATATTAAATATAGCTATATATAGTTGGTATTTTGATAAAGTCTCTAACAATAAATCTGTGTTCAACACAAAGGGTATATTCAGGGGTGGATCCAGGGGGCTGCAGTGATGCAGTTTTACCTCACCCTCTTTACTTCTTGCTCAATCTCAATTTTGAAACAAGCTGCTTGAGAGGAGCAGCAGCATTTCTATTCGAGCAAATGCTGAGAGAGTCCATTGACTTCATGGCTGATTATCATTTTCCTGATTCCTGCTAACCTCTCCCTACTCCACAAGTGTTATTGACCCTCTGTCCTTTTAATGGTCCTGATGTTCCACTATTCAAGCTCTCTTCTATTGCTGTTTTGCTGTCTTTTAGCCATTCCTGGTAATCTCTCTCTTCTACTTCACTGACTGTTTTACCTCTAGCTAAAAACCTTAAATTAGGTATGGTAATATTAATGTGTAGAAATGACAGACAGTGAAATATCTGAGGTACTGTTAAGACAGTCAAGAGGGCTAAATTTTGTTTTATAAAACTAAGATGTACATTTAACTATAATGAATATGGAACTAATAATACCATATCTTTTTACTACATTAACTTTTTAACCTAGTTTGTTATGGTTTTTTAACTTAACGCATCATCTAGCAAATTACTATACATTCCAATGGTTATATTTGTCTTTGCTTTGTTTGTAAACTGAATAGAGTGCTAGCCCCTAGCATATTCATAAACATTCTAGCTTCTCTTTAACTGTCATGTTATAATGTGATGTGCCACACCTTTTGCACTCTCATTTTCAAAATCCTGGATCCGCCCATGAATGTATTAGTAGTTTTGGCTGTGTTAAGCAATGGTGGAGAGAAAAAGTCCAAACTTTACCATTTAACAATTTTATATACTTAAAAGGTGTATTCAGATAAATGAGCTGTGTTTAGAGATTAAACTTTTTTAGATTTATCTCTCTAACCAGCTGGCTTATCAACAGTACTCAAAATTACAGCTCATTGGTTTGAATCAAGTGTGAAACCATCCAGTGTCCCTGAACAAAGCCCAATTAATTTTTTCTTGAAATTCAAAATTTTGGAATGTATTTCTAGTTCAGTTAATTTACACTTCTGTAAATTATTTATGCTTCTTGATTCACTATAAGATTGGAAGCACAATACTAAAATACCACAAGAAAAAGACAAGTTCTGAGTATTTATAGCAAAACAAGCTGAAAATCTGCTTTTGTTATTCCAGGCCAAGTGTATAGACTACAAAGCTCTGGATACATGAATATTTGGTTAAGTTTGCATAACCACCCAAACTTTCAATATTTATCCAAGCCAGCCCATTTTTATTGATAATGGAAATGGCCAGACTGGGATGAAACAGGTTTAAATAATGATCATAGAAGAAAAAAAGGAAAAAGAAAAAAGGAAAAACACAAGGATCCTGTCTGGCCTAGAGATGGAGAGAGAGTACACACTCTATACACAGTAAACACATCTGGACTGTATCAAACTATCGGGGTGGAGAGGGCAAAAAAGTTTTCACTGTATTAAAGCTTACATGTTTGGCTGCCTTTTCAAACAACATAGATGTCTGAACTGCTTTACTTTCAATTAGTTTAAAAGCTTTCCTAAAGTTACTTGTTTTTAGGGCTGGCTAGAAAACAAGAATCTCATTTTGAAAAAAAAAAAGTTTTTTGACATGTTTCCCTTGTGCAAAAGAAGAGAAACTAGCTTTTCTAATGTTCTTATGGAAAATGAAGAAGGAGCACCACCCAAGAAGAGCCCAGCAGTTTGGGCATTTAGCTGGTATGTAAGGGCTCCTATACACATGCAGGGTGCCTGCTCCAATGTACATGTCAGAGTAGACTGACATGCACAGATTCCAGTGTATCAGAGTAGACTCGATTAATTGAGTCTGCTGGAGCTCAGCAATTAATGCACTTCAGTAGACTCTAGCGTCACATGCATCAGTGTCCCCATGCTGAAAAATGGTGATGGGGTGCTTTGAACTAAAGTTCATTGTGATCAGATGCTTTTAATTAGTGTGGCTTGCTAATTAAAGTGCCCTCCCACACATCTCCCAGAACATTTGTAAAAATGCCCTAGGATACCCAAGTTTAAATTATTGCTTTGCCCGAGTCAAACTAAAGACTTGAAACTTACCAGCCCACATCGTAGCTAAGTGTTATAACTCCTGGCTTAACCAGTCTGTCCCCCATATTAGATCAGGCAAACTTTGCATAAATTATATTTTGAGTGAGACAGAGACTGACTCTATAGCCTAAGGCACTTGTCTGGGACATAGGAATCAGGAAAAACAGCAATTTGAACCTGCATCCTAGCTTAGTTGGCTCTTCTGGTGTGGAGTTGACTCCATCTTGACCTTGAGAAAGCTTCTCTATATTGGTTTTCATTAAACTGTGTGTCTGGGGAAAAAAATGACAGCTTCAAAAATTGGTATCTCTGACAAAAAAAAAAAAAAAGAATATTGACAAAATATTCCTAAGCATCTCTGCTCATTTTGAGTCAGGTTACTGTCGACTTTCCCATGAATGTGCAGAGTGGAGAGAGAGACAGAATCTTCCTTCAATCTTCTGAATAAAACTTGAGGGCACAAGGGAATTACTCCAAAAACATTTCCTTATGCTGCATGGTGTCCCATAAGAGACTGGAGAGGTGTAGGCAAAA
>NW_017729024.1:20369861-20381303 GCF_001723915.1 Gavialis gangeticus | reverse complement strand
ATATTCCTAAGCATCTCTACTCATTTTGAGTCAGGTTACTGTCGACTTTCCCATGAATGTGCAGAGTGGAGAGAGAGACAGAATCTTCCTTCAATCTTCTGAATAAAACTTGAGGGCACAAGGGAATTACTCCAAAAACATTTCCTTATGCTGCATGGTGTCCCATAAGAGACTGGAGAGGTGTAGGCAAAAGATAATTTTGTGACTTCACAACCTCCTCTGAACTAGAGACACTGCAGGCAGTTTAGTGTAGCTTGGTACAGTTTCCCCTATACAACAAGCCAGTCAGGAAAGGATTAGCTGCTAGTCCTCTGTGAAACAGGATGAAATTGTTAGAATACTTGCCACATACAGCAAGCTAATTACAGAAAAATTAACTCTATTTAAATTAGTGGTATCTCACTTGTAGATCAAAAGTCTTACAACAGTGACCAAATGATGCTATTGACATTTCACAGAGATGAAGAGCTGAATTGCTGAGGCATAATGCCTATTGAACTAAATGAGAATTTCTCTGCTTTGTAGAACAAGGTAGCTGAGAGGAAGGAGCATCCCTTTTTTTAAGACCCTGGCCAGGAAAGAGGAGATGAGGGTTCAGTTCTTTGCTTCATCACAATTCTTGTGTGACCTTGGGCTAGTTATTTCAAGCTTTGAGCTTCATTTCCTCATCTGTAAAATGAGGACAATAATAGTTCTGTCACAGGGATGTAGTGGGGATTAGTAGATTAATGACTGCCAGTTACTATGATGGCAGGGACTACATAAGTACCATGAGTGCATGGGAGCTTATAGAACGAGAAATATTTGTCATTATGTAGTGTTGATTGGGAAAGAAATGAGACTAGCAGAGGAAACACTAACAGCAGTAAAATCTAAAGCACTACTGTGTGAGGCACAGCACCAAGGGAGGCTGGGAGATAAGTTGGAGTCCATATTTCTAATCTTGCTGATGCTAACACATGTGACTGAGCACAGATCCAAAAGAAAGCCTTCGTGCTGGCTTCCAATATAACCAGAGATGAGACAGAAGTAAATGAATGTGATTCACTCAGAAAAGCAAAGAAAGGGGCTATATTCAGTTATGTCTAAAATCTAAGTTTTTAAAACCAAGACAAAATTGTAAAAGAAAAAACAAAAACAGGAAACAGTCCTCCAGAATGAAAGTAATCCCCAAAGCCCATGCTTACAATCAGTAAATTAGGAAAGTGAGGTAATTTATGACTTACATCAGGTTGGGAAGTATAAGACACTTTCAGAACACATCATAATTTTTCCATTCATGTGGCATACAAAACTATTAGGACATCCACATCATCACAGTGGAAAATATAAATGGACAGGAGCAGGGAGGTGATGGCCTCCATACCAAACATCCACAGGGAAAGAAGAAAGGTGCTCATGCTGCTGCTTTGTTATCCTAGATTGCTGTGGGATCAAGACATATAGGTTCTATTCCCAGAACAGCTGCTGATGATTTTCACTGTGATCTCAGCAAGTAACTTGTGTTTCCATGTCCCCTCCTACCTCATGGCTATATAGCCTGCATCCCCTGCAGGGTAGGGAAACTCTCAGCATGTGCTTTCCAGGGATCCTGGTTTTTGCTGATAAAAAAAAATCCAAGATTTTCAGGTTTAAAAAAAGTAACCCATAATCCACATTTTTCTGTGATTAAAATGAAACACCGCTATATATCTATATCTATTAGTGCTGTGCAAAATTTCACCAGGTGTTTTGTGTCCATGCTGTTTACTCAAAACAGTAAAATTGAAATGAAACAAAAGGCTTTGAAACAGCCTTAACACAAAACAAGGCCACTCAAAATGTTTCGGAAGTTTCAAAATGTTTTAAGTTTTGAAGCTGGGCTTGCTTGCAGGGAAAGAGAAGCTAAGGAGAGGGAGGGGAAAGAGGAGGGAAGGACTGCTCTGATATTGACTGTAGCTAGCCAGTGACTGTGATCCTTCCCTGAGGTCCCTTCCAGTCCCAGTGCTTGGGGGGAGGGCAGAAAAACAGCATGAGAAGCAGCGTTGTTTGAACAGAGCTTTCTCTGTGCCTTGGGGTCAGTTACTAGAGAGCTAGAGAGCGGTTTCATAGATTTTTAGGGTTGGAAGGCACCTTAGTAGATCATTGACTTTGACCCCCTGTCCTAGGCAGAAAAGAGTGCTGGGGTCAGATGACTCCAGCTAGGTGCTTGTCTAATCTCCTCTTAAAGACCTCCAAGGTAGGGGAGAGCACCACCTCCCTCGGAAGCCCATTCCAGATTTTGGCAACCCTCACCACAAAGAAATTTTTCCTAATGTCTAATCTAAATCTACTTTCTGTCAGTTTATGGTCATTGTTCCTAGTAACCATGAACACCGCATGCCCCCAGCAGCTGGGGGCGGCACAGTGGCAGCAGAAGCATCATGGTGGTGGTGGCAGGAGCGCAGCAGTGTTAAGCTGTGAGCTCCTGCAGACGCCACCAATAGCATCGGCTGCCACCAGCGGTGATCACTGACTGCCCGCAGATGCTGCCGGTGGTATCAACAGCAGGGGTGGTAAGCAGCGACTGCCCACAGGTGCCACTGACACTGTCAGTGGTGCCTTTTTATAGGGGGTGCACTGCCACGCTCAGGGGGTGTATGTGAACCTGCATGCACCCCCTATGCGTCGCCAGTGCTAGCAACTCCAAGGGATGCCCTGGTAAACAGAGTATCCCCTATTCCTGGCTGCGCTCCCCCCCGATGAATTTGTAGACAAACCCAAGATCCCCTCTCAGTCTTCTTTTGCAGAGGCTGAAGAGATTCAAGTCCCTCAATCTCTCCTTATAGGAGCTTACCTCCAGGCCCTTAACCATATGAGTAGCCCTTCTCTGGACCCCTCAAAGTTATCCACATCTCTCTTGAAGTGCAGCGCCCAGAACTGGATGCAGTACTCCAACTGCAGTCTTACCAATACCGCATAGAGGGGAAGTATCACCTTCTTGGACCTACTCATGATGCACCTTCTAATACATGAAAGGGTGCAGTTGGCTTTACTTATCACTGTTACATTGATGACTCAGGTTCATTTTGGAGTTGACTAAGTTAATCAAAACCTACTTATTCTCATGAAATTATTTCCATGAAACATTTCCATTTAAACCAATCCATATTCTCTGACAAAACTAACTGTGAAAAGTCACAGAAAATCCCCTATTAAGAAAAATTCTAAGCCCCACGCTAATCTGCCAGTGTATCTCATGCCAAACTTGAAATAAGCATGTTTTTCCTATGTTAGGCCTAAAAAGCAGAAACATTATCTCAATCTCAACAGTTCAGTCATAGAGTTTTCACTAATGACCAGCTAAAGTTGTTCAGTCTGTTTTGAATAATTTTGTCATCAAGAATCATTCCAGAAGGGGTTAAGCTAGATACCTAAACTAAACATGTTTGTGGTTGACATTTTAACAGAAACTGTTGACGTCCAAAATATGACTTCTTGGGTATTTGTTTAACAAAAGGGTAGTAAAAATGCCTTCCGTGCTCCAAAGAGCAATCAAAATGTCTGAAAAACTAACAGCATAGCAATAGGTTGAACCTCAAATTCTGTCTGTATATTATTGGTAGAATTAACTTCATTATATAAGGCTCAGAGATTCTTCTATCTAACCTGTAAGACTTTTCAAAAGAAAAACAGGGTAGCCTCTTTCTCTGATGCCAATTTTTGAACAACTCCTGTCACTATTATTACACAAGAGGCAAGTTCTCTGCAATGAGGTGCTATCAGTTGTTTTCTCAGGCCTCAGGAAGGGCATTTTGTTCCTAGAAGTGCCTTACATCCCTCCCAACTATAAAAGTTAATCTGATACAAAATGTTACTTTACCTCACAAATCTTGCCTTTTTGCTTGTTTTCTGGACCATGGGTGTCCAACCTGCACAATGGCTGCCACAAGTGGCACAGGCAGCCTCTCTTTGTCTAGCTCACAGCAGACTGTGGAAGAAGAGGCAGCACATAAGTGGATGAGTCAAGAAGCAAAAAGCAGAGCAGGAGCACAGGACAGGAAGCAGAAAGCAGGGAAGGATATAGGGCAAGGTGTACAGACTAGGGAGCAAAAAGCAGAGCAGCAAATTGGGCACAGAAAAGGGATAAGAGTGGCACTCAAGAAGGGTGCTGGGCTAATTTGTGGCATACCTATCAAACAGGTTGGCCCCCACTGCTCTGGACCATCAACACAGCCACCAGAAAAAAGTACAACTTTCCTAGCTTCATCTATAGTATTGTGTTTTGGCCACAGTAACAGGGGACCTTCTCAAGGGTGATTTTACCTTTGGCCTGCCCACCTGTTTCTGGGCCAACTGCCTGCTTTCTCACCTGCCATGCCTTGTTAATTATTTAACAATCTTAATTAGGCAGGAGGCTGCCCATTTCTTACCCCAATGCCAGGGGGAGCTATCTGCAGCACTGTACCTCCCCTACACTACAGCCCATGCCTCACAGATGGCATCCAGCTGATGTTAATCTCATCGGCCCCATACTGGGCCCCAGACTTTTCTGACCAGGACCCCTCCAAAATGCCTCCATTCCAGCGGCCTACCCCACCTTCATTCAGACTATCTAGCTCCTTGAAACTAGTTTCCCCTCTTGGGTGTGATCCCCCCAGGACCTTTGGCCATACAGGCCCTAGCCTCACCTCCAAGGCCAGTCAGAAACCCCAGGCCCTCTTAGCTCTGGGCATCCCTCATGGTGGGTCCCTGGCTCTTTTGACCATCCTGGTCCTGGCCCCAGCACTGACCAGTCAAGGGCACTCTCTCAATCGGGTCTGAGCCTCTAGCCCCACTCTATCTCTGGGGTCTGCCTTCTGGCCCTATTAGCAGGTGACCCACACAGTTGTGGGAGCTGAGGTTAAGGTGCCCTGATCTGCCTTTCACTGGGGTGGTAACTGTCCTGGCATTTCCTGGGGGCTCCCGTGCCACTGGGAGCCCCACCAGGCCACCCGCTCCCAGCAGGGTGCAGTTTTAGGTCAGGACCAGGACCAGGACCAGGACCAGGACCCTCCTAGCCACCCCCTACAGCTCCTCCAATACCTCCAGGGTGTTCCAAGAAGCCTCCCAGCCAGGAGATGTTGCTACCTAGCCAGCCAGCAGGCAACTGAACTGTTTATATAGGCAGCCAGGGATCTAAAATGGCTGCCACAATCAAGCACCTGCTGGCTGTTTGGCTCTGTTCTTAAAGTTTCAGGCACAAACAGTGCCCTGCCACAGGCACTTTCCCAGGTAGTGCAATAGGTTGATTCAAATCCCATCAGGTTGAGGAGGCCAACAGTATAGGGATGCAGACGGGTATCTGGGGCAAAGTGGAAATGGCAACTTCTGGTTCCTATCATGTGAATGCAAATGCACAGCTGTTCTCAGCAACCCCTTTTTTTTACACTCCCTCCCTGGCCCCAAATTTGGTGCCCAGGTTGGTTGCCAGTGTTGCTCACCCCCACCCTCCCAGTTATGCCAATGAGGAGGACCTGGGTCTCCCACTTCCTAATCAAGTGGTTTGTTAACAAGATTATTAGACAAAAGGTAGGTACCACCATCATGATACATGAGCATGATACTATCTTCAGAAAACATTAGATAGCTATCTCAGAAGTAAGTCTAGGCTTTGTAAATGGCAAGTGAGTATAGAAGTCTACTGTGCAGTCTGAGTTATGGTCCTAGGCTCCTGAGAGGGAGACAAACCCATGTGCTCAGTATTCCCTATTAAGGCAGAATTGAAGGCAAGGTAGCCTCTCAGGCCACGTCCAGATGAGTGCAGACATGTGGTATGTGGGACCGCAGATCCATCTGCAGTGCTACACACCACACATGCAGGCATCCCCCACACTGCTACCTTGCAGCACAAGTTGCTGGCCTCAGCCTCCCCTACCCCACCTGGGGCAACCTGCTGCATGCCAGGGGGCGTGTGCTAAGGGCGTTCCCCAGGGATGAGGTGTGCTATTGCTAATTCTCCCCAGGAAAACAAATGTCTGCACTCATGTGGATGTGGCCTCAGAGACTAAAAAAAAGCACAGCTTTTTGCAGACAATACCCTATTTCATCATGAACCATTTGAGCCAAAACCAGAGTTGGTCATCTGTAGGCACTGCCAAGCTTTCTGAATCACCTTTTGGAGGTGCCACCAACTTATAGGTTGTTCAGGGGCTGAAAGTTGGGGTCAATCTCTAACTGCTTGGTGAAGCTGGATTATTCTGAAGAAAAAAATCATGATTCATTGAATGAGAGTGAAGAAGCATGACTCCACCTAGTATTTAGAGCACTCACTTGGAAAGGGAAGAATCCTAGGTTTGAATCCTGACTCTGAAGACAGCCTCTGTGTTTTGCATTAAAATTGTTGGATAAAAGATATAAAAGACACCGCTAGTCCATTTCAGTCACCCATGCATGTTAAACTACAAACTATGGTCCTGCTATTGTTCCACAGAAATAATAGTAAGACTTCCACTGAGTTCAGTAACAGCAAGATCCAAAACTAACCTTGTGTAGTAAAAAACTAGTGGAGAGTATAGAGGGAATCCCAGTGGGAGAGTTTGAAAGAAGTGGTTTGGTTTGTTTTCTTCAGGCATGATTTTAGAGAACAGGAGAAACATTTTTCTAAATCTCCAAAAGTACAGTAGCAAGAGGTATTTTGCTGCTGTTTCATAACTTTTAAATGCCCATTTTGTCTTCTATTTATTCACATTTCTGTATATTGTGAATCACACTCAGTAATAACAATGGTCAATCCAATTTTTCTGGGAAACAGAATAGATTAGATTCAGACCATTGTGAATTGGACTATGCAGAGCAATATTAATTTTTTTGTGTTGATCAGAAAGGAACCGTAAAGACTTCAGGCTGACGTCTAGGAGTTATTGTCAGAGGTAAATCTCTTTCTGTTGAGCATCCAGTTTTGTTCTTCTAGATATCTGCAGTCCAAATAGCTAATCAGCAGCTGGATCACCCACCATACTTCCAGAGCTGAAACCTAGCCATACATGATTCATTTTGTCCCTGGTTCTTGCTTGAGGAGGAAACACTCTTAAATGGATGATGATATCCTACTAGTTTTTTCCCTGAAATGTATCCTCTTTTTTTTCCTTTGGACACTGTGAAATAATTGAAATATATCTTAAGAGACCAAAGAGTGATATCCTTACAGGAGAGGTAGGAAGATATGATATTGTATTGCCATCTATAACTACAGTTAGTTTAGTGGGATTAGTTTCATGTTCCTTCTAGAAACTGGGTAAATAACTCATACAAGAAAGTTGACCTATAGGTGACAGCAGGCCTGCATGGAGGAGAGAGATATGAAAAAGCCTTCCCCTTCCTTTTGCTCAGGGTTTAGTCAGAATTGCAGTTCCTGAGAGAGCCTGATTCTCCAATGCTGAGAACAATGGACTCCCTTTCAGTCCCATGAAAACTGAGAACTGAGTAAGTGGTATTGCAGGAGGTTAGAGCTGGAGGTAACTCCATCTGAGATACTTTCCCAGTGATAGGAGGGAAGAAGAGAACAGAGCTATGTTCTTTTCTATTACTTTTTTTGCACTACCTAGAAGAGCTGAATTGCCATGGGCAAAATGTAGTTTGTGCTTCCTGGCCTATAGATTATGCTTCTGTACATGATGTGCCAGGGTGTCATAGCACATATAAACACCTTGCTCACACCCACATTTTTTCACATAATAAGCTGTTGTAGGACCATTCAGCACTGCCCTGCCATACCTATGGGAGATGTTACACTTGGAAGTGGAGAAATGAGGAAAATGCAACCAAGTTGATGATGAAAGGAAGGGGATAGATATGGGGATTAGACCTCCTGCTAAAGGTTAGAACCTCTCATATACCTGATGATTCCTCCCCAAGAGAAAGCAAGGCCGTGACAATGACATGGGACTTTGGAACCTTTTTCATAGTGATTTACTGGTATACTTGACTGGGGCTTTGGGCTATCAGGTCCTTTGTGTGAAGAGGCTCTTATCATGAACTAGCAGTTTTCATTTCCTTTGGACATCTGATAACCCTGGAAAAAGTGAACTTGCTTGGTCCAGCTGGATAGCCAAGTTTCCTACAACCTGACATGTCCAAAGGACTGTCAGGAAGCTATAAACCAGAGGCTCCTTGGCACTAGGAAGCACACTGGCAGGAGAGCTCTTTGTCTTTGGGTCAGATATAATGCCTCTAGCAGCTGTCCCTAACTACATCCATGCCCTTGTCTTGCAGCCACAAATTAACCCCTTTACATCCCCTTTTGGCCACTATAACAGTCTTTGGCAGTGCTACAGCTCTCAAATCCCTCTCAACATTCTCTAATAATCATGATGAAGTGGCGAAACATAGAAGCTGAAACGCCTGCATTATTGTTCTGCAGCGAAGTAGGCTTGTAAGAGAACAAGACTTGAAAACAACATCTGGTGCTGTGTTGGGAAATTAGGACCAGATATGGCTTTTCTTCCACCAGATCTGTTCACATGATGTGATTGCCAAACTTTGGGAAGGGACTGCTAAGTCAACTGCTCCATCATTTGTTTGTGAAGAAATAACAAACAATGTGAATGTGTGTGCCTATGCATCATTTTACAGCAAACTTTTTTTTCTTGAGGTGCATAGCACCTCTGGTTATAAACAGGTAGAAATATTCTGTTTCCAAGGCTAAAATCATTAAGGTAGCCTGCATAAAATATGTACATGTTAGGCATTGCTAAAGCTAACATTTACAGAACTCTCTTCCAGGCTCTTTGTCCCTTTGTGTGCTAGCAACCAAAAATAGGAAAGGGACACACATTGCTTTGTGGATTGATTTTCTGCATATTTGGTGGTGGGTTTGCAGATTCTGTTAAGTACAAATGGTACAAATAGTGTCTATTAATACTTTCTGAAGGAAGGAGAAAAAACAAATATAGGTGGATAATTGGTAGGGTGACCATATGTCCTGGTTTAGCTGGGAGTCCCAGATTTCAGAGGCCAGTCCTGGCCAGTGGTTGAGAAGTCAGAATGAGGTGCCACCCTGCCCCCGCTGACTAGTGAAAAGGGGCAAGAGGCGGAAATGCCCTGGATGACCCAGTTTTCCTTATGGTCAGCCTAATAATTGGAATAACATATTATATTGGTTCCTCCAATAAAACCAGTGTTGCACTTTTTGCTATCTGGACAAGGCCAGTTGTACACTATGAGAATCCTAACCAGTGACACTGGGTGTAATGTTATCCCTGAACTGCTATATTTGCATGGAGTTTATGCATATCAATGCTTGTCATGAAACAATAGTAAAGGGTTTTTTTAACAACCTTGTTAAAATAAGGGTGATAACTAAAGTTATTTTGGCTCTCTGTTTTACTATAAGATTTCCTCCACCCATCTTTGAACCTTTCCTCTGCTCCTCTCCTGCCTGGATCCTTGCTATAGATCAATTAAGGCAGTAGTTCTCAACATTTTTAGACTTAAGGCACCTCTCCATAACTTTTGTGGATTGAACTGTACCCAATTTTAAAAGTATTTTTGTACAGTGTTTACTTTGTGGCGGAGGAGGATGGCCAGACAGGGACTGAACCTGAGCTTATCTGATTATCTACTAACACCTGGCTTAGCTCCTCTTCCCTCCAATCGTCCTTCAAAGGATCTTGTCACCCTTCAAAGGATCTTGAAGCACTCTGAGAATTACTGAATTAAGGAAACAATAGACAGAACAGTAAGGCTGGGTATGCAACAATATATATTACAGCTATTCATACTAGTATTGGTACTTAGGAACATTACAGTACTGAGTAGTACAGCTAAATTGCAGAGAAATCTGTCTATCATACAAGTATGTGTGGGTGTTCACTGAACTGAACAATGCACAGAGCATGTTAGGGTTGATAAAGCCAAAAATGAGGGTACAAGACCTGGAAAGAGTTACCAGTTTCAGTGATCATTTGGATCTGTTTCTTACCAGTTCTTTTAACAAGGGCCAAATGTTATTAAGGTGGATATTTGCAGACACTACCATATTTTCCTATAAATCTGTAAAACACATGTACCATATATACTGAATAACAAGAGATAGAACTAAATATATGGAGTGGGAAATCTGATCATAAGTAATCCATCTAGTACAAAGCAACACAAGTACAGAGTTTTGAATGTAATAATATGAACAGTTCACTTCCCATGACAGCAGAGCCAAGACAAAATTACAAACACATTTTTGCTCAATGTGTTAAATGGTAATGCATCAGCCATTCTCTTGTACTTTTTGTGTTTGTGACTGGAAATTTGTTTTCTGTAAATCCTTGGGCTAGTAAAACCTAATCTGTACTCCCCAGTATTTGTGCCAGAAGTACTTGGATCCAGTTGAAAGAGAAACAATATTGTCTTCTTGTCAGTCATCAATTTTGTCACCTGGTAGAATACCAAATATTCTCAAAGTAATGTTTGAAATCAATACATGCAGGTAAAAAGATGGGGAAATATCCTTGAATAATTTCAAATACATATTTTGTGAACATTGAATTATTGGAAGATATTGTAGTTTGAATGAAACCTTGGCACTGTTGAAGCCAATGGGAGGATTGCCACTGACTACAGTGGAGAGTGGCTTTCACCATTTTTTCTGTATTTTGTATTTTTTGTAACTAGTTTGCACTTCATACCAGCTAGAAGGTACTATTGTCACTGGAATGTTCAGAATATCTGCTTGTCTAGCTGGGTGAAAAAGAGTAGCCGAGTGACTGGTGTTGCTGAGTTGTGGATCTGAGAAAATAAGCTGATTTTGCTACCCAAACATGAAGTATTGCCAAATCCCACCTTTGCATGTATAGAATCCTATAATCATGGGATATGAAATGACCCCAAAGGGCTTCTATTCCTAATAGAGGCACTGATACAGGATTTACTAAGTCATATAAGTTAAATTTCTACCCAGCTTCTTCTTTAAAACCTCCAGTGTAGGATATACCACAAATTCCCTGGGCAGCTTGTTCCAGTTACCTATAATTTTGACAGAGATTTAAATCAAATCTTGTCAAGTCCCAGGAAAAACTTCCTTTTAATCTGGTTTGCTATAGTTTAAACCCATTGCTATGTATCCCACTTGCTCTGGGCAAGAGAGAACAATGTTCCTCCATCTTTGTTATGGCAGCCTTTCAACTTATTTTCAGAACTACTAGATCCCACCCCACTACTCTCCTTTTACTAAACTAAGCATGCCTAGAGACTTTAATTTTTCTTAATATGGCTCTTTCTTCAAACTCTATCATTTTTTGTGACTTACATTTGCATCTTCTCCAACTTCTCTATAATTGTAAAAATGGGTGGCCAAATCAGGATGCAGCCATCTGAGGCCTAACCAGTACTGAATAGAACAGTACTATCACCTCATGTGCCCTGCATACAGTTTTGTTCCCCAAAATTGTAATTGCTTTTCTTGAGATAATATCATGCTGCTGCCTTTATCCACAGTTTCTGATCCTCTGA
>NW_017729024.1:20348766-20364861 GCF_001723915.1 Gavialis gangeticus | reverse complement strand
AGAGATTTAAATCAAATCTTGTCAAGTCCCAGGAAAAACTTCCTTTTAATCTGGTTTGCTATAGTTTAAACCCATTGCTATGTATCCCACTTGCTCTGGGCAAGAGAGAACAATGTTCCTCCATCTTTGTTATGGCAGCCTTTCAACTTATTTTCAGAACTACTAGATCCCACCCCACTACTCTCCTTTTACTAAACTAAGCATGCCTAGAGACTTTAATTTTTCTTAATATGGCTCTTTCTTCAAACTCTATCATTTTTTGTGACTTACATTTGCATCTTCTCCAACTTCTCTATAATTGTAAAAATGGGTGGCCAAATCAGGATGCAGCCATCTGAGGCCTAACCAGTACTGAATAGAACAGTACTATCACCTCATGTGCCCTGCATACAGTTTTGTTCCCCAAAATTGTAATTGCTTTTCTTGAGATAATATCATGCTGCTGACTTTGATCCACCATAATTCTTGGTAGTTCATCTGGCCATTCTGCATTTGGGCATTGTTTTTTTAATTCTCCTGTATTGATCCTCATATTTGTCCTTGTTCAATATCATTTTGATTTCAATAACACACTTCTCCAATTTGTCAAGATCCCTTAGAATTTTAATCCTTTCCTCTAAAGTGCTTTCTGCGAAACTCTCCCACTTTTACAGTATCTGACCCTTTACCCTGCGCTTCTATCCTTGTATCTAAATGGTTAATAAAAATGTTAAACAGTGGAAGCAGAAAATACTTTTATGAAACCCTACTGGAGACCTCCTGCTACTTTGCCATTTACCAGTTAATAAATTAGCTTTGCTTGCCATTATTTAACCAATTATGTATCTACCTAATGGTAATTCTGTTTAGCCCACATTCCTCCACCATATTTGTGAAAAAGATATATAAGGCTGTTAAAAGCCTACTGAAGTCCAGATGTGCTGAATCCACTGCATTCTCTTTATCCACTAAACTAGTTATCCTATCAAAAAATAAACCAAGTTGATCTGACATGACTTGTTCTTAAGAAATCCATGATGGTTGTCCTCAAAACAAACTCATTCTCTCCTTCCTCCTAAGGAAATAGATTGTTCAATTAAAAAAGTTAGAACAAGTAGTATAATCAACAACTCCTTTCCCTGTCTCTAGTTCCTCCCCACACTTCCAGGACAATGCATTTCCCTTTGATTCAGTCTTAAATTGGAGGCACCTGCTGTACCCAACAGCTGCAAGAGCGGGATGGAAGCTGCGGCAGTACCTCTCTAGCCCCATCCAAGGGGACCCTCCCCACCAAGACAGAAAGTGTCTGTGGAGCCCCAAAGGTATGGCACACTCAGGGTTTAATCAGATCATGCCTAATTTCCTAGCCTGCTCCAACTGTACTCACCTTTAGGTGAGTGCTGCTGTCACCACTGCTGCTATCCAGGCTACTGCCCACCCCCACCCCCTCAAGGAGCTCCGGCCACCCGTATTCAGGACTGTTGGATGGGTATAGGAGTCACGGTGTTAAAGGAGCCACTGGTTCTGAGCGACACATTATGCACATTCTCACCCCAGCACCAGGCATAGACCATAAAGTCACTGAAGCTGGGCTGGAGCAGATGGGCACTGGCAGGGCCTCCTCACTGCTTACCCAGGAAGGTTTGATCATGGTGTTGTTGATAACTGACAACCATCACCTGCTTTGGGAATCCTCACAGAAAATCACTTCAGATCCTCACTGAATTTCATTCTGGACTATTTTTCCAGTGTATCAAGGTCATTCTGAATCCTAATCCTACCCAGCAGAGGAGGATTAGGATTCTACCCATCTTGGTGTCATCTGCAAATTTGCTCAATGTGCACTCAAGTCCACCTTCCAAATCACTTATGATTAAACAGGGGGAGATTTTTACTGATTATCATATAGTGTACCAAATATTAAAAATGATCTCCCAGTTGAATTGTCTCCTTCCTTTGAACTGAAACATATCCTGCAACCCTTACTGATGCAAACTCTTAATTGCCTTCAATAGGAGAAATACATTTGCTCTGGCCCTGTTATATCAGATAAAAGGGTTAAATTCACATAATCAGGCTCTTAAGACCTGGTTATGGACAGAGAAGAATTATGCAAACCCAGAACCTGAGGTAAAAGACCACATCTTAACTTTCAGGACACTGTCAAAAACTTAGGTGTAGAGGGTGTCAGAAGCAGAACTGAAGATGTGAGGGGAAAGTCAGGGAACGTATGATAATATATCATTGCTGCCTATCGGGCAACTCATAGTGGCTGTCATAATATAGGTAGCCTATGCCAGAGACCTCTCCAGTCCCTAGAACAGATCAGAATCAGGAGGACACAAAGATGGCCTAAAAGTAGGTTAGTTACCTCATTCTGTGTAGGCTGCAAGCACTTCGTAAAGAACTTAATGAGTTTTGATTAAAGCTGTGGTTTTGCCTCTTGCTAAATTTTAAGAAAATCCTGAAGGTCTTCAGACCTCTAAGGTATTAAATTGCTGAATATCAAGTAGTCTTAATCCTCAACTTTAATTACTTCAAGCATCCTTACTGAGGAAAAAAACAAAACAAAACTGGCTATCCTGTCTGAATTGTGCAGAATCCCAATAGACACCTGTCATTATAAGGTCTTATTCCATTCAGACTTATACAGACATGCTGTTTAGATGAAAAATTGGCATTATTTAAATCTTCCACTTAATTTAGGCAAACTCTTCATTTAACCAGCTGGATTTCTTTTGTCATGCTTTATAATACTCATTCAGACAATAAGCAGAAGCCAAGAATAAGGAAAAAGGGAAGCACTGATCCAAAATGAATAAATTATTTAGATTCACAAGAGCAAAAAAAACCCCAATACAAAACAAAATAAAACAAAACAAAAAGGTACCATAGTTTCTCACATATCACACGCGTAGAGCAGGGACAAAGCCTAATCTTCAGATGACTTACCCTCCCTTTCCTACTTAACTAAAGATAAAACACTAGCTGATGCTGAAGAGTAGTCTGAGTGGGTGGATTAAAATTTTGAAGAGCTGAAGAGACTCAGTGACTGTGAAATAGGAGAAGACAGACTAGGAACAGTTAGCAGATAGCAAAACTCCTCTAAGAAAGGCTGTCTTGATTAGTGGAACATCAAGACTATTAAAAGAGAGACAATCACTAATACCTGTGGAGTAAAGAACAATGAGTCATTAAGTCAATTGGCTCCATCAGCAGCCTAATAGTAATGCCACAGCTGCTGCGTTGTGGAATAGGAATCAAAGCAGTTGCTTCTATGCCAGGCAGAAAATTAGCTTCCCCCCTTATATACACAGCTTACTTCTGGGGCGGTGCTGATTTTTGGGGAAAAGTTGTAAGTTGTATGCGGGAAAATATGGTATGTGGTTAGTCAAGGATAGAGTTATAGGATAGCATAAACATAGAAAAGAATAAATGACCTACATTTATCTTTATTTATATGTGACAATCATTTGCAAACAAATTTTGACTTCTGAAAATGTATTCTTGATTTGTACATATTCACTTAGGTTTAGATTTTGATGCCCTGTGAAGGGTCTGGAGAATCATTGAATCATAGAAATTAAGGGCTGAGGGAAAGGATAGTGTTATGGAAGCTCCTCTAAACCCTGTTCCATAAAGAGGAGACTTACTTCACACCTAGGAACCTAGCAGCATGTAGCGCTGCTTTGCACATTCACATTATGCTTCCAGAATTCATTACTTTGCTGGTTCAGCAGTGAATGTTGTCTAATGTGTTGTTGTACTAGTAGTGCTAGAGCTTTCTGAAAGAACTTGCAGTCTTCCCTAAATTTTGATTAACCTAAATAATTTCATTTCATTTTTAATTGCCATCTTACTGTTCTAGCATAGACCTTGTAGGCACCCACTTGTTAAACTTGCAATTTATGTATATTTATTCTCTTTGTTTTCCATCCATCACCCAGAGGTGGATGCGCAACTGCATAGAACTGACTGCATAGAACCATTCACTTGGTCTCATTCACAGTTGCTTCCACTGGCTTTTGTGAAAGTCCAAAAAATTATATTGGATGATTCTCCTTTATGCACTACTTTGTTGGTATATTAAAAAATTAAAGAAAGGAAAAATTAAAGACACTTTTGTCCATGGAAAAGTATGTTCTGATTTGCTCCTGTCATATGTTTCCCACGAGCATTTGATAATTCTACTTAAAGTACTGTTTCAACTAAGTTATTGATATCAAAATGTCTATTTAAATAATACTTATTTGCAATGTTTTCATTTTAATGCATGAAAGTGGGCCTGTTTCATATATTTCAGGGGGTTTCCTATTAATTTTGTTGATGCATATCAAAGGATTGTCAGTGGACCTCCTAGCAATGAATTAATGTAACAAAGTATCCTAGCAACCCGTATCAGCTTCCACACTTGGCAGTCTTGTCTAACCTGCAATGATTTGTTAAACCACAGCCTTTTTGATTTAGGAATGGCTATTCCCCATCTTACACCTATAAGGCACTTGACACAACTGTAATAATGCAACTGGCTGAGGCCCTTGTTGCAAACCAGATGTTAAAATGTGTAAATCTGCCACTAAGAAAACATTCAATAAGGAATATGGTGCTAATTGTTTCCATTAATACCTTATCATAAATTATTAACAATGCTTAATACATGATTAAGAAAGCTGTGCCATTGCTGGGAAAACAGGGTACTTTTCCATTAGTTTACACCATTAACATTTGGCATTGTATTATGTTAATAGGGGCCTGCCAACTTAAATATATTACACATGGCCTTCTGATTTTTTTCACTATTCATAGCCACCTGAAGAGAGACCCTCCCACCCCACCCCTTATGTCTTCTAAGATTATATTAAAAAGGAATTTATTGACTAGTTGACTCAAAGGATCTGTAAGTAAAGAATGACAATCCGTATTAATATGAGGAGTATAGGCTGTAGTCATATTGGTTTAAGAACATAGGCAGACAAGGTTCTTTGGGTAAATCTGATATCTTTCATTTGACCAGCTCAAATAGTTGGAAAAATTCTTCTTTGCAAGCTGTTTTGTACAAACACCCTTTGTCAGCTACTGTCTATTCCATCCAGGAAGAGCACAGACTAACTGCAGATACCTCCTCAGCCTGACAAAGGGTATTTATGCTTGCTCTGGGTCAGTGCCAGGGCCAGAGCTGTTGCCACCACTGCTGCACGCCCAGGGGCAGGGCGGCTCATGGAGTCTCATGGTATGGAGAAGGGGGCATGCTTTGTGGGGGAAGCATAGGGCAGATTTCACAGTGCAGGAAGAGAGTGTAAGGGGCATTACATGGTGTGCAAACCGAGGTTGGTGTGAGGTAATTGACACAGCAGCAGAGGAACTGCTGAGGCTACATTTCGGGCCTTGAACTGGGCCTCAGGCCACAGCTGCCATCACCACTGCTGCCTGGCTGGGGTTAGGGCAGGAGCCCAAGCCACTGTGTTCTCCATGCCCTCAGCCAGAGCTGGGGCCACAGCTAGCACACAGGGTAAGTGGTGTGCCACCGATAGGTGTTATATGGCCTTGGTCCCCTTTTGGCTGATACCCTGCTTCCTGACAATGACAGGGTGGGACCTAGGATGCATCACTTGGGTACCCTGACCTCTTTGTGGAGCTCCACCACCCCTATACCGCAGCCTTACCACTTCTGGCATATCAGCTGGTGTTAGAGTATTAGTAGGTGGAGACTGCCTGGTCAATTCCCTTTCCCTCACCTACTTCCTTGCTCCTATCCCTCCAGGTTTCCAGAGCTTACCACATTCTCCAGCCACAATGTAGCAGTCTCTTAGCAATGTCCTGAACTGTAGTTAGCCCTGCAGCTTAAACCCCTTTCATTCACTAATGGTCCCTCTGAGACAAAACGATATTAAATTGAAAAGTCCTTTGCAAAATTAAAACTCAAAACAAAAAGTATAACTGAAAATATCAGCTGCTGCTGCTACATGCCCTCCTTGGGTTCCATCTGGGCAGCTGCTCACTGGTTGAGCCTTTTCCAGGTGATGATTAGAAAAGGGCAAACATAGTGTCCATATTTAAGACAGGGAAGAAAGAGGATCCAGGGAACTAGACCAGTCAGCCGTACCTCAGTCCCAGGAAAAATCATGGAATAGATACTCAAGGAATACATTTCTAAGCACTTGGAGGAGAAAAAGGTGATTAGGAACAGTCAGTATGGATTCACCAGGGGCAAGTCATGCCTGACCAACCTGATTGCCTTCTATAACAAGGTGACTGGCTCTGTGGATGTGAGGTGTGCCTTGATTTTAGCAAGGCTTTTGATACGGTCTCCCACAGCATTCTTGCATAGAAACTAAGGAAGTACGGGCTGAATGAATAGACTGTAAGGTGGATAGAAAACTAGCTGAAGAATCGGGTTCAGAGAGTAGTAATCAATGGCTCAATATCTAGTTGGCAGCCAGTATCAGGTGGAATGCCCCAGTGGGTTGGTCTTGGGGCCAATGTTGTTCAGTGTTTTCATCAATGACCTGGAAGATGGCACAGAGTTCACCCTGAGCAAGTTTGCAGATGACACCAAGCTGGGTGGAGTAGTATATACGCTGGTGGGTAATGCTAGGATTCAGAGTGACCTAGACAAATTGGGGGATTGGGCCAAAAGGAATCTCATGAGGTTCAACAAGGACAAGTGCAAAGTCCTGCACTCAGGACAGAACAATCCATGCATCAGTACAGGCTGGCAGCATACTGGCCGTGCAGCAGCTCTGAAGAAAAGGACCTGGGGGTTACAGTGCATAATAAGCTAAATATGAGCCAGCAGTGTACCCTTGTTGCAAAGAAGGCTAATGGCACACAGGGCTGTATTGGTAGGTGTGTTGCTAGCAGGTCAAGGGAAGTGATTATTCAGCACTGGTGAGGCCACATCTGGAGTACTGTGTTCAGTTTTGGGCACCCCACTACAAAAAGGATGTGCACTAATTAGAGAGAGTCCAGCAGAGGGCAACAAAAATGGTGAGGGGGTAGGGGACATGACGTATGAGGAAAGACAGAGGCAACTGGGCTTATTTAGTCTAGAGAAGAGAAGACAGGGGAGATTTAAAACAGCCTTCAACTATCTGAAGTGGGGTTACAAAGAGGATAGAGCTAGACTGTTCTCAGTGGTGGCAGATGACAGAACAAGGAGCAACAGTTTTAAGTTACAGCAAGGGAAGTTTAGGTTTGATATTAGGAAGAACTTTCTTACTAGGAGGGTAGTAAAACACTGGAACATGTTACCCAGGGGGTGGTGGAAGCTTCATCCTTGAAGGTTTTCAAAACCCAGCTAGACAAAGCTTTGGCTAGGACGATCTAGTTGGGGAAGGTCCCGCTTTGATCAGGGAGTTGGACTAGATGACCTCCTGAGGTCCCTTCTAACCCAAACTTTCTATGATTCTGTGATTCTATGATTCTATATCATCAGTTCCATTTGCCCAGGAATCAGCATTCCCTCTGACCTTATTCCAATCCTGGCCAAATCATTAGGGCACAAATGAGCTGCCTTCCCTTCAGTACCATCAAGCCTCTTTCCAGGGCCTCTGCCACCTGTAGGCAAAGTCCCTTCATGGTCCTCCTTCATCTTCACAGGGAGGAAGACCCTACTGAGGTCAGCTTCACCAAGGCAGGGTCCTGCCCAACACTCCCACCTACCCAGGTAATGTCTGGTCTGTATTTTCTTTCTTCAAAGATGTCTGCACCAGCACCTTCACCATTCATTGCAATATCCAATGCAAGCTGTCTCCATAGTCCAGCTTTCCTCTGATTGCTGACCAGCACAGCCAGGTCAGCTGCAATGTTCCTGGCTGCCTGTGAATCCTCAGTGGAGAGTCCCTCTAATGTCTTTTTGTTCCTGACACCAGGGACTCTCCCAGATGGCCCCTCTCCAGAGGTGGAAGTACCTTCATGGGCCCGCTGTGCACCAATCCAGAGTGAAATCTGCTCTGGAAATGTCGTCCCAGATCCAGCATTCTGGCAGTTTTCTCCATGTTGGCTCGGGTAAGTGACAGGGATGGGTTACCTCTCAGGCTCTCCCTGTCTCTGCTACCTCCCTTTCCCCCTTCACATGGTGACAGAGGGAATAAGTGGCACAGGGTGGGGAGGAAATGGCATGGGGAGGCAGGAACTGAGAGGGCTGGCACTGGGGCAGTAAGTGGTGGGGAGACAGGTGATAAGGGGTGGGCACTGTGGTGGGGCAAATGTCAGGAGATAGGCTGAGTCAGGTTGCCTTCCCCACTACTGCTGCTTTCCCCTTCACATCTGTGGGGGGAATGAAGTTAAGATGACCCTCCAATAGTTAGATTCTATACATGGAAAATTTTAACAAATTCGTATTTTTCCATATCTTTCATTATTGACAGGTCATCTTAAATTTAAAGTCATCTTGGATTCAGGAAAATACAATTCCTGCTGTGTGTGTGTCCATGTGAAGGAAATTAAAGGTGTGATGATGGACTTTTTGTGGTTGTCATGGTTGTTTTTGAAGTGTCAACCAATATGCTCTTAGCAAAAACATTTCTAATATCCAAGGCTATGTAGGAGCTATTTAGTGAATATAGCATGCACTAAATAGTGAGTAGATATAATAATGCGGGAGCTAATGGTGTGCATTATTTATGAAAATCAGACCATAAGTAATCCCTTCACCTTGACAATTTCTGTCCCACCATCATCTTACTCATTATTTGGTCCCTCATATCTTTGGGGGATTGATGGCTTCTTGGCAGCAGGAAGACAAATATTCTTCTGCTGGTGCTAATTGATTGGCTTATCCCTTTTTAACTTAGAATGAGATATCATTAGACCATGTTTCACTGTCTTCAAAAGAAAATATAAAACTCATGTCTTCAGCCTCACACTTCCACTCCTTGCACAGACAAACTCTCTTTGACAGAGAGAGAGACTTCCAGTCTATGTCTGTCTTAGAATCTGGAAAGCACTTAGTGCACTGATGAAGATTGTATACATACAGAGCTCATGAGGTAGACACCCTGGAAGGGACAGTAGAAATATCATTTCATGTTTGCTAGAATGGGCCTACATTCCCATCTTTTCCCTCATCTCACTTGGTCACTGCTCCTTTAACTCGGAAGGATCACGTGGCTTAGTGTATCTCCATCTCCTTCCCCATGTGCAAGAAGAAAAATATAAGAAGAGCTGGTCTTCCAACAATTGGAACATCTGGTAAAGTGTACCATTATGGGGTCTTCCTCTGTCTCCTAACAGCAACAGCCTCTGTTCAGTGACATGCAGCCAAATATCTTACATCTCATTTCATTCCATTTGGGATCATATTTGTCCTTGACAGCAACTTTCTTGTTTGGTGTCTCCCTCTTCCTCCTTTCTTCATCATAAACAAGTCCTGTTCCTTGATGGAAATTTCCTCCTTCTCCATTTTCCTGGTTGCTTAGATAATCACTTGTTCTGATTTCTACCAGCTATAATAGGAAAAGGGAGAATTGTCCCTTGTTTACAGCTGGAAGGAGTTTTTATGTTCTGCTAGGTAAAAACACAGAGATCTGGTAAAGCTCTGAAGAAGTCACATGTGTACTTAATGAATCTTGGCACTTCAATCATCTGAATCATTAGGAATGTAAAGGACTGGAGGCAGGAAAGGCTTTCATTCACTGCTTGTATCTTTTGTAATTATACCATTTATTTTCTTAATGGCCTGAATTTTATTTTAACTTGTTCATAGAAAGGGGCCCATTGCATAGGACAGAAAAGAATAAGAGCATGAACAAAGAAAATAAAACCTATTCTGCATGTAACACTAGCAACACCCCAATACTTATATTTATTTATATTTATATTACTGATTACAATAGCTATAAGTTTTCTGTCATTTGGAAGAACATACCTTAATATGGACTTAGGTACCTAAGTCTGAGCACCCAACTTTGAAAGTCTTGGCCTCGCTTCTTTGCTCAAGATGACAGGGAAAGTTTGAGCTCTATCTTGCAAGATCTGAATAATTCCTATCGACAGGTTGGGCATCAGGCTTCCTTTTTAATATCCAAGATTCCCAGGTTTGATCCCCCAGGTAACAACTCAACTGTAGGTGCAGCAGGAGGAGAAAGCAAGAGCACATCACTCAACGGATCCAGGGTTACATGGTCCCCTTGTGTATGGGTTGGCTCACCAGTCTCTTTACAGGTCACCACTGGTAACACAGACCAACCCTGGGTGGGCTGTTTGCAGTGGGAGGAAGAGAAACCACGAGCCTCTACTGACTGAGAAAAAGATCAACTGTCAGCCAGTGCTGTAGCATGTTCATCATCCTCTGTATGAGGTCCATGTCTTACTAGAGAGGGTAAGAATTACATCAGCAGTAGGTTCAAGCAAAAGCTGTGCTCTAAATACAGTCTGAAAATACATCCCTATTACTTTATAATTACTTTTGAAGGCTTAGTGCCAGTAATCTTGAATTTAAGGTCCATGATATATTCTGCTATTAAGAAGACTTTCAGCACTTTGGCCCTGTCCTTAATGCTCTGAACAGACAGCATCAATGTTCAAATTTATGCAGAAATGTTCCTTGGCATGTGTGACAGAGGAAACGAGCAGGCCACAAATACTTGTAGGTGTACTTGTAGATTAAAATGTCAGGGCTCACTTGGACCTAAGGCACCTTCCACTATATGAATATGTGGAGAAATATATGTTATAAAAAGTGGCACCTGAAGGCAAGGAGTGCCACATATGAACATTGAACTGAGAATGAGGAGAGACTTCTCAAAAGCAAAAGAAATAAAATATTGCTCTTCTACTGAATTTTTTCACTGGACTCTTGTGTTTAGCAGATCATCTGCCAGTGTAAATCAGCCTAGCTCTAACTTCAGTGGAGCAAGGCCAATTTACAGCAGCAGAAGACCTGGCTCAGCAGCTATATGACTAGTAAAACTATTTGGCTCTTGTCTGAACTAATGATACATGAAGAGTAGTACACTTCAGCTATCAAAATTACTAATCCCATTCTCGCTACACATGAACGTTTCATATTCTTAATACCCAATATCCTGAAAATCTTAAAATTCAAATACAAATAAATACCCAGAGGCCTTTATATTTCAGTTCTGATTATGTGTGCTTTGTATTTATTTCAGGGCTCTTGGATGATGAAAATGTGTTTTTCTCATGCAATTTTAAAGATACATATCTCATGCTATTATGGAACAATGCATACATAAGATCTTGTGTAGAACTGTGATCTGCTTCTCTCTCTTACACTCCTGCAAGCCAGTATTGTGCAACCATAAACCTTGCATTAAAACTGTTATAAATCACAAGAACAGTTAAGATTAGTTAGCACCTTGGAAAAAAGTATCTAACTGGGTATTCTTTTATTGCACTTCTCTGGTAACATGTGACATATCTGTGAAAGGTAATTTTCAAAGACATGAATTTTTGAGAAAGGAACTTCATTCTTTAAAGCTACAGACAGTGAGACTAGGCACTCCCCTTCCCCCCCATATTTTTGGAGGGTTTTTTAACAAAGTTTCCTATTCAGGCAGAAATTCTACTGAATCAGTCTGCTTACTGAAGTCATATATATGTACATTCAGGGTATATTCCAAGACATTCAAGGTCAAATTTTGAGAAGTATGTGTCAAAGATGTGTGTGTGTAAAAGATTTTGAAAGTTTTGATTAATGACTTCATTCTTCATAAAAATAAAATTACTCTGTCACTTTCTAGTGAATAAAACAATACATATGCATAGTTTTTAAATTCTCTCTTACACTGGAATAATGCTGAATGAGACATTCAAAACTAGCTGCACAAATTGTTCCAGGCAGATATTCAATAAATAGTTATGTCTGGGAACATGGAAACGGGTGACCCTTGCTGTGCTGTAATGAAACAGCACAAGACACTATAACTACATTAAGATACACTATTTTGTTAGAACATGTCATCACTTTCCTGCACCTATATATGTTGAATATGATTCTCTCACATGTTGCACACTAAGCAGAATGATGACTGGTCAGTACCAGAATGAAGACCTCCAAGTAAGACCAGCCCCTATAAAAATGCTGCTGGTGATGTAGAAGAGACACCTTTTGCCACTAAACCAGTATTAATTAATGCTCCAACCATAGCAACAGAAGTGTTGCCATTGAAACGAGACAAAACTGAAATCTTTACTATTTGTGATGATTAAGGGTCTTGCAGAATTTCCCAAGAATAAACGAAGTTTTGGCCCTTTAACAGTTGCAACTGGATAAAGTTTTCTTTTTCCTGACCTAAGCTGCTGTTAAGTTTTGTTGTGCACATTCAGAACCAAACTATCTCCTTATAAAACTCATGGGAGTCCTGATCTACCTTAATGGGGACAGAGTCGCTGCCATGTTCTGACCTAGAAATCCTAGAAGAGCTAGATTTCACAAGTAACTGAAGCATTTGTTATGTGAACACACAGGGAGTTCGGCAGCTTTTCAGCTCCTCTGACCCCCAACACAACTTGTGTCTGAACTGGTCGACAGATTAATTTAAAGCTGCCAGAGTTAGCTAGAGCTGTCCTTTAAAGACCACCCTACTAGCTAGTGGTCAGTAGAGCCTATGATTTGTCAGGATATGTCATATTGCAACCACACGGCTCAGCAATACCCCTATACCTATTGGTGAAGTGGTACAGTAAGTAGATGACCTAAACCTAGAGCCAAATATTAAATTATAGCACCCCTAAATCTGGGGACTCCAGGTTTTTCATTTAATGGTTGGTAGTGTGCTTTTCAAGACAAAAAAAAAGGTACAGTCCCTTTTCTAAACAGAAGGCAATCTCAACAACGTTTCACATTTCTTTTCATCCTGTAATATGAAGGCACTTTATATTAATGCTAATGAATTCAGCCTCTGAACAATATATAAAATAGGAAAATAGTGCTATCACAATTTTACAGATGAGTAAACTGAAGCAGAGATGATGGACTACAGCTGCTAAAACCTAAGCATCTAATTCCTCTTTAGGTAGCTAAGTTCAACATTTTTGTGCCACTGACATTAACAAAATCTGATCCAGCTATTGTCCAACTCTAAATGCCTAGATTTCTGCTGACAAAATAATTTAAATTTATAGAACTGAGCATACACAAAACTATCTAATTTCTCATGGTGCTAAGCTTCTCAGCACCCTAGAGGAATAATCAAACTAGGTGCTTCATCATCCTATCAACTTATTTTGTCCATATGGCAAGCCCTCCATTTCTGTTCCAGTTGGAATTTCTCTTCCTTAAACATGGGTGAAAAGTGATGTATAAAATATTTCAGAAAAAGTGTTATCAATACATTTTATGATGGCATTAATTCTTCCCTATCTCTCCTGGAAACATTTTGTCTAATTTATCCTAGAATTGCATTTGCCTTTTTATGTGTGGCTTAGAGTCATCCTGCAATCAGCTAGTACACCCAGGTCTTTCTCCTCTATCATTTTCAGCTGCTAATCTTCCAGTTTCCAGAAATTCTTGTGGTTATTCCCTAAAACTTTGGCATTGCATTTTGTTCTATTTCTATTTCTTGAGGGCTTTAGGTTATCCAGTTTCTTGTAGGATATTTTCATAGATTTGGTAGACATTACGGCTGGAAGGGATCATTAAGTCCAGCCCCCTAACCTAGGGGCAGGAAGTCAGCTTGGGTCAAAGGATTCCAGCAAGATAAGTGTCGAAATGTTTCTTGAAAGAGTCCAGAGCAGGTGCTTGCATCACCTCTGAAGGCAGTCTATTTCAGGCCTTGGGGGCTTGGACAGTAAAGAAGTTTTTCCATATGCCTAAAACGGACTTAGAGGAGTTTGTGACCTTTTGATCTTGTCATCCCTTGGGGCGTTCCCCCAGATCCTGATGCACACTAGGATGTACGAGGCTTCAGACTGTGCTTCGGATCTGGAGAAGCTTTGGAAGCTTCGGCATCTGAAGCAGCATATCCGGATCAAAACGCTGGCTTCATTAGGCTTTCCAAAGTGATTCAGAGCTTCCAAAGCACTTCAGAAAAGCTTCAGAGCCGCTTTGGAGATCCAGCCATAGGGTATAATGGGCAATCGATGAAATATCTATAACTTTGTTGTTTTTTGTCTGATTTGGATGAAATTTGAAGGGGTGGTAGCCTCTGCTGAGGGCGTGAATCCTACTAAGATTCAAGAAGATCAGTGCAGGGGTTCAGGGGGAACTACACCCCAAATTCTTGAAAACAAAACTCATGTCACGTGTATGTGTTACACCACAGGGGGTGAAAACTCCATGGGTGGTGGGCCCTTGTGATGCCACAAAGCCTGCCATGTTTCAAGGAGATAGGTGCAGTGGTTTGGAGGGACCTGCACCTCAAGCTGCTGACAGGCAAAACTCATGACATAGATGACCCTGTGCATGTTAAGGCACTGTGGGCTGAAAACTGCAGGGGTGGTGACCCCTGCTGAGGCCACAAAGCCTGACAGATGCCAAGGAGATCACTGCAGGGGGGTTCTGTGTTCTGAGGCCCTGCACTTCTGGCTGCTGACAGGCAAAACTCATGACATGGGTGCTTGTGCAACTGACTGTGTCTGTCTTGGGGGAGGGGGAACTACTGTAGGCCTGGCTGCTAAGCTACTGTGTTACCAGTTATCAATCAATCATGATTCACTCAGGGACCAGCTCAATACACAGTTGCTAGCTAATGTAACCAGTTAATTAGCAACAATTAACACCTACAAAACCACAGACAGACTAAGGAGAGGAAATAATCAATAAAGAAAATCAATTGCCCCAAGACAGAGACAGCCAGTTCCACAAGCACCCATGGCACGAGTTTTGTCTGTCAGCAGCTAGGAGTGCAGCACCCCAGAAGCCATGCACCTATCTACTCAATAGCTGGCAGGCTTCGTGGCCACAGCAGGGGCTACCATCCCTGCACCTTTCACCCTGCTGAGACTTAACATACACAGGGTCACCCATGTCACAAGTTTTGCTTGTCCTCAGCTTGAGGTGCAGTTCCTCCAAATCCCATGCACCTATCTTTTTTAAACTTGGCAGTCTTCATGGCCTCTGCAGAGGCTACCACCCCTGCAGCTTTCAGCTCACTGCACCTTAACACACACAGGGTCATCTATGTCACGAGTTTTGCCTATCAGGAGCTTGAGGTGCAGTTCCCCCCAAACCACTGCACGTATCTCCTTGAAACATGGCAGGCTTTGTGGCCTCACCAGGGGCCACCATCCCTGCAGTTTTCACCTCCCTGTGGTGTAACACATACATGTGACATGAGTTTTGCTTTCAAGAATTTGGGGTGCAGTTCCCCCCAAGCCCCTACACCAATCTTTTTTAAACTTGGCAGGCTTCATGCTCTCATCAGAGGCTATCATTCCTGCAAGGTTCATCCAAATCAGACAAAAAACAACAAAGTTATAGATATTTCATTGATTGCCCATTATACCCTATGGCTGGATCTCCAGGGCAGCTCAGAAGCTTCGGAGCAGCTTCGGCCCGATTGAAGCGGGAACCCAGTAGAGAGCTCTGGATCAGGTTGCTGGTATCCAAAGTGGTCAGATCCAAAGCCAGATTGAATAGCTGCCTACTTGCACAGGCCTACTCCTTAAGTACCGTGGGGTACAACCTGTCAGAACCAGCTACCCTGAAGGTGTCCAACCTCTCAAGGTGTTCCTTTACAAGATCTACACCGATGCTTGGTATAAATTCACCCTCACCCCGTCCATCCCGCATTATATTAGGCAGGGTGTCTCTTTGGGCTGGTGAAAAAATGCCATTTTTATTGATTTCTTATTATCTATATCAGTGGAGCTCAAGCCTTTTGGCCAGCAGGCTAGATGGACAGTGCCTAGACCATCTGCTGGCCATATCTGGCTGATAGCCCTGATCTAGCACATGGCAGTCATGGCACAGCCCCATTTATCCATGCAGACAGGAACAGCAGGCATCCTAGCTCGTACCTGGTTCCAATCCCCATAGTGGGGACGGAGGGGGCATGGTCCCATAGGCATGTTCCAACCCCAACCCAGCCCCATGGGGAGAAGGGGGCTTAAGTCAGCCCCCACCCAGCCCATAGGGGAAAGGAGTGTGTCCTAGCCCCATCCAGCACAGGGGGAAAGGCATGGCCTGGCCTCAGCCAGCTGCAGGGGTGG
>NW_017729024.1:20318434-20343766 GCF_001723915.1 Gavialis gangeticus | reverse complement strand
GGCCTGGCCTCAGCCAGCTGCAGGGGTGGAGGGAGGGGCCATGACAAGGCTTCAACCTGTTGCAAAGGGCTCAGGATTTGGGAATTTGGTAGTGGGGGAGGGCTAATTACATTTGGCCCATGAGATAGAGGTTTTGCACCCATGATCTATACCAATAATGTCGCTCAACTTTGTATCATCAGCAGGTTTTATTAGTACTCTCTATTTCTTGTGCCAACATCATTCATGAAAATATAAGGCAAGTACCAAAACTGATCCAGGCAGAACACGAGTAGTAACCTCATCTGAGCTTAATAATCCCCCTTTCACTA
Organism: Gavialis gangeticus; assembly: GCF_001723915.1. NCBI lineage: Eukaryota > Metazoa > Chordata > Crocodylia > Gavialidae > Gavialis > Gavialis gangeticus. Next base: position 20,343,455 of record NW_017729024.1, on the reverse strand, counting down.
CAACCCACAGTAGTCTGACCCATCAAATGCATGTCCTGCCCTGGGCTAGATCCAGATCACAAGGCTCCTTGAAGGCCAGATCCAGCCTAGGGCATGGGGTGACTCTGGTGATGGCAGCAACAGTTGCAACTCCAGCCTGGTGCATGTGGCAACAGCAGCAGTGGCTCCAGCTCCTGCAATATGCTACATGCCATGTACCAAAGCTGGAGCTGCTGCTGCTGCCACAGTTCATGCTGGGGTGGTAGCTTTGGCTTCAGAATGGGGCACACACCAGTGTCAGTGGCAGCAGGGCTGGCATAGGAGTCTGCCTCCTTTGTTGAAGCTGCTCCATTTTTGTATAAATAATTAGTTATGGGACCAGAGGCATGTGACTCTAAAGCAGTAGTTAGGGCATTTGAGGATTTGGGAGAACTGGTTCAAGTCCCTGCTTTGAATTACACAGGCTGTGTCTACAAAAGATGCTGACAGCGCAGTAGCTTGTGACTAGTGCACAGTAGCATTGCATGGCAGAAGGCATGATGTGATGCTATTGCACAGTAGTCTCAGGCTACTGCGCAGTCAGTGTCACAAGAAAGCCATTCAGTGGCACTACTGCACAGTAACTTTGGTTATTGAGCAGTCATTTAGTACTTGTTTATACAAGTACTAAATGATTGTGCAGTAGGGGTGTGTGAAGCAGGCTCTATTCAATTTGGATTCAGCCCGAATCAGGGACAGTGATTCAATTCATTGATTCAGATCATTGTCTCTGATTTGATTCGGCCAAATCTGAATCTGAAGATTCAATGCTGATTCAGAGAATCAGCAATTCGGATATAGATACAGTTTTAAAAGTTTTTCCTACATACCTTGAGGTAGCAAGTACGGTTCATGTTTGCTGTGATGCTGGGGTGTATGGAACATCCCACAGGAGGTTTCATAGTTTCATAGTTTCTAGGGTCAGAAGGGACCTGAGCAGATCATCTAGTCCGACCCCCTGCCATGGCAGGAAAAGCACTGGGGTCAAATGACCCCAGTAAGGTGGTCATCCAACCTCCTCTTAAAAACCCCCAGGGTGGGAGCCTGCACCACCTCACTTGGAAGCTGGTTCCAGACTCTAGCCGCCCTGACCGTGAAGTAGCACCTCCTGATGTCCAACTTAAACCTTCCCTCCGCCAGCTTGTGACCATTGTTCCTGGTCACTCCTTGCAGCGTTCGGGGGAACAGGGACTCCCCCAGCGCCTGCTGATCCCCCTAACCAGTTTATAACAGGCCACAAGGTTGTGGGGGGCCCTCCACGTGCTTGGTGGCAAACCCAGAAGTGGACTGGAAGTACTTCCAGGTCTTCTGGGGAGCACACTGGGGACCCCCCCATGCCTCCCTGGCTCGGTGATCAGCTGAAGGGGGACCCTGGGTGCCCCCCCAACCCAGAAGGCATCAGTCACTGAGCCGGGGGGATCACAGGGGGTCATGGGGTGGGCCCCCAGCAGACCCAGAAGTAGACTGGAAGTGCTTCTGGACTACTTCTGGGTCTGCTGCTGAGCATGCTGGGGAACCCCTCATGCTTCTGTGGAACACTCCGTGCACCTCAGCATTGCAATGATCACAAGACCCTGCTATCTAGAGGTATGTAGAAAAAGCAGTTAAAGCTGTGTCTATGTCTGAATCTCCAAATCTTTCCAAATCTCTTCGAATCAGTTCAGAGGGTTCCGGCTTGATTCGGAGAGATTAAAGTGTCCCCTGATTTGATTTGGATTTGGAGATTCAGCCACCGAATTGGGCCGAATCTCCACTGAATCCAATCAGGGACCAAAGCTTTGCACGGCCCTACTGCGTGACCTTACTATGCAATAAAAATGGCTAATCATGACTAAATTTGATACCTTCAAATGCAGATATCAAATTCAGTTGCTATTAGTTAATATGCAGTAATGCACATGTAGGCATGACTCAGCACTAAGTTTAGTGCCAAGTCTTCCCTGCCACTAGAGGGCCAACCTGACCCCAGCCCCAGGGCTCTTGGCTGGGAGATCCTCCTGCCCTAGGGCTGGGCTGCTCTCTGGCAGCCCCTAGCTGCAGGCTGTAAAAGCTGGCAGCCATTATGTGCCTTGGGGCACACTGCACAGAAGCCTGGTGGGTACTATGCAAACCCCAGGACCACTGAAGTCCTCATGTGCCCCCCGGGCAGAACACAGGCTGTCTCTGCCTTGCTTGTTTCTTCTCTATGGCTGCTGGAGGCCACAGGGCAATGTTGCAAGAGGCTCCAGCTTGCTGCCTGCCTTGCCCAGCCCTGAGACCCCTCCAAGGGCTGTTGGCTGGCTGTCTCTGGCAGCAGGGCCAGCACCTGCTCCCTTCTGCTGCTCACTCCCAGCAGTGTCTCTTTGCAGGTGAAGTGCCTCTGCCACGCATCTCCCAGTCCCTGGCTGTGCCCTGCCCTGGGCTGTTGAGAGCTGTCCAGGGCTTGTGTCATAGGGACAGTTGCATGGGCTCCCAGATTTCCAGCACGGGACATCATGTCCTCACCATCATCCCAGTTGAGCCCTGGCCCCACTTACATGTGCATGCCTGTGCTGACTGCCCAGGCCTCAGCTAGACCCAGGAGGAGGTTGGTGACCTTGTAGCAGTCTGAGGCAGTGCTGAGGTGCTAAGCCCCCACTCCATTCTGTCCCCTCTGGTGACACATCACTGGAGGAGGGGACCTCAGGGCCTTCAGTGCCCCACCCTGCTCTCCTCCCTGGCTACTGCATCCACTGACAGCTTGGGGAGCCCTGGCCAGTTGCTGCCTTGCCCTTGGTGCAGCCCCAGACCCTGGTATGAGGAGCAGCTGGCAATGTTACCACTGACTGCCAGCAGTGCCAACTTTTCCCTGCAGGGGGTGGGGAGGCTCCCTGGCCAGGTGCCAGCCTGCCACACACCACGGGCCACAGACACCAGGTGCAGCTGGTTGCCCTTGCCGACAACTGCCCACACTCCCCTGGCCCCAGGTTCTCCCACCCACAGCACACAGAGAGGCAGGACACAGTTCAGAACTTAATTCAGCAGCCTGTGTCCCCACAGCTGGGTAGATATGGGCCTTTCACACTTGGAGGAATGTGTTGATGCCAGCAGTGATGTCCTCCACAGCTATGGGAGCCCACAATACATAGCACAGCCACAGGTAACCCTCCAGGTAGTGGTAGAGGTTGTAGAGCAGCCCAGGCTTGCCCCCCACACCATTATAGCTCAGGGTCATAAACCAGGAGTGCAGGTGTGCCCAGGGCACCAGGAGGATTAGCAGCAGCAGGGCATAGTGGCTTGGGCAACCCTCAGCCTGCACAAACAGCTCATCATGCACTGCCCAGGCCACATGCAGTAGGGGCACACTTGGGGCACAGCAGCAGCATGCAGGGGGCAGCCATGGGGTGCTTCTCTAAAGAGGCCCTCAGTGGGAAGGATGGGGGCACAGTCATCCCCTCACCCCAGTTGTCCAGGAGCCCTGCACACCCTGAGGCTGGGCACTGTGGGCTGGGTAGCAGTGCAGTAGAGTGGGTGGCTTGCAGGAGCAGAGGGTGGGAGAACAGGGTCTGGAGACATAGCAGCAGATGCTGTCAGCAGCCTGGCCTGTCCCAACCTTGGAAGGGGGTGAGGGAGACAGGCTGCCTGTGGCCAGCACCCAGTAGGCCACCAGCCCCAGGGGAGCAAGTGGAGATAGGGAGCTCAGACAACAGCTTCCTGGGCCCAGGCAAGCCTGACCAACTTACTGTGGTCCCTGGACACTTGCGCATGACTGACCCCTGATCTGAGGCTGGGCAGCACATGGCCCCTGGTGCAGAACATCTTATCTCTGAAATGTTGCAAACTCTTACAAAAGGTTTCTGTCTCTTGCCTTTGCAGGGCTAACATCTGGATATAGGGGAGAGCCCACCAGCTGTGCCAGCAGAGCACACTGGGTAAAACTGTCCTGCTCCAGCAGCTGGTGGTGGTGGCAGAGGAGTGGGAGGCATGGGCATGGGCCTGGTGACAGGAGGATATTACCCAGGACACCTCCAGGAGGAAGTGCATGACCGGGTGCACTGGGAGCACTATGTGTGGATGGAGGCCCTGGAGCACATTGAGCTGCTCTGACAGCAGGTGGCCTCCAGGATGAGTCAGTAGAGTCTGAGGATACCAACTGCTGGACCCTGGATACTTTCCTAGGCCTGGTGGTCACATCCATACCCACCACTGCCTGGTCCCTGTCCTTGGTCCTGCAGGGCCCCTGGCTCTTGCTGACCCCTGCCTGGGCCTGGGAGCACCTTTGGCACCTCCTGCCTGCAGAAGCCCCTGGTCCCACCTGCCTGGGCCCAGCCCCACACCCTCCCACACCCCACACACCCAAGGACTTGGACATGAATGCACCTGCCCTCAGGGAGCACCATCCCAGGTAGCTGCAGCTTAAGGCTGCCACCCGTTGGGGTTGCAACAGCCCCTGGACCTGCAGGGGAATGTTCTGAGGCTGGTGTGCTAGGCATCTGCCCCTACGCTCTTCCCCCCGAGCCCTCCCCACCCCACGGCCCCCTACTCTGGAACAGAAAAACAGAGACTTTGAAAATAGTTTTGACATTGTAAAGCAGATCTTTTCTTGTTGGGAGGGGGGAGGGGGGGCTCTGTTTGCTGGAGAGGGAAAAGTGTTTTGTGTGCTGGGGAGAGAAGGGGGGTCTATTTGATGTGAGGGAAACAAGCACTTGCTCTTCTGATGTGTCTGTAGTAAGCATGGCGCAGGGGGTGGTTAGATAGGGTTGGAGGTCTGTTGGTGGCAGAGAATATGAGCTAGAGTGGGGAGTGTTGGAGCAGGTGGTCAGCCAGGGCCTCCTGCACCAGTTGCCCTGGCCCCTGCTAGTGGGTGCACGGCCTGAGTTAGGAGGGCCTGCTGGGGCCAGCAGGGCCAGCACCACGGCCAACAGGAGCACAGGGCACTAGTCGTTGCTGCCAGAGCAGGGCTGGAGCAGCGGAGCACTGTGCATCACTGTCAGGGCCAGGGGTGGGGCCAGGGGCTGGAGCAGCCATGGCACAGGGAGGCAGAGCAGGTCAAAGAAGGAACTGTTACATGCTGCCCCTGCACTACATACACAGGTCCTGAGCAGGGAAGGGGCTGGCCAGGGATCAGAGGGTAGGGCTGTGTTTCTAAGATGGCTGCCTAGTGCTGGCAGCAGATTTTGGCTTCTAAAATTGGTTGCCAAGTGCTGGTGGCTAGGGTCAGGCCCTGGCACTCCCCCTGGTGGATTTAGTGCCAAGTCCCTGCATATATAGACATCTGCCAATAATTGTAAATTTAGTCATGACTTGTTGCACATTTAGATACATCCACAGTGAAGGAAATCATTTTCAGGAGAACCCCAGTTTCAGTCATTGCAGAAGTTAGAAGGTATGTAATAAACGTAACTGGGGAGTGCAGGAAGAAATGAGTTCACTGAGAACTGGCTTCTATCCATTCCTATCAGGGGCCAGGGCAGTAGGTTAAGCAAATTACCACCAGTTTGCCAGTAGCCTAACTACCCCCACCTCGCCCCAGTTGCCCTCAGGACATGTCTGCTTGCTTTTAAGCAGTAACCCTTTCAACGCCAGCAGGCTACTCAACAGGACAGGTCCTTCCTTGTCTAGCTCTGAGCTTTTGCTAACCGGTTTCTGGTTTTTGGTTTCCTGTTTGTTCCTGGGTCCTGCTTCCTGACTCAGTTCTGGTTCCTGCCCTCCTGTTCCTGCTTCCTGACTTCAGCCCTGGACTGCTTGTGCTTCCAGAATGTGTCACTGGCTCCTGACTTCGGATTAGCTAAGTGATTGCCCATGTCCTGGTCCTGTACAGATGTAGCAGCCTGCTCCAGACCCCCTGGCCAGTGAAACAAATCTGCATCCCCACTCCCTGTTCTTGACTACCCTTAAGCTGTGGTTCTACCCAGGGTGACTGCCTAGACCTTGGCCCCATAGACCTTGGCCTTCTGATTTACTCTAGACCCTTGTGTACTTCACCTTGCCTTTTTCCAGTCCTCTGGTCTTTAACCTTCTAGGGCCAAGCCCCAACCATTTATTTCCAGTTGAACCACAGACATAAGTATCAGGATGTATGTCTGGGTACTTAACTTGAGACTCTTGGGTCTTTTTTGCACAAGTGTGGAGTACTCAGAGCTGCAATAAAGTCAATAGGAAATAAGCTCTGGATGTGTAAAGTGCTCCCTATTGAAAACCTGAGCCCTTACGTGGATGCCTTTGACCCTTACTCTTCTACACCCTCATAACAGTTTCCTAATGACCTCTTTCCATTGTTGATGTTCTTTGACCAAGTAGCTCTGTCATTGTCTTGGCCCCTTCCTGTCCACTTGGTAATATTCATCCACGGTTTCCTTTGTGCCTATTTTTCCTTCCATTGAAGTACTGTGTTGGCCAGTTGGGGTGATACTTAATATGAGCCTTGTGAAAGCAAATTCATTAATGTCTGAAACACTTGGATTCTATAATGATAGAGAATCCCCTAAAGAACAATTAAATTCTGTATTCTGAGAAGGATTTGAATTGTGTGCGGTGAATAAGGGCAAGAGTGACTCATTGAACAATTGTAGACAAAACAAGTATTGAATAGCTGCTTGTTAAGTAAGCATTGTCCATTCTGTTCTTTGAATAAAGCAGGGTCCAGTGAAGAAAAAAATATGAGATCATGTAATTAAATAATGTACCAGGGAGGCAAATCAAAGATTGCAATAAAGGTAAACTTAATTTTGGTATCTCCTAACTCAGGAGTGTTTGACTTGAGTCTTCCAAATTACTGTGTAACTAAATTCAGTTAATGAATGAGAGAGAATCTTCTGGGCATGTCCCCTATTTTGGTTGATTTTTAGGTAGATAATTAAACTGTCTTTATGGGCTCTTTGCATTGCTGGAATGTGGCAAATAGTCTATGACAAGGACCAAGGTCTTTCTGTTTTTGTCTTTTTTTTCATGTTGCTTGCACTTTAATCTGTCCCACACTGTTGTCTTCCAGTTTTTTCACTGTCCCTCATTTCTACTCCCTGTTTCAAAATCTTTCCCAAATGAAATAACCATTATTAATATTGAATGACCTTGAGTCAACTGAGTTAAGTTCAAAATTAGTTTGTTAGTCCCTAATTAAACGTGGATTTTGTTTCTGCTAGGGATTAGTTGAAAAGAAAAATGCTAAAGTTAGCAAGGTCCCTGGCCTGCAAATAACTAGGTCAATTTTGGGAGACAGTAGACATATGCAGTAGACACTGAGACATTGGTTGTAATGCTGCTAAAATAGAGCTTAAAGGGCTCTTGTTTTCTGGCTGCTCCATCTGGAGTCTGAACCCTAAGACTGATAAAGGGCAGGTGGTGTTGTTGGGCTTGTTAGGGCATAGTCTGCTGGCTCAGCAAGGAGTTGATGAATGACCCCCCCAAGAATAGTGAATTACTCAGTCATGGAATCAAGAAGGACCACACTTCTATTCCTAGCACATAGGTCATGGCACCAGAGTGCTAATCTGTATATTATATTGTACATTATTATGACAGGGAGACATGAGGTCTGTTTGCATATGCTCAATGCAGAGCCTCACCAAGGCACACTGAATAAATATAATAAACTTGTCATATGGAGCACTTTCATGGTTTGCTTTTCTTTTTAAATATATTTTCCAAATGTGAGATGAGTGGACCAGAATGAGGTTAGGGAATAGCCTGCTTTAATCTTTCTGTGACTGCATACTAAATCATTTTATCAAGCTGCAAAGTTTGCAAGCCAGGAAGGTCATCACCTTGCCACAAGAAGAGGTTATAAACAACAAAAAGCAAGAATTCCCTCATTCTCAGTGGTTTGCAGTGGTTATTTCACATTGGTTCAGGAAGTAACTGTGTCAGTGTGCCAGTCCTGGTGCAAAATGAAAACAAAGACAAGAGAATATAGGAGGGAGAGAAAAAGCCAGGGAGCTGAACATTTAGGCTGGGTACAGGCATTGCACTTTTACCGGTATAAGTGATCGTAAACTGGTCAATATCCATAACAGAACAGAAATTTGGCACACGCCTACTGATTTAAAAATGACAACACCTGGTCTAAGATTTGCCCCCCCCCACCAACGGGTGAATGCATGTTCTGTTCGCTACCGAACTAAAGCACACCGCTTATAGAAAACCACATAACTTAGATCAATTCATGCTTGGGCTTTCTGAATGCCTGTACCTAGCCTTAATTTCCTCATCCTCACTAAATTGTGCTGTTTGTCTCCCTATGATGTTAGCATGCTTTCTTTCTTGACAGAGTTGGGTATCATCAGCTCACGTGTTAGCAGCAGGGCACAAAGGTCTTTAAAACCCGTTTGTGGCTTGAATTCACCAGTCAACTGGCTTGATAACAGCACAGTGCACTTCTGTTTGAGAAATCTAGATCTGGGATGCCACAAGACTCAAGCTTCTGTAATCAAAGAAGGTTGAGGATGCCCTTAAAGTTTAATTTTAGGCTTATGGAGAGCTTTCTAAGCACCTTTGTTTTTATGCAGCTTCTGGTTGCAGATTTTTTGTAAAACATTAATTCAGGTTGGCCAGGCATGATAATGAACTGGGGAATAAAGCATGACCAAAAGGAAAAGATGGACCAAAACCATCACAATCAGCTCCTAGATTATTTCATTTCCTGTTATATTTACTAGCAATGAGGGATCCCATTCAGGATCACAACCCCATTGTGCTATAGAATCTTAGAATCATAGAAAATTAGGGTTTCATAGTTTGATAGATGGGACCTTGGAAGAGAACTCAGGGGATCATCTTGTATAACCCCCTGCTCAAAGCAGGACCATCTCCAACTAGATCATCCAAGCCAAAGCTTTGTCTAGCCAGGTCTTAAAAACCTTCAAGAATGGAGCTTCCACCACCTCTCTGGGTAACCTGTTCCAGTGTTTTACTACCCTCCTAGTGAAAAAAATTCTTCCTAATATCTAACCTAAACTTCCCTTGCTGCAACTTGAGACCATTGCTCCTTCTTTTGTCATCTGCCACCACAGAACAGTTTAGCTCCATCTTCTTTGTAACCCCCCTCCGATAGTGGAAGGCTGCTATTAAATCCCCCCTCAGTCTTCCCTTCTCTAGACCAAGTAAACCCAGTTCCCCCAGTCTTTCCTTCTAAGTCATGTTCCTTAGCCCCCTCACCATTTCTGTTGCCCTCCACTGGACTCTCTCCAATTAGTCCACATCTTTTCTGTAGTGGGGTGCCCAAAACTGAACACAGTCCTCCAGATGTGACCTCACCAGAGCAGAATAGAAGGGAATAATCACTTCCCTTGACCTACTGGCAACACACCTACCAATGCAGCCCTGTGTGCCATTAGCCTTCTTTGCAACAAGGGTGCACTGTTGGCTCATATTTAGCTTATTATGCACTGTAACCCCCAGGTCCTTTTCTTCAGAGATGCTGCCTAGCTGGTCATCCCCCAGTCTGTATTGGACATGGGATTGTTCCATCCTAAGTGCAGGACTTTGTACTTGTCCTTGTTGAACCTCATGAGACTCTATACCAGAGATTCTCAACCTTGTTAGACTCAAGGAACCCCTCCATAATTTCTTTGAATTTAGAAGCACCACATTAAAAAACTAATTTCATTCATTTTTTTTTACAAATAATTGAGCAATTAATTCTTCTATTGCAAAGAACTCAGAAAGACTACAACAGCTCAGAAACATTTTTGATACCGTGGATTTTTATTTGAAAAGTTTGGTTTATTTTGTGAATCATGTGTAAGTATTTGCATACTCCTAACAGTACTAATCATACAATCATAGACAAGGAAGGCTGGAAGGGATATCCATTAATGATCTAGTACAACCCCCTGCCTCTGCATGGCAATCTGCATCATCCTTAAACAGATCTCATGGAACCCTGGCTGAGAATCTCTGTGCTGTATAAACACTGGGTATGCATTTACAACCTAATTTGAAACAAGGTGTTATAAACAGATGAGATTTGCGAGTAAGGGGGGTGGGGGGGGAGTTACAGTAGCAAGCTTACATGCTTACATAGGTTAGCTATTACAGACTTCAGTAGTTCCAAATTATTCAAAAACATTTCTCCTTTTTCATAAATAAATCAAATGTACTTGTCCCTGACTGCTCTTTGGTCTGTACTGGGCGTGTCTACATGTGCCTTTACTGCACAGTAAGTGGTTTCTAGGCCAGTGTCTACACATGCAGCTGTTAAAGTGCTTTGTGTTAGTTCCAAGTCAGTCCACACACACCATGTTACTGCGCAGTAAGGCATCTGCATGTGAGTTACCGCTCTGTAACTAATTAGGAGTAAATCTGATACCTACATGATAGTATCAAATTTACCCCCAAGTTGGCGTAAGTCACCATAGTTACTGTGTAGTACAGGCGTACACATGTAGACATGCGCCCACATTGCACAGTAATGTTTGGTTACTGCACAGTGACCTAAATTACTGCACAGTAAATGCACATGTGTAGATGCACCCACTGACTAGCTAAGTTCCTGTAGATGCCATTTTAGAAATGGGTCTTATGAATAAACTTGAAAGACAGTGGAAGTGGCTTTATAGATCAATTCAAGGCGGACAGTCTGGGTACGATGGGCAGGATGGAAAAACTCACAACTGTTTGTTGAGAGAAGCTGAGATTCAAATCTGGCATCATTGGTGGAAATGAGCAAGTGGCATGATAAAAATAATGATGGATAATTAATCAGGGAAAGGCAGAGTTGTGAAAGACCTTGAAGGAAAGAAAAGAATCTGAACTGGCAAGAAGCAAGAGGCCAGTGGTGTGATTTAAATAGGAGAGTAACATGCCTAGTTCAGGCAACTGCATTTTGAATGGATTGTTAGGGGTAGGACTGAGATGGCTCAGGGAAGGCAGATAGGAGAAGATTACATTTATCAAAATGTTAAATAAAAACTTCAGATTTTATAAATGTTGGAGGAAGAGGCTGCAGAATTTGGAAGGAAATTACAAATTAAATTATTTTCTTGGAAGGATTGTAGTCCAGTGGCAGAGGTAGGTATGTTATGAGAGCCTATGCTCATTTTTCTCTCCTTAATTGTTGCTTTTGAGAGATGGGGGGGGGAAGGGGGGGAGGGAAGACAGCTTCCACAATTCATCTGAAGTCTGGAGACAAAGGTTTTCCTGAACCGAGGTTTTCTGAGCAATAATACACTGCAGCCGATATATCAGGTTAGAATTTAAATGTGTTTCTTAGCACTCTGTTTCAAATTCCATGTGAAGAAGTGGTTTTGGGGAAGAGGATGAAGCAGAGCAGGAAGTAGATTACTCTGTTTGTAAGGTCTAGTTCAGAGTGGAAACTCTTCCAACGTAAGCACTGTCTGTATGCTGTGCTTTGTAATGTCCTGGGCACATTACTAGTAATAGATAAGAAGAAGGAGGACGACCATATCTAGTATTTGGGTTCCATGTCTGTCATTAATCATGCACAATTCATATACCAAAATGGTGTATTATTATCAAGAGATTTTTTTTTTCCTTTCTAAAGCCCCACTTAACTGAGTAAACAGCCTAAAGTTGATAGTTGTGCCAGGGAAACTGAGATCAGTGCGCTTTCTTGATTTTCTTTAGTAATATAAAAAGCTGGGGTGGAGAGAAATTAAAAAAGCATTCAGTCTCAGGAAGTAAAAATATTGGGAAAATCTGAGTGTGAATGTACATTTCTGGTCTACTTAATTCATGACTCTGATAAACATGTTAAATATGCTGGTGATGCTACATGTTTGGGAAAGCAAGCCAATCCCTTTCAATTACTATTTCTTTCCTTGGGTAAGACATTTGAGTCCAAATAATTTTATCACTCTGCTGGACTTTACTTCAGCCAAACTGCAGCAATGAAAGATTATTTGTTTCTTTGTATGTGGAAATAACCCAAATGCGAAGACTAGAATCAAATATAACAGTTTTACAGGTTTCAAGGTGTTTTGTTTTTCTTCCTCAGAAGCATTGGCTATTGGCTGCAGCTAAGAATGGGGATTTTGACTGGGATGTGCCAATATCAAAACTAAAACCTGGAGAGTCCTGGCTAGAGGGTTTTGCTTCTCCACTCAGGGTCAGACCAATCACCACATTTGGGATTGGGAAAGAATTTTACTCCACAGTCAGATTGCCATGAACTGTAGGTTATTTGTGTGTGTGTGTGTGTGTGTGTGTGTGTGTGTGTCCCTGGGTGTGCCTACACTAGACAGGTGAGTGTCTACACATGCTCACCCTTAATGCATGTTAACTTAGGCGCAATTAGTTAATGCGCATTAATGCACATGTAGATGCGACCTGGCACTAACTTTAGTGCTGGGTCTGCCCTGCCACTAGGGTGCCAGCCTGAGCCTAGCCCCAGGGAACATCCAGGGGTTGGGGTGCTGGGCACCTGCCCCAGGGCCCTGCCCCTTAGGCCCCTACATACCCCCCACTCTGGGCTCTATATTGTATAGAACTATATTGTATATAGTTTCCCCCTCGTATATAGTTTCCCACTTGTAAGCAGCTTTTTTATTGGTGGTGGGTAGGGAGCATGGTGGAGAGACTCTACTGGTTGAGGAGGGAGGGGGTTCTATTAGTTGAGTGAGGAGGGATGGGGGTGGGTGTTGTAAGGGTAATAATTTTTTTTTATTTCACCTATGTGCATGTCCTGAGAGTGGTGCTGAGATTAGGCAGGGGGCAAGGGGTCTATGGACAGTGGGGCAGGCAGGAGCTGGGAGTGAAGGAGGAGGGGGTCAGCTAGAACCTCCTGCAGCCAGTGCCCTGGCCCTCACTGGTGGGTGTGTGGCCGTCCTGGTGTCTGGGGTGGGCTGCTGGGGCCAGCACAATGGCCATCAGGAGTACAGGACACTGTTCATCATTGGCAGAGGCCATGTTGGGGTGCTGGGCATCGCTACCAGGGGCAGAGGCAGAGGCTGGAGTAGCCCAGGCATGGTGGGACAGGGTGGGCAAGGAGGGAGCTGCTGCCTGCTGCCCCTGCACTGGGCACACAACTCCTGGCTGGCCAGGGATCAGAGTTTTCCAGATGGCTGCCAAGTGCTGGCAGCTGGTTCTGGCTTCAACATGGCTGCCAAGTGCTGGTAGCCATGTGGCTGGAGGCTGGAGGTCCCCCCAGTGGCCACAGGGGCACATGGCAGGGATGGCTCTCCCGCACTGCGCCCCTGGATGAGCCACTGGGCTCCAATTGTCCCACGACCCAGCCTATCTGGGTCCCATTCATGGCTGGGCCAGGTCATGGGACAATCCCCATAGTGCAGGAGGGAGTGGGGCAGGGGTAGGTGTGAATGATTCACCCCTGCCTCTGCCCCACTTCCTCCTGCACTGCGGTGGTCTTGGTCCCCAGCCCCAGGCCCCCGCAGTGAGGGAGGGAATGGAACAGGGGCTCGAGTGGGGCCCTGGCTGGGCTGGGTGGTAGGACAAGCGGAGGCCCAGGGGGCACCCTCAGGCCTCGACTTGTCCCACCACCCAGCCTGGCCAAGACCCCACTCACCCCAGACCCTGCTCCTGCCTGTGCCCCTCTCCCTCCATCACTGGGCAGGCCTCGATCTGTCCCCCACTTCCCTGGCCCCTGCCCCCACAGACTGCTGGGGCCGGTGCATGCTAATGCACATGCTCAGACTCCCCCAAATAATTTTTCTCCCTCTGCCTATGCTGCCCCAGTCCCAGCCCAACTCCCTCCCTCACCATGGGGCCTGGATCTGCACCCCCCATTTAAAAACAAGAAAAATTATAAAGGGGTACATGAACTGCAACTTTGAGATTGAAGGGGTACACTTGTTAAAAAAAGGTTGAAAACCCCTGAACTAAATGATCTCCTGAGGTCCCTATCAGTTTTACTTATTTTCTTCAAAGTTAAAACACATAAAGATTTTTTATTGTTTTCTTTTTATATAAAGTTGGATGTTTGAACATTATAAACTTATTTACACAATTTAACTCCCCCTCCATATCTTCTGTCCAGATCCTATTCCACCTCTAAGGCTTCTGGCAGATGTTACACTTAAGACACAATTAGTCTGTTAATTGTATTTTAAATAGTAGCCTGCCCACATGTTCAGGCAATTAATAGCCATAAAAAGGGAAACCAGCCACAAAAAATAGTATACAAAAATAGGGGCCAGGGCACTGGCTGCAGGAGATCCTAGCCAACCCCGTCCTCCTGCACTCCTGGCTCCATCCCACCTGCCCTGCTCTCCACACACCTGCTACCCCCAGCCCACCCCCAGCACCACTCTCAGGATATGCACATATATACTTTTTTGTGTACTATTTTTGTAGCAGATTTCTGTTGCACCTTAAATTGAACATAAGGCAGGGTTAGGACCACACCAGGGTCTCTAGCCCCAGTGTGGTTGCCACCAGTTGACAATCAGTTGATTGTGTCTGCATCCAGGACTGCACTGGAGCTCAAACTGGCCTCAGAATGGTCCCTGCCACTAGACAATCAGGTGTTTCTTGGGCACCTGTCTTTCAACTTGCCAGTGCAGGGGAAGCCCACCATCATGTTCCCGAGCTTCTCCTTCACTGGCAAGTAGGGTGCAACAGGAATCTGATTCCTGATCCCAAAATTGTATGTCCTACAATACCTATATGTCATGGCAGGAGAAGCAGTTGATGGAATCAGGGATCAAATCTTATCTCACCTTTAAATGAATGTCTGTTAGTGGCCTAAGACATTTAAATGTCACTTATGTGGCTTTTAGATGTCTAAGTTTTTAAGTGTGTTTTTATTCTACCCTTTTCAAGTATCTCGAAAATCTTTCATAGGTCTACTTTTGTAATGTATCTTCATATTGCTGGTGTTGGCAGCTCACTTATCTTTTGCCCAGTACCCAAGTGGTTAGGGTACTTGCCCAGAAAGTGAGTTCTAGGTCCCCCTCAGCCAGAAGGGATTTGAATCCACATCTACCAATTATGACAAAAGTACCTTAACTACCAGGCTGTTGGCTAGGCTGAGGGTGTTGTCCATCCCTCCTGTTGAAATTGGGCCATTGGATGTAAAGGAATGCAAGAATCTTAAGGTCAGAAAGAGACCCTGAAAAATGGGGCTTGACTGTCTAACCCAAAGAGGAAGGGCCTCTTCTAGGAATGTCAGTTCCTGCTCCCCATGCAGTTGAAGTATTTTCCATTAAATATTCATAGAATAAAATATATCAACAGCATGGGGAGCTGGGGTCTACAACACAGGTCACCCACTTCCTAGGTAAGTGCTCAGCTACTGCACTATTGGGGGAAAGGTGGATGGGCTGCTGTCATAATCTTTTCAAGGCACATCTACACTTGCCCCATTGTTACTGTGCCATCATTTAGTACTTCCTTTTGGAAGTACTAAATGATGGTGCAGTAACAGCCCATACTGCGCTGTTGGTGGTGCATGGTTATTACAAAAGTTTTGCTTTGGTGACTTAGCATCTGGTGTAGATGTGCCCTCAGGGTAGAATAGGATCCACAGACAGTGAAGGCATGTAAAGTACTGTGCTGAGTTCAGACAGACCCATGTACATAGCATTTCTTATTGCTTGCATGCAGGTGATTTCTTGCATACTTTGTAGATGCTTGAGGCTGCCTGTTGCCAGAATGGAGGAGCTCTGATTCTCCACAGGCTGGAATAGAATTATCTGTGGCAGAACATGAGGATGCCTACTGAGAGGATAGGAAAGTTAGGTGCTTCCCTTCCCTGGAATAGGATCACTTTCCTGATGCAAGTTGCCTATTTTTCGGAGAAGATGCCATGTAGGTTTAGACATCCAGTGGGCAGAGTAGGATCTGGGTGTTTTTGTACTCTTTTATTAGGGGCATAGAATAAAAAAAAAAACAAATATAGGCAACATGGTAAATAATTTCCTGATTTGGTTGCCAATAATGTTGATGGCTCCACAAGGTAAAATATGAAGAGCCAGGCTCATTGGCTAAGTACAGATGATCAAAAGGCCTGAGGCCGAATCAATTCAATCTTCACAGGTTAGTCTAAATTACATAGATTGAACTGATAAGAAAGTGAACAGATGTTCATTTTGATTCCAGAAATGCAACCACATGCCTGCAGTGGCCCAGGCCAGAAGCTGTGGGGCACTAGAGTTTCCCTGCCTGCTCAGCTGGAGCAGGCAGCTTGGTCCAAGGCTAGCCTACCCTTCCTGGGAGAGGGGGTTTGTAAGGGAAGTGCAAAGCATCCTGGGATGGTGGGGGACTATGAGTTAACTTGAATCTGGAGGGGATCTGGGACAGAAGTTCAATAAGCCAATTTAACCTAAGTCAGTTATGTCTGATATTGCAACCGTCAAGGTTAATCTTACACTGGCTTCAGCAGTTTATGTGCACTAAACTTCTGTTGTGTTAAAGATTTGAAATGGTTTCCAGTCACTTATATGGGTTTACATGTAATGTCTGTCCCTAGCCATTGTGTTTGGACTAGTGTCTAGGTTGAGATATAAACTAGAAATAAGTGGAAGTGCACAGAATTAGAATTGTACCCCAAATAGTCATCCATATGTGATAGAATATGACAGAATTTGCTGGAATTGTCATACACAATACCCTGTATCAGAGATGAGCTTTGTCCAGCTCTGACTGACTCAACTGGGTTACTGGGACAAGAAGTGTTTTTTCCGCTCATTTGATAGAGCTACCTTCTATGGCTTCTCTATTTAAGTAAAATATAAAATGATCTCCTGCAGTGTTTTAATTAGATTAAGATCTCCATTCAGCATTCTTTATCTGTACTGATGTTTCTTTGCTTCGCTTCTTCCAAAGAGGAAAAAAAAATAAGGTAGCTTGTATCACTTTCATTTGTCTTGCCAATGATAATGGACATAGTTGTAACATAACATATAGACCTGGTACCTTAGCCATCTAAATCCCACTAATTTTAGGGAGAGGTGTTTTAAGGCCCACACCCTTAAAGATAGCTTAAGTTTTTCAGACTGAGTTTAATTAATTGTTTTCATAAAAGACAAGTCATTTCTGGTGGTGATGGGCTTTTCTGTTTTTAACACCTGAGGTTTAGGTAATGGTTTAATTTAATTCACATTTTAGCTGAACAAGTTCGTCCATATTCATCATGGATTGCTTAGGGAGGTACTTGCTGGAGATTACATTTGGTATTAGCCAAATAGATTCTTTAAACTTAATAAATTCATGATAAGACTTGGGAACTATTTTCAAGCAAACACTATAAGCCTACCTTTTCAAATCCTCTATTTTTTGTCTAGAGTTCACTACCCTACTCATCATTGTGGTGTCCAAATTGCTGCAAAAGTTGAGGGAAAAGCATTTTTCACATTTATTAAAGAAGACACATTACTAATAATTGAGTAAAATGTACACTTCCATACACCTTTAAAAAGTACTGTGTGCAGCTCAACAAAGTGAATGACTAATAACTGTGTTGAAGTAAAAAGAAGTTTTCTGCCTCAACTAGACAAAAGCCAGGAAAAAATCCAGCTGAATCATCCTTAACTGAAAATGTTTTGACTAGATAATGTACAGGGCTCAGTTAAGTATGAGATGTGGTAGACTGATAATAGTCTTTCCTGGCATTTAGTTGCTTTTTCAAAATCTTAATACCATATTTACTCACATACCACACACATCACCTCAACCCCCCCAGAAATAGCCTTTCAAAACTGGGGGGGTGGGATGTTTGGAGAGGGGAAAAACTGTTTTTTCTGCTCCAGATAGAAGTGTTGTAAGATGGCTGTTGCTTCTGTTCCCTTCAGCAGCTTAATGGAGGGAGGGGTACAGTCTAACAGAGGCAGATTTGGGATAGGGGGCTTGGAGAGGGGTTCGGTGGTGTAGTTGCACGAACTTGATCCCTACTGAATCCGAAGTGTAAAACAAATTGGCTGAGAGGAGAAGCTTCATTTCTGTTCAGATGATGCTGAAGGAGTCAATTGACTTCATGGTTCCTTACAACCTACCTGAATCCCTCTAATCATTCTTCACTACACAGGTGTTAATGCTCCACTCTCTTTTTTAATGGTCTTGATGTTTCTTGTTAGTCATGTTGGCAATGTTGCTTGTTAGTCATTCCTGGTGTCTTCTCTCTTATTTCACAGCCTTGCAGATTGTTTTCAGCTCTTTTCAAAATCCTAGATCTGCCCATGGAGTTCAGTCTTTAGCAAGAACTAGTTTCAGTTTTTAGCTGAGCGGCCAAAAGCTGTTGATAATTCAGCTGTGAAAGAATTACAAAGTGTAGCTTGTGCCTGAGCAAGAAAGGGAGGGTGAGTGAGCTGAAGATTAGGCCCTGTCCCTGGTCTATGAAGTCATAATTCTTGAAAAATCTTTTTTTCTTCAATCTACTTCTTCTTTCCCTGCCGTCCTCATAAAAGGTGTATGTGCTACCTGGAGGGGCATGTGTTATGTGAGAAAAGGTGGTCTTTTAAAACAGTGGTTGGAAACTCAGGTTTCTTTTCCTGAAAAAGTTGAAGCACAAATTAAAAAAAGAGAAGAAAACGACTAAGTTATTTCATTACTAAGTATTTCCATGCTTTTAGAGTCTGAGCCTCTCCCACTGAAGTCAGCTGCAAAGCTTTCATTAACTTCAATCATGGTTCCTTGGTTACTGAAGTCCTGACATACTGCTGAGTTCCTGGAGGGCACTGAAATAAGGTGGTCTAAATCATGTATGTCACTTTATCATAAAGAGCATGCTGTTTTTATTAGTGTTAATGGGAGAGGAGGGGGACACTGATCATTGTGCTGGAAAAATGACAGCAACCCCAGACAAATTTTAAATAAACAATGCATTGCAAAGTAGTTTAGACTTGAACATGGGGGAAATTTGGGGGGAAAACATTTGTCAGCCCTGGGCGTGAAGTACATGGAAACTAAGGTTTGAAAAGCTTCTAAGAAAAAGATTTTGAATAGACATTTTAACAGAAGTGTAACTCCAGCTAGAATTTGCAGCAGCTTTCCTTTAACTTGATTTACTAGACTTCCATAGGACTCTGATACACTGAGCCAGGTCAACATCTTGAAAGGGTTATCAAAGATATGCTCATTGGCATTATATAGAGAAGATTCAGCAGTCTTGATCCTCCTATTTGAGGATCCAGGAAAATGGAATACTGTTTGCTAATTTAGTCCAGTGGTTCTCAACCTTCTGTAACTCAAGGTATCCCTCCCTAACTTCTGCATTTGGCAATACCCCATTTCAAAAACTAATTTCACTTTTTTTTTTTTTGGATATGGAAAAATAATAGAGCAATTCTTCTGTTGCAAAACTCAGAAAGGCTACTAGGTCAGAATGTTTTTGATGCCATAGATCCATATCTGAAATCTCTGGATTTATCTTATGAATCATGTGCAGGTGTTTGCACACTGCACAGTGCAAATATTGAGCAGCATCCTGTGGCACACTTAAAAGGTTCTTATGGCACCTTAGTTGAGAATCACTGATCTAGTCTTTCAGCCAACAGTAATCATTAACTGTATTTACGAAAATGAAACACATCCATTTTCACAGTAGTAGTACCATTTTTACACTAGTAATCAGTATTAAATATAGTACTGCATCACAGACAGGCGTTTACTCAGTTTGTGAACCTTCTGAAATAGTTGGAGCATTAACAATAGAACGATGGTTTCCTGTAGTCCATCAGAATTTCACCTCTTGGCTACAGCATAGTTCCACTGCTTACTAGTTGTGGTTAATGATGTAAGCACCATAACTTTGTTCCACAGCCAGAAATCCTAGGATTATCCTCTGGCCTAAATGTCATGTTTCCTCCTAAGTCTTTCTTGTCTGCATATTAGCTTATCAGTCTCTCCATACCATTGTCATACTACATTCTTTCCGTGACCCTATCTCCACTGACCTCTTCATTTATTCACTCATTGACTCACTCACTTCCCACCTTGGCTAATGTAATGCTTCTTTTTAGAGATCTTTCGAAATCTGTTTTGAACTCAAGAGTTTAGAATCTGATGGGTATAAATGTTAATATACATATTTGTTTTGGATTTAGGATAAAAATACATTGCTAGTCATCCAAAAACTGTGTCACATTTTAGGATTTATAGCATAAGATGAAATCCTTGTGTGATTATAATCATATTGCATGACTGAGCAATGAATCTGAATTAAAATAGGAAACCATATCATCATGTTTTCATCTAATATTCCATAATTGGAACACATTATTCTGTGTGACTTCTTATGGGGATAAAAGTGATATTCATGGTAAATCCTAAGTTTGGAAATCTGGGTTTCATTCTCTTTTCTGCAGAATCCCTCTGTGAACCTGGTTGAGTTATATTTGTTTTGCCTCCCATCAGGAAAATGCCTTGCATCACACAAGAATTGGGAACTGAATCCACTTGAACTGGGCTATTTGGACCATAGGGTCAACAAGTACAATTGTAGCTCATAGACGCTGTTGCACTTAAAAAGCGGGTTTTTAAGCCCTGTGTCTCAAGAATTGACACAACACCCGATTGATCAATAGCAGAAAGGCTTTAATAACAATACCATAAGCAAGCTATAAAACTAAGTGACAGAAAAACACTCCTTCCTAAAATAAAATGAGCTACTCCACAAAGTCCTGGTACATATTTAGCAGCAATAGTGTTTTCTCACCCATGCAGGGAGAGGAAGCTAGTTCAGTCTGGCGGCTTTCACCAAGCAGGATCCATTGCTGGTTAAGCTGGGTGCGATGTAGCAGTGACCTCTCTTTGTTTCTCTTAGAGTGCATGTCTTGCCGGCAAATTTGCTTAGTTCTTATACTGTTTAATTGTATAACTTCAAAGCATTTTTCCTTGATGGCTGGCCAATTAGAGTCTGAACAAACGGGGAGGAAGAGGGTGACCATCATATCACAACTGTTAAATTGCTTGGCTCCTGTTTTTGGATTTGTCTAGGTGTAAAGACTTGTGATCTCTGCAACCCTTGCAGTTACAGGTCAATTTACAACTGATGGGTCTGAGTGGTTCAACAGGATGTTTAGAGGCATCACCAGACCTGTTTTGGGGTATTTGTATATTAATGGGGCAAATCTGCTGTAGCTTGTACCAGTAATTGTCTGTTTACCAAACTCCAGACATACATTGAATGGTTGAGACATTTGTAACACCTTAGACATTGGATGCCTGTTAGGAGACATGTGAGCAGGCTGTGTTTGTCACATACAGAGCATCCTTCCTGTACCTTTTAAAAGTTTGTCTTGAAATGCATATTTAGTCTTTTGTCTTTAGCTGCTAGGTCAATTGAAATTTATATGTAGTTTCCTTGCCTTCACTGCCTCTTAGACACACACGTGATGAACATGTGAGTTCTCTGTTGACAATTTTCTTGATTTGACATAAATAAGCACAGAGAATAAAACCAATTGGGGTTGCTCTATTTTGTATGGTCCCAGCTGCCACTTTGCATTTTTGTTCAGTTATTTTAATTTGGTTAAAAAGATTTTGTGTGTAGGCCTGGCTGAGCTGTTACTGTATTCAGTATTAACAGACGTAGGTGGGCTGGCTCTAAATGAGTCAGCCGGGACACTGACAGCATAGCTAAGTAATGCCCAGGTCAGCTGCTCAAAGCCTTTAGCATATTTGCAGCCTACACTGGATTTGGTGGTGCTGTGGGCTGTGCCGTCATTGGAACCCATGCTGATTGTAGGTTGATTATGTGCGATCCAAATCACACTTTCAGATGATACTGTAGTCACTCAGTCCAGTAGCAGCCAGAAGATCTGCATTTGCCCTTATTCCTACTGTTCACATTGTGCTTTCCTCTCCTGCACACAATTCTGTCACTAGTGGTGAGATGCTTGCTCCTTTGCTGAATGAGGTGTCAGTCTGGAAAAGCCAACTTGTATCTCAGAGCGGACTTGATTGAGTCTCCTGGAGTGTGGTAATTACCATGCTTCAGCAGACTCCAGCATCACATGCATCAGGGTCCCCACTGTGAAAAATGGCAGCAGGGGTGCTTTAACTAAGGCTCGTTGAACTAAGGCAAGCTTTAGTTAAAATGGCCCCATTGACATTTTTCAGCATGGAGACACTGATACACATGACATTCTAGAGCTGCCCTAATTAAAGTGCCCTCCCCAACTCCTGGAGCACATCTATAAATGCCCTTTCTTTTCTTAGTCACTATTTAAAAACAAAACTTTTCAGCTGCATTTTTATAGTGTATGAGTTTTTCAAACGGATATAAGCAACTTGAGAGTAAGTCTCATTTCCAAGTGAATTCAGAGACTATGTTCCCATTGAGCTTTTTCAGTATGAAAAGTCAATGGAATTCAGGTTGCCGTGTTTTGTTTTTGAAGGAGCCTAAGTCATTTCGGACTTTTTCAGAATAGGACTTATGTGGTTTTGAAAACTTTCCTTAGAATTTTTTAAGCAATTTGATATGGGAGATACTATCCAAAAATCACATCATTGTTCTCACTTTTGTTGGACTTCTATTGCAGAAGCAAACAGCAGAGAAGAGTGACAACCTCAGACTCCCATGTTCATTTTTAAAAGGTAAATACCAGGGTGTACCAAGAACATATAGAGCATAAATACCTCAGTTGTCTTAAAATTCATGTCTTAAGTAGTGTTTATAGTATATAGAGATTGTATTACTCCTCTTGTAGAAGCCAGTGTTTAGTAAAGTTTTGAAAACTTACCCTCAGTCTAAAATATGAAACCAACAGCTTTTCCCCTTCACCTCTGCCAGTACATTGTTAGAGGCCCACTCTCTTGTTAAATTCTGTGCAGCCTCAAGTAACTATCATAGATTTTTATAGGAATTCATGGCTGTAGCACCGAGTGTTTCATGGTATCTAAAGCGTTTACCTGCTGCTACCATGAGGAAACGAAATATTTTATCACCGTTTTACAGATGGGCAATCAAAGTATAAAGAAATTAGAGGCTAAGCATTACTTGTGATAAAGGGCTTGGCCTACAAGTTAGGTATTGCAGCGCTTGCCTTGTTGTTCTGGGAACCAGGTGTTCACATCTGAACCTAGTTCGGCACTTTTGTTCCCTTACACACACACACACACACACACACACACACACACACACACACACACACACACACACACACACACACACACACACACACACACACACACACACACACACACACACACACACACACACACACACACACACACACACACACTGTATTGACAGTTATGTGCTTCAGAAGGACAGTCCAAAAAAACCTTAATTCTAAGCAGAAAGCAGCCTAGTGCTAGGAACAGATGGGTCAGACATCTCACCTTTTTTCTCAGGCTAATTGCCTGAATGAAGGTGAAACTTCTGTCTATTCGAGTTCCAGTCCCCACACCTCCCCCACCAATCTGAGGGTAGATGCTACCTCTGTTCTTTGAAAGACTAAAGTAGGGCTTACTTTTCCCTTTTAAAGACAGCCAGAGAAGGAGCACGTAGTACACCACTGTTATATAAACTGAGGACACCTTGACCATGTGAAAACTATGAACCTGGGAATATGCCAATGAAATGATCCAAAATCAACGCCAGCAGCTGCTGTCAAGTATGTTGGAGACTGAAGGCATCTGCCTGAGGCCGCTCCATAGATCTTGAATGTTCGCCAACATGTTGCTGGCTTGTAATACATGTGTGGGAGGGTAGGCGGAACATAATTGGGGACAGCGTAGATATGCTCTGTTCCAGGACGGCACGAGCAGTTCTGGAAACTGAAAGTTGGAAAGCAAAAATGTCCCCTCCAGCTACCTTCCCTAATACTTGGCTACAGAACTATGCTCTCTTTCATCCTCTTTTTTTTTTTCCCCTGCAGCATGGCCCAGCTTCAGCTAGAGGGGCAGAAAGTGCCCCATCCCATGCCTAGATGTTATGGCTTTTTCTAGGAGGTGACAGTTTGGGGAGAGGTTGAACTTCGTCAGGCTTAGAGTACGGAAGCTGAGTTTGCCATTTCCTGGACAAATACTCTAACCACTAGGACATTAAATAAAAATAGCCAGGCACCATTCACTTCTCCTAGATGGCTATTTTTGAACTTAGGTGCCAAATTACTAAGGTCCAGCGTAAGTGCTCAAGTCCTTTTTTTTCCAACCTGGTCCCAAGTCTGCAAAAAAACCAGAAGTCTAATTATACCTCATGTGTGTCAATAAGTCTTCAAAACCCCTCTCAGCAGCTACGTCCTTTTTTAGACACTCAAGCTGTGGTTGGTGCATATGTGAAAAAAGTGCTCCCCTGTCTTCCCCTACTAACCATGCTCCCTCCCAGCCCCAAATCCACTGAGCTGCTTGGGGTCCTCACAACTCAGGATTTTCAAACTAGGCACTCCAACACTACTCACTTAATGGTGGATTTTTCCAGAGCACCTGCCTCAATTTGGCTTGCATAGAAGACAGCTGGGGAGTAGACTTTTTAAACCAAAAGGCTAGTGGTTGGATCGCTCTCCTGGGAAAAGAAGGTTCTGACCACTCAGCTGCTGCCCCCAGAATAGCCAGGTTTTAAAGCTCTCATACTGAAGCAGAATCTATGGCCCACGTGCTTATGCACTGCCCTGGGATGCTGAGAGATAAAGTACAGATTTAAAATAGCTCTCCCACATTCAAGTTGAATGCTTCAACCAATCGACTTTTATGGGATAGTGGGACTTCTCTCCCTTTGGACTGAAATTGAGCATCTACGTACCTTTTCAGGGCTGATTACTTCAGTCCAGTCTGTCCCCACTCTCACCCCTTTCCCCCAGAATTTCCTATTGACTAATTTAAATGGCTCATGTTCAGCTTGCTGGCTTCTGCAAATCCCATACTTAAGCATCCAGCTCTGTTCACATGTTGAATAAAAAGTTTGGGCATGTAATTTGAAGTTGAGATTCCTTCAGACACTGAGAAGCCTAAAAGTTGGGAGCATTGCCTAAAGCCTCTTGTACACTTTGCCCCAAGTCAGGGGCATCAAATTCACTTCATGCCCTGAATTGGATCCAGGCTGTGGGACACCTTGCAGGCTGGATATGGAACCAGAGCCAAATCAGTGTACATCAGAGCCAGAATTGGAGTCAGAGTATGCCAAAGTCCAGAGCCAGTGTTGTGATATACCAGGTGTCTGAACCAGAATAAAAAGCCAAAGCTGAGATTG
>NW_017729024.1:20297897-20313434 GCF_001723915.1 Gavialis gangeticus | reverse complement strand
CTCCCCCACTGCGAAAGGCCAACAGGGCTCTAAGGCTACTGCAGTGGGCCCTGCCACTACTCAGTTCACCCCTGTATTCCCAGCCCCTCTGGGAGCACTTAGAGTAGCCTATTCAGAGGATAAAATAAAAAGGTAAATGCATAAAGAGAAGTACTTCAGTTTAGAAGTTAGACTATTTAACATTTTCAGCAATATAGGGCATATCCAGTTGGTGCACATTTACTGGAAAATGCTCTTTTATGTTTCTAGATTCCAATTGTTTGCCTTAGTTGCTAGAGCAAGAAGGGTTATTAAGTTGTCAGCAGACTTTCAGCTTAGCTTCATATCTTTAGTCAAACTCACACCACAAACTAATGAAGAGACTAATGAAATAAAAACTTAAAAAAATAGCTAGGAAGAAACATGACCTCATGGAAATATCTTGCTTTTTTCCTCCCAATTTAAATATCCATTTATAAGTTAACCCATCACAAGTAGACCATTGTATCTGAGGTTATTCATACTGCCAAGTGACTGAAGACAGCTTTCATTCTGTGACTGTTCAGCTTTGGAGAAATCTTTTAGCCACCCCAGATACGTCTCTTTACTGCTACCATCTTGGCAAACAGTACTACTTTGGTCACATCTGAATACCATGCCCAGTTCTTGTCATCTATCTGCTGCTCTTACTACCTTGCTAAACCACTCTTCCCTGTAACTAAACAGTTCATCCTTTCCATGAAAGATTCCTTTCCATTTGATGACCCCTAGTTTTATCTCTTCCCTAGTCCTGTTCTCCCTTTGTTCCCTTTTGTAGGTGATCTTACTGCCTACTCTGGTTTCAAATGCCACCTTCACATTAATTCAACGCAAAGACTGACAAAAACCTGACATGGCCTCTGACTCGCCTACTCTTCTACTCCACTTGTGTTACCACTGCCAGTGTTTATTGCCAGCAAGCTTTTCTTGACCCTTCACCTTCTTCAGTGACACCACCTTCTCTATTTGCTTCCATGCTAAGCCCTTCTCTGCTATGGTTTCTTAATGTAAATATATTATGTTCTCCATGATTCCTAGAAAATTCCAAATGTGCCTGCTCTTCACTTGCCTCTGAGGCTATCCCATCATATCACCTTCAATCACTGCTTTGATTTCACAAAACATTTGTACTGATGTACTAACAGCAAAGATTCAGGGCACCTGTTAAAGATAAGAAAAATCAACAGGCTTGTTCTTCTCTGACACAGTTAACTTCTGATTAACTTCCTCTCCAGTTATTTTATCAGCATTTCCTTCCAATTATTGACTCCCACACTTTCATCCTTTGTTCTTGCCATACCTCTGTGTAGGTGGATCTTGCTGGCTATTTTGGCTTTTACCACCATCTTTATGATGATTAAATGCAAATTAGGAAGCCACAGTGCATAAACTTCACAAATTATACCTTTAAAAAAAACAACTTGCCAAGAAAAACTATTCTGGTTTGAGAAGTGATTAGAAATGCAAAACTACTTTTCTTCATCAGTTGGTCCATAGACTAGTTTGGTCATTAAGAAAACAACGTTGAAAAATGTTGCTTTTACTTATTAGTTAAAAGAAAAAAGGTAGTAAAATCCACTTTTCATTCTGGTGCTTTCTTTTTATTCATGTTTGGCGAGAGCTCTGTCTTCTACCCTTCAAGCACAGAGCACAATCAAAAATAACAGGCTAAAAACCCACTGCAAGATGGAATATGGTCTAAAAGAGCTGTCATTTCTCTTTTTGGAATTCTGTACTAAGATTAGTTTTTTGAAAGAAATATTTGATGTGTTCACCTTTATACCGTTTCTCTCCTTCAGCCCTTCAAAATAAGGAAACGTAATTATTTTTCTAGATTTATATTCTGCCCTATTCAAAAGGCTCAGAGCAGCTACTATAATCAAAAATAGAGGGAATTTCTATATCCATGTTATCCATGCCACCTTAATTTTATCTCCATGTGTGAATGCACAATTATATTGTCTTTAATTACATGATCCCATATTTTCCATAGGAACTGTGGCTCATTCAGTGCACAGAATACACAATAAGTGGTTATTCATTATTTTGCTTCCCCCCAGTTGTTTAGTGTGTGGGCTTTTTATATTATTTACTGCACACTGTTAAAACCCTGCACTGAAGGCAGAATTATTTATTTCTCCAGGGACTTTTCTATGGCACCCATAACTGATCACTTCACAAATGAGTCATTAACTTCACAAGAGCCCTATAAAATACTCCTATAACTATTCCCCTTTTACAGATAGGAAACGGAGATACAAATATTTGGCAAATACATACACACATACATATATAAAAATCTACTAGTTCTGACTGCCTAATTTGAGATCTTGAGATTTTGCAGAGTATTCAGCATTTTTCTACACACAGTGCCTTATTTTAGAGATACACAGGCATCAGACACCTCCCTCTACTTTATTTCCCCAAATGCACCTTCCCCAGTCATTTAACTATATCCAGAGTGGCTACAATATATTATCATGTGGACTACAGTGCTAAACAAGTCTCTTCCATGCTACCAAACAGCACTTGCTTTGAAAACTGCTGGATTGCAAAAAACAATGGATGATGGGATAAAACAAGAGGCATTAGTCAGTCTGACCACCCTTTCCTGGGGGGGGTGGGGAAGGGCAGATAGGCAGCAAATAAATCAAACAAGTCACACAATGTTCAAAAAGTAGCTCTGGTCGACTTCAGTTAAATTTGTTGGAAAAATCAGACCCTGAGGTCTCAAGTTCTGAAAAACAAGGAATACACAATCAGTGACAACTGTGAAAAACTTAAAATTAAGCATCTTGTCTAGCATTATACAGAAACACTGCAGCATCAGAAACAGGGACAGACTACAGTTAAACCATATCCACAAGATCATCTTTTCTTTCTCCTATTCCCTGTCTGCAATGTATACCTACCTCCCCTTTGAGGGGGACCAGGGTGGAAGGAAGAGGCTGCTGGTGCTGGGGAGAAGCCAGAGTGGTGCAGTGCTCCCTCCTCACACCTATTTGCACTGGACTGCAGGACTCTTCTGCCTTGTTAGCTCATAACACATCTTTCTCAACTGCTTTGTTTTCCTGCTTTCTAAACTGGCTGCCTTAGCTTGGTGGGTTTTGATACAAACATCAAAAGGCACATCATCCCTGGGGGTTACAGTGGACAATAAGCTGAGTATGAGCCAAAAGCGTGCCCTTGTTGCCAAGAAGTCTAACAGCATCCTGCTCTGCATGAGTAGGTGTATTGCCAGTAGGTCAAGGGAAGTTTGACCTCTGCTATATATAATAATAGAGGGGTATTATTCCCCTCTATTCAGCATTGGTAAGGCCACATCTGGAGTACTGTGTTCAGTTTTGGGTCTCCCACTACAAAAATGATGTGGACAAACTGAAGACTGTTCAGTAGAGGGTAACAAAAATGGTTTGGGGGCTGGAGCACATGACTTATGAGGAGAGACTAAGGGAACTGGACTTATTTAGTTTGGGGAAGAGAAGACTGAGAGGGGATTTAATAGCAGCCTTCAACTACCTGAAGGAAGGAGCTAGACTGTTCTGTGGTGGCAGATGACAAAAGAAGGAGCAATGGTCTCAAGTTGCAGCAAGGGAAGTTTAGGTTAGATAATAGGAAGAATTTTCTCACTAGGAGGGTGGTAGAACACTGGAATAGGTTACCCAGATGTGTGGTGGAATCTGCATCCTTGGGGGTTTAAGACCTGGCTGGGATGATCTAGTTGGGGCTGGTCCTGCTTTGAGCAAGGGGTTAGACTAGATAACCTCTGAAGTCCCTTCCAACCCTAGCTTTCTATGATTAACTGTGCCCCAACCAAAGTCCGATGTCTTTGTCCTTCATGGAGGGTTAACTAGAGCATATCTAAAAAGAATATGCTGTTGTTCAATGAATTTTTAATACAGTAAAATACGACACTTCTCTCGCATTGCTCCTTGAAACAGCTAAATCACTTTAGCTGAAAAAACAAAAACAGAACCGCCCCCTGCAGAATCCCCTCCCAAAACAAAACAAAAACAAAATCTGTCTGAGACCTTCCACAGAAAATTTCAGGCCAAACATTTAAAATTTGCCACAGTGAAAAGTAACCAAAGAGAGGTTTATACAATGGAAAGCACGGGACAGTCTTAATATATGGCACTGCCAGCTCTGCCTAATTGTTTTAAAAACTATTCTTCTATGTTTTAAAAACTATTCTTCTATGTTTTAAAAACTATTCTTCTATGTTTTAAAAACTATTCTTCTATGTGGATGTCACTGAATCTCTACATTACGAGCAGCAGGCTGAGAACTCTCTCTCTCCTTCTGGTTTTCTGATCAAACATAATTGCTCAGAAAATTTGCAGTTTTGATACCAGAAATGTCCCTGAAATAGCTACTGATGTTAGTGGTACTTTCTACAGAGCGCTGTGGGAACAATGTAAAGCTTTCTAGGATGTACCTATAGACTAGGTCCAGATGGATGCATGTGTAGTTGGTAAAAATGATACTTTGTACTGCAGTATATCATCTTAAATCAATTAATTATCTAATAAAATTTAAAAACTAGGCAACACATGTAAAGTTCAGAAAGTTGTTTTATTTCTATAAGAATGCACTAGAGAGTAAATTTAACCATACTGAAAAGGAAAATAAATGATTTTTCAGGATAACTCTTTAAAATGACTAGCTTGCTATGTTGTTTCTGGATTCTCAAAAGTAAAGGAAAAAAACAATGCTTTATTTCATCATACTGTTACCTTGAAATACTGGTAATATATTTAAATGAATTGTCATATAGCTGAACTGGAGTTGTTTGTGGATATTACTGTTTTATTTAGTGCATTTTGGAAAAAAAAAAAAAATATAGAAATACTACAAACCAAATCTCTTGGCATGAAGCAACAGCTATGTCAAATAATTCCTTAAATTATCTGGTTGTATATGATGCATGTTTGAGCCAAACTTTGGGCCATTTGAAAGTACCAGGAGGAAGATTACAGTTGCAAGAATTTTAAAATCAAAACTATATGGTTACAAGTTTAGTACCTGCTTCTTGTTGCAAAACTCAAAATTTAAGAACAGGACTAAACCTTGAAGGCCAGCAAAAATATGCATAGCATAGCTCAGGTTGTGTGCGCGCACCGGTGAAAATGACATGAAGCAGCACATTTCTGTACTCCTCTGATCTGGGGTTGTATACAGAGCCAATTAATTAGCATAAATTAGCAATGAAAGGCAGCCAAAAATGTGTCTCATTGTCTGACGTTTCATTTACATATGCATTCTGGAGGCAAAAAAATGGGATTTGAGTGTTTAGAATTATATGAGAGAATTAACTTGGATCTATGTATGAACCTGCCTAACAGTTAAATAACTGCTTGCTTTCTATGATGCAGAGCACCTACCATCAATGCATCTTGGAAACTATAGCAACCAGAAGATTTTCTAAACAAGAAGGTAGTTACTTTTGTACATCTTCTAGCTGTTTTATTACCAGCTTGCTTATGTCACTTACAGAGCTTAACTTTTCAAAGTGACAGACAGTATTTAAAATGGATAAAATTCTTCAAACTGTATAACCTTCAGGTACAGACAGACCTTCCAGGTATTTTATCAAAATAAGTCACTTTTTAGTAATTTATAACTTGTGGAACAATAGGATAAACCCAAGGTGCAAGTGCTGATATACAACAGTTAAATCTAGTTACAATAGTTTTTCTTAACCTTCAGAACACTGGCACTTTCATGGCTGCTTAACCAGCTAAGTGAATGATTTAAAATCTGCAGTTTAGAAAATGTTTGTAACAAACAACTAACACACTTGTAATGGTATGAGAGTTGGCCCAATGATAGAGCCCAAATTTTAGGTCAGAATTTTTCTAAAAATGCACACATATGATTTATATATACACTAGTCTGAGCTCACAAACTACACATAGACATTCCAATCAGGCAGTAAGATATGAAACTACATGATTTACAAGTATGGCCCCTAACTTTGAATATTTTTTAAAATATTAAGACTTGCATAGATTAACATGTACTGTTGCAAGTGTGGAAAATGGAATTAAACTGCAGATTAAATTTAAACTAGAGGTCTTATGGTTAGTGTACATAAACATGTTGGCCATGACACAGACAGGAATTCATTAGAAGAATTTATAGGGACCTGAAAGCATTTTTGTTAACACATTTTTTTTCAGTCATGGGTTTTTTTTATTTCCCAATAAAGAACAGTACAAAACTTGCCTTTTATTTTTTAAATCATGTAGAAAATGAGCTATTAAATTGTTGAATTTAGTCACTTTTTCCCAATTGGATGGCTTAAAAATATGCCACCGGAAACCCAGGATACAATACATATTGATGACTTTTGCAGAATTTGTTTCAGCAGTGACAGTAGTACTAAACTGGCATTAACAAACATGTCACATTTTGGAATTAAACAACTGTCTTTTGATAACCTATACTGCACACCATGGTCCATTAACAGAAGAAAAGATAAATGCTTGCCAAGTATGTCCCATCCAGTACATGCAACCCAGGGGAGGAGCTAGAGCATTCTTTTCATCCCTTTTGCTGACCAAAGTCCTTTAATTCATTGCAGTTCAATAGCAAAGGGTATCCGACATCCTTCAATTGCTACTGTGCAAACAGAATGCTGAAGGCCATCACTATACAGCACACAGCTACATACGGACTCTTCCGTTCACCTACAGGAAAGAATTAAAATGAATTACTAAACAGTTCTCATTGCATGACCAACTAGATATGAAACTGATTCTAGGTTAATATAATGTAGTGATTATTATTATACTGAGTTGAAGTCCTTGAAAGGATAGCTACTATTGTCCAGTTGGAACAGATTCGGTACAATTTCACAGCTGCCTTGATATACCCAGATTCTAGGTTTTTTTTAATGCTAGATTGGTGTTACAGAGACAGAATATGGTCCAGGCTTTTTTCATGCAAATCAATAAAACAGGACTAAAAATGCAGACACACTCCTAACTTCTCTTTCAAAAGCTTTATGTGTTTAACTATTTGTGCTACTGCAAGCAAAAAGCCAGCTAACAATCGCTGCTATGCACCCAGTTTCATGTTGTCAATTATTATGCTTCTTTGCGATTTTAATGAGCTCAAGGAAACTTTCTTGCCCACCTGTTCAAGAATTAAAATACACCATTATGACTCTCATCACCCAAAGCAGGCATTAAAGAGGGATGGATCTTAAAGTTGTTAATGGTGTTCCTAACTCTTTAACTATGCTCCCTAGGTTTATATGGTTGTTAAGCTTATTCTCCAAGCCAAACAAATAGTCATTGCATTCAGTTTCTGCCTTCCCCAGCTCCACATTTTGTTACCCCACCAACTTCTCTTCCTTCCATCTCAAGAAAAGAGCTCCATACACTGAAGACTATTGTCAGACTAACACTGACAAAAGCCGTAGGGATCTTTGAAGATGTTGTTTCTTGCATTTAATCATTTAGGTGTGAAAAAACAGACTTGGGGCTGCTCGCTTTCTCTTTACTGTTGAAGAACTCCTTGAAAAGTCCATCTCCTAATTATAAAGCACCGTTTGCAAGATGTAATTGCCAGAAAATAGTTTGCAAAATGGGAAGAAAAAGCCGCCGGAGTTCCTGAATTGGTACTCTATTAAAGTTGAACGTGCATACAAACATTCCCTTTCACAAGAAATCCTTTCAATTTCAAATAATAAAATCTTTCCATAGTAAATGAAACAAATAAAATACTTGTAGTAACACCTCCCATAAGTAAGGGTGCTTGCCACAATGACATTACAAGGCACTGTCATCATCTGGTATACATTTAATTAAACTTCAAATAACCAAGTGAATTAATGTCTGTACTTCCACATGTGGTTAAAATTAATTTTTGAGGAAGTCTACCTCCTACAGTTTAGAGTATTACAATTTTCATATGGGTCTTACTTGTCTGCTCTTAATTTTCTTGAAAGAGAGATCACCATGTGGCAGGATTAAACATCTTTTTGCACAATTCTGTAAATATGTAACCGCTTGCCTGTTATTAAAAGCTTATGCATATGTGGAGTGAAAAGGTTGCTTAAAACATACTGTGCAAATTAAGCTCCAAGCTAGCGGGCATTCCTTTTTTAAACAAGCCCACACTTTTGTTCACATCTTCTGACATTTTATTTAACAGAAACACAAATATCTTCAGTATAGGAAAATGGCTAAGGAGATATCATGCTGTCCCATAAGGAGCACACAGTAGGGATGCCAAGTGGAACCATAGTTCAAGGGAAGGAAGTCAGTGAATCACACGACATAAATGCTGAAAAGTGAATAAAATGTGTCTTTCACAGGCAAACAAAAGATAAAGTCTAATGTGAGATCAAAAACCAGATGTTCCACTTGTGGGTGCAGACATGCAATAGAAGCTCAAGTTGAATGATGCCTTTTAACAACATCAACTACACTATATTACTCCATCTAGCAAAACTGAGTTATTTTTTACAAGTTAACATGAACATAAAACTGATGTTTATTTATAGCAGCATACAGCAAACAAATATTGTAAAATCTAAAGTAGGAAAGATATGTTTTAGGCTGGTTTAACTCTGCCTTTTTATCAAGCTAAAAGAAACAAAGGTTGGTAGACAGACATACTTGTAATCCTGAGCAAACTATGATATGTACGTGAAGTTATACATATATTTTTTAATGTAACTGAAAATTCTAAAATTTTTTGCTGTTTTACATCTTGCTAATTTATTAAAAAAAAAATATTTTAAGGGGTGAAACTTTTAATTCAAACCATTTTCTATTCTATTTTCATTACAGGTATAACAATTTGCGGTTGCTTCTATTGAATTTCATGTCAGTGTCACAAAGGAGCACTTTTTTGGCATGATAAACAACACTAGTACTTTTGTTCACAGTAAGAATGCTTCCAAAAGGACTAGAGAGAGCAGGAAGGGATGAGTCTGTTTTCCTTTATGCTTGTGATGGCAAACACTGGGAACTACAGACACAAGAACCATATTTAGATGTACACACACCACAACCTAAAAATCTGTTTAATTGTTCTTTTAAATATTTATCCACGAAAGTTCATCTGAATCTTCTTTATTGATCACACTCAGAACTGCCACTAAGTAGTCACACACGTCAATTAAAAAAAGAATGAAACAAAAGTGACCACAACTGGCATCACAGACTAAAACACTCATGACTTCAGTTAAGAGAAGAACAACCCCTTAAGTTGGCCAACCTTTTTATATTTGCCACTTGGTACCAATGATTTTTCATCATAAACAGTCATTTAATCTTCCTTCTCAGTTTCTCCTATGTTTTTGAGCTATTCCTGAAAAGAACTTTAGAGCAGTGGTCTCCAAAGTGGGGTGCGCACAGAAAATATTAGAACTTCTTTTTCTATAAATATACATATATTGGGGGTGCAGTCTCAAAAATGTTTTACTGATAGGGGTTCGTGATCAAAAAGGTTTGGAGACCACTGCTTTAGAGCATGAATAATTCCAGGTCCTTTTATTATTATGAGAAATTACTCGATGTGGGTTTTCAGGAAAATTATGAATTGGAAAATTTTCTGGAAATTTTTCCAATGCCCTAAGTAGAGCGTGATCTGATTTAGCAGGTTTATTTAACTTATCTTTAGTAAACAAAGCTAAAAAAGTACCCCCATATTAATTTTATGTCCCAATAGCCACAAGTATTTGAAATGAAATACTTGATTAGGAAAAAAAATTAAATACAGCACAGTTAATGTGGTATAAATGTTATATTCAAACAAATTCAAAGCTTTATGTCGAAAGCAATTATTTTTATTGGAATACTTATAAAAATGTAAAGACAATACACAATAGCATGTACTTCCCTTACACTGTTTGTTTAAATTTAAAAAAACAACCACCACAAAGGCACTGAAAACTGTTGACACTCATTTTAGCACACCCAAAGGACTGTGCATGATATGCCTTGGTTCTCCACTCATAGATTTCATACACATTAGGGTTGGAAGGGACCTCAGAAGATTGAGTCCAGCCCCCCGCCCGAAGTGCAGGAAGTCAGCTGGGGTCATAGGATCCCACCAAGATAAGCATCCAATTTACTCTTGAAGGTGTTCAATGCAGGTGCTTGAACCACCTCAGATGGCAGGCTGTTCCAAACCTTGGGGGCTCGGACAGTAAAGAAATTCTTCCTCATGTCCAGCCTGAAACAGTCTTGCAGTAGTTTATAACCATTCAACCTTGTTATCCCTTGGGGTGCTCTGGTGAACAAATGTTCCCCCAGATACTCATCTACTTCAACAGAGTTTAACTCTTTTCCACTGAGGTTATTGCAACACCTTGTTTCACTGTCAGTATCTGTAGAATCGCTTGCACTACTTGTTAGTTCCATTTCAAAACCAGATTGAGGTAAATCTGATTCAGAACTACTTGAACCACATTCTCTGTTGCTAAAGGATGGTTTTTACCAATGAGTCTATGGGCAAGGGCAATTTATCATCACACTGTATCTTCCTCACTAATTGTACTTCCGACTGATTCTCCAGAGGCAAGTGATTTTGAGAAACAAAATAGAAACAAGCTTCGTAGTGTGTTCATTTGGTTTTGATTTGACCTGCACAGACAATTAGGTGAATTTATAACTTAATTTTTGGGTTGGATTCTTATGTGAGTGTATTTACCCTCCTATTTACAAATCAATAAAACATATATGTACTCTCTCACACTCTTCTTAGGGATAATCACCTGAAAAACCTTAATTACAACTTTGAAACTGCCAACCTTGCCTAATATTGTATTGGCATCCATCCACTGTTATTAATGAATTCTATGAAACAATGAATTTTTAGAAATAGAAAATTTCCCATGGAAAAATAAAGCACTGGAAAATTTTCCACCACACATCTCTGAAATTACTGCTGACGGCCAAATATTTACACTTAGAACTTTGAATGGGGCAATAACTCATAACAAAATACATTTTGTGCATATTTATTATAAATCAAAAAGGAAATATGTACTGGATGTATTATAGAATAAATGAAGAAAAGTGTAGTGGATTTTGTAAACGTAACAACATAAATACAAATAAGCACTCGGTAAAGTGTCTACTGAGCACTTTAAGAACCTGAGACCATTGCAAAAAACAGTTCTGCAAAACTCGATGGGATCTCAAATTATATTCCATTTTTAGGTTGTAGCATTTATTTTTCATGTCTACATGCAAACATGTATAATCACTACAATGAATATTGTGTATTATGTTAAGAAAATGAGCTAGTCATCAGGACTACATAGAAAAGCACACTTACCAATCCTGGCACATTTCCAGAATATTCCCAAGGGTCTGTAGGGATACACAGAGTTGTTAAGAGTTTTATATTTAATATGATTGTTTAAAAATAATAAATCACTCGTTTAAATTTTAAATGATGCAGACTTTTTCCACACTAAGTTTTTTCATCTCTGAAGGCCCAAGACCAAAATATATTATTTGATCATCTTATTCTTGCCTTTACAGAACATCAGCACAAAAGACAGTCTCTGCCTCAGATGGTACCAGATAAGAAGTACTGCTCTGACACTGTTAGGGGAAACTTCCATAGTACTTGCCCACCTGAAGTACTAGCCTGATGTCTTACATAGCTATTTAAAAATTAATTTGAATGTTTATTAACCTCCACCCTTCCGACATATGGGCTAGGGACAGAAGTTGCACATAAACTGACTTAAGTGGTCAGAAACTGGTTTAAACCTGTAACAGAACAGATGCTCAGTGTGCATAGACCAGTTTCAAAATGGCTGAAACTGGTTTAAGATGCATCTGGTTGAATGTAGTATCAGACTTAACTGATTTGGGTCAAATTAGTTCATGGAACTTCTGTCCCAGACCCTTTCCTGGTTTAAGTTAAATAGAGTTCCCCAGCATCTCAGCAAGCTTTCCAGCCCATGGCTGTGCTCTCTGCTCCAACGAAGCACGGCTGGTCCCACCTCCAGCTGCCAGCAAGGACTATCATCCAGGAGTGAGGGGGATTCCCTGCCTCACCCCGTCCTTTAGCAGGGAACCAACCCAGCTCCCAGTTGGGGTGGGGGAGTGAAGCCCCCACTGCCAGCTTCCCCCCTCCACCAGGCACAGGGCGGGTGTTTTTTCCCTGCCCCACAGGACCTGGTAGGCTACAGGCTGTGTTCATCGGGGAGCCTTGCGCTACAGGACAGCCTGAGATGCAAGCCTCCTTCCTCCTCCAGTATCAGTGATGGGACAGTCCTGCCACAGTGTGGTGGCCGGAGCGGGCTGGGAGCTGGAGTGGCTGTGCCAGGCAGGGCTGATGGGCAGCGGGGGCTGGTTTTGGTCATGCATACGGGCAGGACTCGCCTGACACCTTCAGGGAGCTGAGGGTGGTGGGGACTCACCTGACACCTTCAGGAAGCAGAGGACATGGCCAAGTGAGCAGCCCAGCTCCTGGCTGCAGGAAAGCCTGCAGTGGGGGCTTTACTTTTCTGCCTGACCCAGAAGCTAAGCCAATCACCCAACCAATGTCCCCTGCTCTGCCAGCAGGCCAGCTGAGAAGGGAGCGGAGGGGAAAAACAGCCCCCGCTGTGGGCTTCCCAACTCCTGTGCCAGGCACAGCCTGGCTAGGATCCCAAGCTGGGAGCTGGGCAGAGGTGAAACACCTGTCACCCACTGCCTGCTTGCAGTGGCGCCAGGTGCTGTGGGCATGCTGCTGTGGCTCATGGCTGTGGGCAGCAGTGGGGGGAGGCGATGGACTGCCATAGCTCAGCTCAGGGGTGTAGGGCAGGCTGCTGTGGGCCAGTCACTGCCTGAGTGCCTGGCGCCACCATGAGCAGGCAGTGGGTGACAGGTGCCTCGCTTCTGCCTGCTGTGATATTTTGCTCTGCCGCTACCACTAGGAGAGGAAGGGGGCAGGGAGCCACGCTCCACCCCACCTGCAAACGGGGCTCCAGTGTGCAGGGCTGGAGGTGCAAGGTGGCAGGTGCCAAATCCCCATGCTACCACAGCAGGAGGCAGCGGTGAGTTGGACTCCCTCACTCCCCGCAGCCTGGTCACATCTTCCCTTCCTGTCCCCTCCCTATGGCCAGATGGCTGCTCCTCGGAGGGACCTGGCCCAGGGCGCGTCAGTGCCTACGCTGCTGCTGCCTGCAATG
This sequence comes from Gavialis gangeticus, assembly GCF_001723915.1. Lineage (NCBI taxonomy): Eukaryota > Metazoa > Chordata > Crocodylia > Gavialidae > Gavialis > Gavialis gangeticus. The sequence goes on along the minus strand of NW_017729024.1, from coordinate 20,300,263 downwards.
GGGGATTAAAACACCCCCCTTCCCCTTGGGTTACTGGTGTCTGGCCTTTGTGGCCCCAGGTGCACAGGCCATAGTGCACGAGGGGAGCCTGTCAATGTCCATGCCACCCACCCCTGCAATGGGGGGGGATTAAACCCGTGCTTCCCCTCAGGCTACCAAGGTCTGGCCCCTGCCCCTGCTCCTGCTACCAGCCAGTGAGTGAGCAGGGGTGGTGGGGCTCAGGACCCCTGACAGCGGCTGCTTCCTGTCTCACCTTCCAGGCAGGGTTTAAAACCCTCCCCAATCACAGTCAGGCCCGCCTGGGCCTGTCTACACCCCTTCTTTCAGCTTAGTTTCACTCACTCTAGTGTCCCCTGGCTTCTAGCCTGAGCCACTGCAGGCATGTACCTGCATTTCTGGAGTCCACTTGGAAATGTCTGTCCATTTGCAATTCGGTTCATTCTACACAGGTCAGGCTAACCTGTAAAGGTTGAATCAGTTCAGGCTCTGGCTTTTTGAATGTCTGTCCCTAGCCATGATGTTCATGAGTTGGGGCAACTAATGTAACATACTGATTGCAGTATGTTATCCTAGCAATGGGGATTATTTCTAAGCATTCTCTATAGTACATACATGTTACTCAAAAGAACTCTAATTTTTTGTTAAAACATGGCATAAAAACACAGTTGCAACCACTCTGCCATGTGTTTAAATTTTACTTGTGCTAAAAGAAGGGCCTAGTGCTAAATCATTACTATTAATAAAAGATTTTTCCAGGTTATTTTTTTTTGAAAAATGCAGAAATTGAAAACAGTGTATATTCTTAGAGTAAGTAACAGAGTATCATATAGAACTTAAAGTGTTCAAGACCAGAATAAACTGCTACTAAAGCATAGTCCAAAAGGGGCTATATAAAAAGCTGAATAAGCTTGCTTTGTGACGACACTTCAGTGGAAATATTCATGCGCTTAACTTTAAAACTTATGATTAAATGGCTTGCGGGAGGAGGCCACAGAAGTCATGAAGGATTAAACCTTTTAAGTTTGTAGACTAGGCTCCTTAGGTATTTTCATAATTTAGTGTAAAATATTAAAAAGAGTTAGGTGAAAAATAAGGGCATGCTTGCATTTTAGTTGTAGAGTGGGAAGGCTGTCAGGTTTAAAACACATCAAAACAAAATTCCTTGTACACATTAGGAATAGCCTAGGCTTATTAAAACTGAATGCTTTTTAATATCTAATTTTTGTGTTTCTGTACTTTTGCTTTTTTTCCCCCTAAGCAGAGAGAAATACATAATAAAATTAAAAGTTGATTTCTAAACAAGTACCCTTTTAGGTCTGTATGTAAGTGCAAAGTGGTGAAACTTATGTTGCAAACACTGGAGAAAAAAAGTTTACTTAAAAAAAAAAAAAAAAATCAGCTTTCATTGGAACAAAACAGATAATGTGAGCATTCCTATTGGTATTTTCCATTTATATATATATATTACAATATTTAGAAATGGAGCAAAACATTTTATCTTCATATGGCTCCTTCAATATAAAACTTAACCAAGTAATTATTATTTTACTTCCAAGAATGTAGTAGAATTTGACAGGGGAGAGGGGCATGTTCAAAGGGGCATGGCTAGGTGTGGCAGGAAACAGGTGCCTCAAAACTAATACACAGAAACCAATAAAGAAACCCATGAGGGGCCTGATCCTTGTTGCTGGTGCTGGAGGAGGTGCTGGGATTGCGCTACCCCAGCCCCTTCCCAGCTGTGTGCCCCGAGGTGCATGTGCAGCTGCCAGTGCTGGGGCTCCAGACCCCACTGCAGCTGTCTGCAGCCTGCTCATCACCTGCTGCAGCTGCCCAAAGCCCAGGCCAGCTGTGGCTTGGAGGCTGCAAACAGCTGAACCAAGCTCTGGATCCCTGAACAGTGCCTACACATATGCCCTGAGGCACGCAAGCAGGAAGGGACCAAGGGGCAGTGCAACACTAGCCCCTCCCCCACTGCCCATCCCAAGGTGTGTGTGCAGTTGCCACTGCTGCCATGGAGCCCAGTGCAGCTGTTTGCAGCTTCCCGGCTGCCTGCCACAGCCAGCATGGATTTTGGGCAGCTGCAGCAGGGAGCCGGCAGGTTTCAAAACAGCTGCACTGTGGGCTCCAGACCCCCTGTGGATGTGGTGGTGGCTGCATGCATGCCCCAGGCTCCTTCTAGGCCACGACCCCTGAGGTGCATGTGCAGCTACTGCTGCTACCGTGGAACCTGGTTGGGGATCCAGAGCCTGGTCTGGCTATTTGTAATCTCCTGGCTGCCTGCTACAACTGCCCCAAGCTCTGGGCAGCTCCTGCCTGCCACAGAGCCTGGGATGCCTGCAGCCTTCCCACTGCCTTGGGCAAGCAGC
>NW_017729024.1:20289662-20292897 GCF_001723915.1 Gavialis gangeticus | reverse complement strand
GTGCATGTGCAGCTACTGCTGCTACCGTGGAACCTGGTTGGGGATCCAGAGCCTGGTCTGGCTATTTGTAATCTCCTGGCTGCCTGCTACAACTGCCCCAAGCTCTGGGCAGCTCCTGCCTGCCACAGAGCCTGGGATGCCTGCAGCCTTCCCACTGCCTTGGGCAAGCAGCCCAGGCTCCATGGCCAGCAGCAGCTGCCCAATGCCTGGGTTGGCTGTGATGCACTGAGGAAAAGTGGCAACATGTGCCATGCTTTGGCATGTGCGCCGCGGATTGCCAACCCCGTAATAAAATGTTGCGACTAGAATTCTCTTCACACTTAAATATTCCTTCAACTCGTAGCCTCCTACATAGATATGTAGAATGTACTAGCCTTTTCCATTTGTAGTTCAAGTATGAAAATATTTGTGTGTCCTTTCACACAAGAAAGTCTTAAGGTTACCACTGACATGAGGGATTTCTTTTGATAATAATAAAAGATGGGAATAGGGAAAGTTTCCTGAAAGACTGCATTTTTTATTATAGTGTCTGCTAATGGAGGGTAACACGATAGTCAGAGGTATATATTCTAACTTCTTATTGCACATATTTTACTGATTAAAGTTCTAGTGTTGGCTTTGGCATAGAAAATTTCCTTGAATCTGGAGCTACTACTGTGTTTACTCTTGAAGAATATCTAACTGAAGTACAATACAACTCTTTATAAATAATATTTTCAAAAGGTGCTGACAGAGTGGATGAGTTAAGCACTTGATCTTTGTATTAACACAGATGTGGAAAGTACCATTTTATTTGTGTCTTTCGAGTACTTTGCACAGGAGAATAATTGCATTGCTTCCAGGCCAACATTTAGTTTCCTGAAGGTTAAGTATTTATATGAAATGCAAATACTACAAAGCCCCATCCCCTGAAGATGAAAATGTCAAGATACGGTGGGCAAAATTAATTCTAGTGATATTTTGTGTTACTAGAGAAAGCTGTATACCTCACTATTCCTGCTACAGATTAAGTGTATAAAAACAGTTAGGGACAAAAAAAGTATTAATATTAGAGTACATCATTTTTAGAAGATTGTCCTCTGAAAGGGCAATAAATATGCTAATGAATTTTTAAAAATGGTATGTAAAAAAATATTAAAATGATAGTATTGTTCTAAGTGGCCTGCAACTCAGATTTGATGTAACTTTCAAGGTGTGATATTTAAATGGCAACTCTTCACGTATATCATGAGCATACAGGCACTCAGCTTCTCCTGGAGCAAAAATGATGGTCCTGGGAGAAAAATAACCCATCTCTGACCTGACAGAGGTTGCTCCTGGGAGATTCTCTTCCAGGTCAAGACACATCTCTATAGTTCACTGCTGCTTCTCTCTTGGTCCCCAGGCGGAGTCACTGAGCAGTAGGGAAACGTTCACCACCCCTTCCCGAGACCAAGGTCACTGAATAGAGCGGACTAGAAGCTGATGGGCACTAGAAGCTGAGCTGCTCCCTTGCACATCATTTGCAGAACCCTGTGTCCACATAGCCATGTGGCACTGTGGGCACACTTTTAAAGGACCTTACAAGTTAAGGCTTTTCCTTGACATTTCATTTTAAAGCCAGTATCCACAGCCCCATGAAAGTCCCTGGTGTGGAAAGCAAGGAAGAGGAAGAGGAAACTAGGAGGAGAGGTGCAGCTTGATCTCTATGCTTTCCCCAGATTTTCAAAATCCGATTTAATCTACAATAGTGGTGTTAGTCACTAGAGTTTTCCTTCCAACTCATCCCTCTAAAAAGGTGAACTTATACAGAATAAATTAAAAGCAAGGTTACTTCCGTTCCATACCTAATTTACAAAAACAAACTCACAAACACATGCCATGTATTTCTATGGAAATAACTGAAAGGAGAATTATTTGGTCAATTACCAGTTTGTCTTTCTGATTTCTCTCTAATTGCATCACTAATTACTATTACTACTAACTTAAGAATTTGTTTGGGCAGAAAGTTACACATTTAAAAATAACTCAAGAGACAAAGTTAGCTTGGTTTTGTTATAAAATAAGTTTCCACCATAAAAATCACCATGTGTTACTTTACGTGACTTATCCTCTTGATTTTGATATGCCCTTATGTCAGAAGCATTTAAGGAGAGAAAATGCCTGCTATAATCTTAACGCTCCTATGAAAATACAAATGATAATACAATGAACAAGAAATCTATGAGAACTTCTTAGAAGTAAACAGACTTAACATACCCAGTTTTATTTTTGTCCAGTAACCTGGGAGCCAAGGATCTAATATAAGCACAGGTGCATATGAGCAACAAGATTACTGTCAGTAGACTCTGGAAATTGAAGATCGCAGACTAAGGAAAAAAAAAACAGATCAGAGAAAACAGTTATACACTTTGCACTGTAGGCCATTAAAGTCTCCCAAAGCCCCTCAACATATAACACATAAAACAAGTGTCCTGTGGACAATACTCTCAGAAGTGGGCATTTTTACTGAAACAACACTGCTTCTGAGCCAGTGGATGTCACAATACAAGGCAGGTTATCCAATATCAAGACCTCTCTTCCCTAATTCACACTCACTGGGGATGGAGAGAGTAGTATTATTACTCCTTTGCTCTCCAACACCTGTTCCCAGGCTGATACACAGAAACACACTATCTGCAGTTTCAGACTTGCAAAAACAGATGTTTTTTTGCAGCCAAACAGTAAGGCTAACTATGATTTGCATCAAAAAAAGATAATGGAGGAAACAAAAGTCAAACAAGTGAAGTAGTGCTCAACTCAAACTAACAGCATAGCAAGAACTATATAGAAGCAGGCCAGTTAAAAGGCTGTGCCATTAAAAGAAAAAGCCAACAGCATCTGCATTGTAGCAACTTTGTTGTCACATACTTTATCCAAATCAGGACTCAAGAATCCAACAGCTCTTGTACAGAATACATAATATTAATCCTATCAGTCTTAAAAAACCCTGAAAGTCTTAATACTTTGTCTTTTTAAATCTATCAATATCAAACAGTTACACTTCAAATAGCTTTTTGCTCTGAAATGAAAAACCAGCATTGATATAAATAAAATTTCTCAAACACATTACATGGTAAATATTGCATGAATAAAGTAAAACAATTAAGATACAGATATACATCAGTAATATATATATAATTACTAGCCAATTGCCCCTCAAGAATGATGGTGGGGGGGATGGGCGGTGACAGAGAGACTCCACCCAATGTCCTAC
>NW_017729024.1:20288973-20289469 GCF_001723915.1 Gavialis gangeticus | reverse complement strand
CCTCCCCCACCGTGTTGGGTCTAGGCCTGTCTCCCTCCCCACCTCTAAGGCCCTGCTGGGGGATGGCACTGCCATGACAGCAGGGACTGAGGAGCTGGAGTGGGAGGGGGGGGTGAGGCCAGCGGTGGTGGCATCGTCCCCCCGCTGTGGCCCTGCTCTCTGGAGGGAGAGGGGGGCCGTGCCACCATAACAGCAGGGACTGAGGAGCTGGAGCAGGGGGTACGAGGCCAGCTGTCTCCGCATCTGGCCCCACCTTCACTTATTATTCAACCCCCTTCCTCCCCCTCCTCGTCATGTTGTGTCCAGGCCTGGTTCCCCCCTCCACCCCCGTCTGCCTCCAAGGAGCAGGGCCAGGAAGCGGGGGCGAGGCCAGCACCACTGGCCTCACCCTGCCGCTTTGGCTCTGCTGGGGGACTGTGCAGCCATGACAGCAGGGACCGAGGGACCAAGGCAAGGCCAGCAGCACTAGCCTCACCCCCCCCCCCCCCACCTCCGC
>NW_017729024.1:20281009-20288902 GCF_001723915.1 Gavialis gangeticus | reverse complement strand
AAGAAAGCCGGGGCCGGGGGACCAAGGGAAGGCCAGCAGCCCTAGCCCCCCCCCCCCCCCCCCAACTCTGGCCCCTCAGTCCCCGCTGTCATGGCAGCAGTGTCCACCATCCCCCTCTGCCTCCAAAGAGCAGGGGGGGAGGGGAGGGGGGAGGTTGGCCCCTCAGTCCCTGCTGTCATGGCAGTGCTTCTGCCTGTACAGAGCACTCCCATTGTTTCAGTAAGCACTGTGATTGGCTGCCGAGAAAACCAACCAGAGTGTGAATAAAGCTTTACAGACAAACAGACAGATGAAGACTTTTATAATATTAGGTTAATCAGTCTATATAAACTGACACACAATAAGATATTTTATATATACACACACATATATATATACATACATACACACATACATACACACACACACAGATATACATACACGCCAGCAAACTGCCTGTTAAGAATGACGGGGGGGGGGGGGGGGGGGGGGGGGGCAAGCAGGACAGAGGCCTGCGTCTGGCCTCCCCACCTCAGGCCAAGGCCAGGGCTACTCCCTGCCTCCCCACCGCCACTTTGGGCCGGGACTGGGGCTAGTGGCAAGGCACAGCCACTGGTAACCCCCCCTTCCCGCTAAACTCCCTCCCCTTTTCCCCCCACTGCCTCCCCCCCCGCCGCATGGTGTTGGGGGGGAGGGGAAATGCTCCGGCCCCTAGCTTCAAGAAGCAGGACAGGGGGCGCCAGGCCTGGCCCCCCCTGCTCCAGCCCCTCAGTCCCCACTTTGCTATGTGTCTGTCTGTCCAGACAGACCCATATTGGCTGCTGAAGCAACCAATCAGAGTGCAAATAAAGTGTTATGGACAGACAGACAAAGGTGCTACACACACACACACACACAATAATTACATACAATTAAGACGTGAGTGCGCACGTGTAACAAATATTTGACCTAACAGCCTAAAGAGAAAATAAATAGAATGAAAATCTTTTCTTATTTTTTGCTAAATGCTCAAAAAAAAATTAAAGTTACATTAGATTATTGGGCTCTGACTTATTTTGATAATACTCAATAAATTCATCTTGCGAGCTTAATTTTCCACTTTCTTGTCTAGTTATCGTGTTATCTGGTTCTAAACCTAGAGCCTGCAACTATGATTGTTAGTATAAGAAAAAAAAAAATAACTTTGTTTGAAATTGTAGAAACTCTGGCCAGGGAGTAGACCCTCAATTATGATTTGCTCTATTTCCAAGACCAAGTGAATACTCCACAGGAAAGCCAGACAGATGCCAATTTGTTGCAAGTTCCACTTCCCTTTACTTGACCTAATAATATGCCAGCACTCTGTGGTCCATTTTTCTTTGTAGTAAGTGCGATGCATAAGAATTTAATTTTTCTAGAGACATTTATCAGCTAGTTCTTGCAATTCATAGTTTCTAATAACTGGTCCCAAATTTGAAACTTCTACGTAACTCCCTTTTACAATGTGCAAATGATTCAGATTCATGTAACCGTAGCTTTTTTGTTTCTTTCTTAATAATTACTCAACTGGCATTTGGATTAATTTAACACCACATGCTATTACCCTGAATATAATTGTAGGAAGGGTACTAGGCATCTGCTTGCTGCAAATTGTCTATTTTCTTTTTGCTCAATTACTCTGTACCTCAGTTCTTGCTCATTTTCAATTCCAATTTAAATTTAATCTCCCCAAAGGGGGAAGCAAACAGAGATATCCATCCTTTTTCTATGTTCCTGACATATTTTAACATCTAAATACTATGTTTTTCCACTTGCTGGAGGAGAGTTTCAGTATACAGGAAGATATATCCCGTACGCATTTGACCCTTAGAGAAAGTACCATTTCAGAGCAGACTATCCTTCCACAGGGATACATTAAGAGCGCATCAGTGTTATTGTTTGTGTAGCCAGACATCACCGTTGAGATGCTATATGTACTTTTTTCTTCCTAATGTCCTTGGAATTTAATCTTTCATAAGTCTTAGAACTAAGAGATAAAAAAATGAAACTTTTTCTAATGCATTTAAGTAAATCAAAGACAGTTTTATAATGCCATGCTGTACAACAGTGATTTTGTCAGTGGGTAAGGTTTTATATGCAGAACCTGTGAGAGGAGCAAGCTAGGTATATCCTCAGTAATACAGTTTCACCACTCATTCTCATGAGAAGAGAAGGCTACAAGCACTCAGGCAGGATAAAAAGTTGTTATTTAAGGAGGTTGACTCCACTGATGCTGTACAATTTGGAGCAATTACATCTTTTGGGTTCCCCTTATTTCTCACATCTTTTGGGTTCCCCTTGCATCATTCCCAAATATTCAGATTTGGCACTCTGTTCAGAATTTCCCAGGTTAAATTGCTCATAAAATTTTAGTAAAAAATTATTAAGAACAAGTTCAGTAGCTGTTAATTAACCATCCTTTCTTTTTTAGACTTTTTATATTGTTTCCCTTGAAAATAGTTTAAGTCACTAGTAAGATTGAATATGGTAAAAAAATTATCAATTTTAAATCTTAGTGCACAACCCAAAAGACAATTTTTTCCCAAAATGGGAAATGAAAATTTATGCTGGGGCTGGGGTTGTGTTTTAGCTTTCAGTTCTAAAAGTGTTTTTACAATTGAGTAGAAGAACGTGAAGGGCATTTTTAAACTCAAGCATTGAGATTGATATAATTAAAAGTGGCTATAATCATTCATGTTACTTGACATTCCTTTTGCAAACAGGTTGGTAGATTATTTAGTATTTTGGGTACATTAGTAATCTAATTGGTTGAACCATAGTCAAGTGATCTAAAACTCTGTCCTGCTTTAGACTTTTTTTTTTTTTACCAGGCAATCGCCAATTTACATAGCTCACATCACTCTGCAACTTCTTGTAAAGAAAATTTGGGAAAAAGTTTAAAAAAACTGGGAGAAAACCCCATAATTTGTAGTGTTCTCTATATTTAAGGCAAAATCTCAAATCCTGGTGAATCATCAATATGACTGGTCCAGTTTCAAATCCCAAGTGTAGACAGGGATTTTATGTTTATAAAACTTACTCTAATTTTGAATAGGAATAAGCTCTAAGTACATTTGTGTTTTTCCATGTTTGTGTTTGAATTTTGTATATTGGTACATTATTTCCTCCTACAGTTGCTACAAGAATCAGGGTTGTTTTTTCCCTGCCTTGCTTGGAAGCACTGGGTACTGGTTACAGCCAAGGCTGGGGGATTTTGAGTGGGGGTGCCAGTGCTCCTGCTGAAAGTAAAGCCTGGAAATTCCTGGTTACAGGGTCTTGTGCCTCTGCTCAGGATGAGGCCAACTACCACATTTGGGATTAAGAAGCAATTTTACCACAGTCAGACTGGCATAAAATATGGGTTTTCTTCCTTCCTCTATAGCAGAGAGCATAATACTCTCAAGCATATTTTAATACTCCTTGCAGCAGCAAGACATTAACAATGGCCCTTTGTTCCTGCCCCCTTGCTTTACATATGGTAGGTTAAGGTGTTCTTCATGGTTTTGAGAACTGCGCCTTCCAGCTGTGTAACAAAGTTGTATAGTTTTAGGAATAGTTTAAATAATATATGGGATGGTTTGGATAGGGGGTTGGACTAGACTTCTTGAAATCTCTTCCAGCCCTATTACCGTACAATTCTATGACTGAAAAAGCAACACACACAGATGTCTCTTGGAAACATCTTGTCCCAAATGACAACCTGAAAGAATAGTCCAATATTACTTTCCTGAATATCCAGAGTAGCGTGACAACAGTTAAGAAATTCATATGTGCACAGCATACCACAAAGAAAGACTACAAGAAGAATATAAGCTTTCAAACTTACTGGTTTCTTTATATATTTTGTTTGCATTCACATATAAGAGCATTAAAAGTACTCAGGCAGACAAGGTTCTTTGGGTAAATCCGGTATCTTTTATTAGGCCAACTCAAATAGTTGGGGAAATTCTTCTCAGGGCACAAACACCCCTCGTCAGGCTGAGGAAGTGTCTGCAGGTGGTCTGTGCTCTTTCTGGATGGAGTGGTAAAGCAGCCAGAGGTCAGTACTTTACTACTCCCATCCAGGAAGAACACAGACCACCTGCAGATGCTTCCTTGCTAAGAAGAATTTCTCCAACTATTTGCATTGGTTTAATAAAAGATATCAGATTTACCCAAAGAACCTTGTCTGCCTATGTCCTTAGACCAACACAGCTACAATCTACACCCCTTAAAAGTACTCAAGATATATATACACAATTTGAGTAAGAAAAAAATCTTACACATAACAATTTGTTGTATTTAAAATGTACTCATATCATAGTACTTAGGGAACTTTCTTAGACAGCCAACTCTAAGAACAGGGGGCACTGCAGGGCTGCAAGACAAGGGAAAGTGATACACCCAAGGTCTTCCAAATCCCAGCTACCAGTATTGAATCAGAAACAACAAACATATTTTAATACAGTAGTATTAAAACAATGCTACAGGTCCCTTCTACTGTTCTCAGTGGTGACAGATGACAGAACAAAGAACAATGGTCTCAAGTTGCAGCAAGGGAGGTTTAGGTTGGATATTAGGAAAAGCTCTCTCACTAGAGGGGTGGTGAAACACGAGTGGGTTACCTAGAGAGGTGATGGAATCTCCATCCCTGGAGGTTTTTAAGGCAAAGCTCAACAAAACCCTGGCTGGAACAATCTAGTTGGGGATAGCCCTGCTTTAAGCATAGGGTTGGACTTAATGACCTGTTGAGTCCCTTCCAATTCTCATTTTTTATGATTCTATGATTATAAAAAAAAATAAGAGATTGAGAGGCTGTGATTGGAGTCAAAAAGGAGTTGTGGCAAAACAGTAAGTGGTAGGGGGAAGGAGCGATCTTCTCCATTCATTAAGAGTTTAATAAAATTGTAATCCTAGTTTTTGGTTTATAGCGAAAACTCTCATACAGTATTAAAAAAGGGCCATAAAGTTTGTGCAGCCCCTGCTGATCTGGCTATGTTCAACATTTTTACTGTCACAATTTCACGATTATTAAATATATACATAGATTTTTTTTTAAATTAAAGTTGTGGCTGAAGTAGATTATAACACGTAACATTTGTCATGCACAAGTTTCACAATACCATCTTAACTCAATGAAAACATGCCCAAGAAGGGTGCAACTCATGATACAAAGCTTCAAATATCAGTAGCCACTGGGAGTCTTGTCTTTACTCCTGTTCCTATTGTTGCTACATCTTGTGAAGTTGAGCTGTTGGTAGCAAACGAGACCTTTGGGCAAAAGACTCCAGTATAGCCAAACCCCTGTAATTGTGAACTTTTTTTTTAAACTATCTGGAGACATGGTGATGCTCCTCTATTGCAATCAAGTCAAACCTCCCTCACTAATGTAGGTTAATCGTCTAAGACAAAGATGGTCTCATTCTGTTCCTTGTACAGAGGCAAGTAAAATGGAGCCCTTAACCTGATGGAGACTGTTCAGGTGCGACTTCTATGAACGAGTAATAATTAAGGTCTAAAAGTCTGGTGTGATTATGCAGATGATTTCATAGCTACAGAATTCTCTCTCGATAAAGAACGGTGTTCCAGATTCTACACCAGGAACGGACAAAATAAAGCCTGCAGGCCAGTTGGATGGGCAAAAATTGGCTGATGGGGCGCACCCAGAGAGTAGCGGTGGATGGGTTGCACTTAAACTGGCGAGATGTGAGCAGTGGGGTACCACAGGGCTCAGTCCTCGGGCCCGCAGTGCTTAACATCTTCATCAGCGACTTGGATGAGGGGGGGGAAAGCAGGCGGTCCAAGTTTGCTGATGACACTAAAACGTGAGGCGAGGTAGATACACTTGAAGGGAGAGAGAGGCTGCAACTAAATTTAGACAGACTACAAAAGTGGGCAGATGAGAATAGGATGGGGTTCAATGTAGACAAATGCAGGGTGCTGCACCTTGGGAGAAGGAATCCACAGCATACATACAGGCTGGGAGTTCTCTTCTTGAAAGCGCAGAGGCGGAGAAGGATCTTGGAGTCATTATTGCTCAGTGTGGGCAGGTGGTCCAGAGCTGTGCGTGTGGGTTCCAGTTGGTTCTGAGCTGGTCCACTCTGCTGGGCTGAGTCCAAAGCAGGCACAGAGCAGGCCAGGGTTGGGGCTGTGCCTGAGGGTCCCTGCCAGTACCATGGGGATGAACCAAGCACGTGCCTAGATGAGGCAGCAGATTAGCTGGACCCAGCTTGCTTAATGTCTGTATAGATCAGGCACTTTAGTGGGGCTTTTTTTGGTGCTTTTATCAAATAGCTGATTGACTTAGCTTTAGATAAAAGTGCCAAAAAGCCCCACTGAAGTGCACAGTCTATACAGACACTTTGGGACCATGGCAAAGGTCCCTTGGTAAAGCTCAGATATCAACATTAAGCTGTTTTATTGCTGAGCATTTTAACAACATCAGACAGGTTAAATGCTTTACTTCACAATCCCCTCACTGTCAACCAGATCTCCCAGCGATTGATCCCTTCCCCCTCCAATTTAGGCGTGCACCGATAGAGATTCTGGGGGCCCAATACCAACAGCTGATTTTCAAGGAGGCATATTGGCCGATACCAGCTTGAACGGCTGGTAAGTCTGTTGTGGTGGAAAGGGAGGGAAAGGGCATGGGGGGGCAGATCAAGGCCCCTGCAGTGAGCGAGGAATGGGGCTGGGGCTGGGTGGCAGGGCACAGCTTGGCCATGGGGCACTCCCACTGCTGTGCGTAACCCAGGAGGGCATGGAGGGGTGGGGAGGGGGAGGAAGAGGCGTGTGGCCCCAGGTCTGTGCTGGGTGGGGTAGGGCAGTCTGCAGCTCCGGGTTGGGGCTGCACCGGGGTGCAGCCACTTCAAAATTCACCATAGCCCCTCCAGCCCCAACTCTCAGCACTGCTGCCACCTGCCCAAGTGCAGCCCAGCCCAAACTCCACCCCTGCATGCACCGAGAAGAGTCTGGCACAGCCCCGGCCCCAGCCCGCAGCAGTAGCACCCCACCCCACATAAATCTGGGGGCATATGCCCCTGCCCCCCTGTGCCTTCCCAGGATGCGTGAAACAACAGGATCTGTCCCCCCTCCCTGCACCCCCTGGATGAGTCATGGCTCTGTCCCATGCCACGCCTTGGCTGGGCAGTGCCTGCTCCAGCTCCACTCCCTCCATCACCAGAGGAGCCTTGATTTGCCCCACCACGCCACTTCCCTCCCATCCCCTTCTACCACAACAGACTTACCAGCTGCATACAGCTCTCCAAGCTGCCAGGCTGTGCTCCCCACTGCCTACATGCTGTGCTAGAGCTGTGAGCATGCATGGGCATTTATTTATCAACCAAGTTATCAGCCACATCAGGCCAGTTTCTAATACAGTCAATTTTCTTTACATCACTGCCGACCCAATATTGGACCAACGTATTGGTGCACCTCTACCCCAGTTAGGATTGGGGACCAGCACACCTAGGTTCTGGATGCCAGGCTCCTCACACCAGAAGTCACTGAGATCTGAAGTTTTATACCTGATGCCCATCCCCAAAAAACTGAACATCCTACCACATACATCTGGCATGGCAGGCCACATGCTATTTGGGATCAGGTGTAAAACTCCTCGGATCCCAAATGAATGATTATATTTAATGTCTGGCAGGAAACTCAGGCATGTTTTTTTAATGTTTTTGGCTTTGGTTCATCTCTTAGCCCAAAGTAGCTCCTTTAGCCCTGTGTGGCTTAATGGGGGGTGGGGGGAAAGGGGAGGAGTGAAAGAAAGGAGGCTCAAATAGATCAAGACAGAGTAGCAGCATGGGGGGGGGGTGAGGGTTTTATCTTTATTATTAAAGGACTGAGGGGTAAAGAGCCCTCACTCCTACCCTTGCTAACATGAGACACTATGATACAATAAAAGGTAGGCTG
>NW_017729024.1:20270156-20276009 GCF_001723915.1 Gavialis gangeticus | reverse complement strand
GCTCCTTTAGCCCTGTGGGGCTTAATGGGGGGGGGGGGGAAAGGGGAGGAGTGAAAGAAAGGAGGCTCAAATAGATCAAGACAGAGTAGCAGCATGGGGGGGGGTGAGGGTTTTATCTTTATTATTAAAAGACTGAGGGGTAAAGAGCCCTCACTCCTACCCTTGCTAAAATGAGACACTATGATACAATAAAAGGTAGGCTGACACTTACATAAGGACATTCTTAGCTTCAAGGAATATTTGACAATTTTGATTGTGATCAAACAATAGGTGGTCAAGTGATGTTATTTGACTGGTCAATCGATTGGCTTCCCAACCATAGCACAGATACTACCGTATAGTTACATTCTTCATTCTCTTTAAAGTAAAGCCTAATTTTTATTAGTTTATAACATATTGACAGACAATTTCCACCAGAAAGGTTGTACAATCCAAGCATCTTGTTGCAGTATTTAACTTTGGCTTGTCATGGAATGCACAAAACCTTAATAATAATATAGAAACTTTTTGTATACATCTGCCACTACTTCTCTGGGCATAAATGCATCTAATTATTGGGCTTAAAGCCCTGGCTAAACTGTGCATGATGCAGCTGAACAAGAAGCAGCACAGTGACATTTGCACTGATTAGCACTCTCACAGTGGTGCTAATTAGCTTGACTGAGCCACCATGTGAGGGTGGCTACACTGCTTCTGGTTCAAAAGGCAGCATGGAGGGACAAACATGGAGTGCTGGAGGGAGCTGTTACTTAGCATAGTAAGTCTGGTGTTTAAAATAAGCCCTAGATTAGTTCAGCAAAAGTTCCAGTGTTCTTTCTTTTTGGCCCAAGTAAGATCTAAGACTTAGTGAAAGCCATGTGGGTTATATCACTGACTACGTCAGTTTCAAAATCATCATCAAGCAAATACAGCCTATACTCAAAAAGGATCAAACCTTGACAGAAATATTCCAAACACCTACTCTTGGTTTTCAAATAATCCTCTAACTTCAGCCAACTCATCAGAAGCAAATGCCCTACTGATCAAAAATGGGACACAACCTTGACTTAACAACAAATACAAAGCCTATCAGCACATCTCTCTTTGCACCACAAATCAACACCTCCCATACTCAAACCATCAGAATCCAAGATCCTACACGTGTCTATTCCAGAACTGGTACATCTCCTCTAGCACAGTGGTTCTCAACCTTTTTCACACAGGAATCCATTAGCATATCAGCTTGCCATAACCCACAACCCCCTCGCCCCAACCCACACAGTCTCTGTCTCTTGCTATCTCTCTCCCACTCCCTGATCCTCTCTCTGCTGCATTTGACCCTCTCTCTCCCTCTCCAGCTCCTGGGGCTACTCTCACAACACTGTGTGCTTGCCATGCCCCTGGCTCCATGCAGGCTGCCAACCTTGCAGCCTGAATGGGGAAACTGCACGATTCCCTGGGACCTCCCCACGACCTTTTACGATGTTCTTGTGACCCAGTTTTGGGTCGTGACCCATGGGTTGAGAAATGCTGCTTTAGTATACCAGGTGCCCTCATTCAGGTCTAACAGACAATGGATTTCTCCTGGGACAAAGCTCTTTGTTCTGGGATACTACAGATTTACATGCCCATTGTTCCACTTTGCAATACTTCACAGGTACTTAATCACACTTTTACCCTGGGACAACTGTGGGTAATTTGAGTAAATTGCCATTCAAACTCAGCAAGTCAAAGCCTGGGACAATTAGCTCCAGGATAAATCCAAGGTCTGTTTTTATGGAAACTACGTGGGTGAAACTAAACAAAAACTGTGTTCCACCATGAATGAACCCAGGAAACAGATAAAGAATGGAGACACATGATCATGCACAGGAAAACACTTTTCAGGGCACAACCACTCCCTTTGTGACATCACAATCTTCATGCTTAAGGCCGATCTACAAAACACCTTTAGAAGACAGGCCAGGCAACAAAAATTTTTAACTTTACTAGACACTAAAAAGCAAGGACTAAACATTGCATTTTTGAAAGAGCCACCTGGATAGCACAGGAAGATTTGCTGCAGTACAGCAAGAAAATCCTCATAAATCACACACCATTAGTTATGATATACTATCCTTCCCTGTGACTTGTATGGAAAATCCTTAAACAATTGCAACCTATACTAGAAGAAGTCCCAATTCTTAAACAGCTCTTTCCAGAATCATCCATCCTAGACTTTAAACAGGCACTGAACCATGCTAACTTCATCACAAGAAGCAAACTCTTATGACCAAACCAAATGGATCCATGCCAGGACAAGACATGTAAAACCTGCCAACACACCACCAGTCCCACAATAATGAGACCCCACAAAAGAACCATCACCATTCCTGGATCTTACACCTGCACTTCCGGAAATGTAATATATCTAATCCAGTGCACCAAATGCTCTGATGGCAAATAAGTAGGAGAAACCAAACAACTGAGTGCCAGAATGAACGCACACCAAAAATCCACCGAAGAAACCCATCCAGTGACTTGTGGGTGCCCACTTTTCACGAATCAATCACTCCCTCTCGGACTTCTCGGTTCTAATCCATAAAGGGAACTTACAAAACACCTTTTGTAGACGAGCCTATGAACTTTACCTCAAATCTACTAGATACAAAAAAAATCATGGACTGAATATAAAAAGGAACTGGAACTCACGATAGAGATGATACCTTTTATTAGCCCAACTAGATTTTTGCAAGAAAAATTCCTCAATTACAAGCTTTCAGGTACAAGCACCCTTCACCAGGCATAGGAGAAAAGACTGTAAAAATTTTCTTAGGTAGAAATGAAAGTTCATATTTCATAGGTTTACACCTTTAACTCTCCTACAAAATATGAACTTTCATTTCTACCGAGGAAAACTTTACAATCTTTTCTCCTATGCCTGATGATGGTGCTTGTGCCTGAAAGGTTGCAATTAAAGATTTTTTTCATTGCAAAAATCTAGTTGGCCTAATAAAAGATATCACCACTACAAAGAATTCAGATTCCTTCTGCCTCTAGACTGATATGGCTACAACCTGAATACCTGGACTGAATATAGACACTGGATTTCTGACATATTACAACCTGCCTTTTAGCTGATGACCTGCATTCTTTCATAGTTTTCTTTCCCCTTCCCCCCTCCCCTCCTATCTCTTACTCTTTGCCTTCCAAACTTCCACTCACTTGCATCTTCACAGACAAGTATTTACTGGAGCATCTTTTTTTACCTTGGAGACCTCAGAACAGTAACAGAGTCTCCCAATGCCTAAGGAAGGGTGTTTGTGCACAAAAGCTTGCAAAGAACTTTTTCCAACTATTTAGCTGTTTTAATTAAAGATATCACATCTACCCAAAGAACCCTGCAGGACTGAACAAAAGCACTGACTGCATGGCTGATTATATTCTAGTGGAGACCTCTCTCTCTCTCTGCACTGCACAGACGATGACAACCTCTTTCCTCTTGAAGGTTTTGCTCTTCCACTAATCAGGTTATAATTTCTAGTGCACTTAGTTTTTTTGTTTTTTATCTAATCCTGATGATGCCTCTTTGCTCCTATTTTGCAGTCCTCTTCCTTCAAGCACATTGTTTTTATTTATATAGGGAATTATACTCAGCTCATTTTTCTATCTGCTATCTGGCTAGAGCCGCTTTCTTCTTTCCCAGACCCGAGGAAAGGTACCTTGTGCCTGCAAACTTGTCTGAGATCTCTCTTAACTATACAGTTGGTCCAAAAAAGTCCTGCCTCTTGTAATCTCAAAGTTAGATCTTTTCTTATTAAAAGAGAAGCCACTAGTGCCATCAGACAGGCTTGCTGGGTGCCTGTAGATGAGTGCACAGGCTGCTCCAACATGCTGTAATTATGGTGCGTTGGAGAAGACGTGATTAATCGAGTCTGGTAGAGCACAGTAATTACTGTTCTCCAGCCAGCCTCTGCGTCTCATGCATCAGTGCCCCCGTGCTTCAAAATGGCGGTGGGGGGCACTTTAACTAAAGCTGGAACAATCTTCAGTTCAAGCGCCCTTACCACCATTTTGAAGCATGGCGATGCTGATACACAAAACACTGTGGTGCTTTAGAGTGGCTCTTGGAGCTGCTCTAATTAAAGTTCTGCCTGTCACCCCCAAAGCAGGTGTAAAAGTGCCCACTATGATTTAGCATATTACTGTATTTACTTGAATCCAAGATGCATTTCCCCCCGCAATTAGCATAGGAGAGCCCCTCATCTTGGATTCGAGTACAAGGCGAAGCGGGGAGAGCAGGCAACTGCTGTGGTTTTGACTCTGACCTTAAGGTCATTCTAGGACCAAAGCCAGAGCTGTAAGAATTGCCTGCCTCCCTGCAGCATCTGCCTCTCCCCACTATTCTTACTGTCAGGTGCAGCTCCCACTCCACTCCCTCCTTGGGTACGGAGCTCATCATGGATGCTGTCTCATTTGGGCAACCAGCAGCGGCAGCAGCTCCAAGCCAGTGGATGCTGCTCCTGCTGCCGTGCTTCCATGTGCTCCATGCCTGGGATAGGATGGAGCTGGAGGCATGTCTGACAGTAAGGGGGTGGGAAGAGGGCAGAGGCTGCAGGGGGGGGCATAAGCTGTGGGAAGCAGAGCCTGTGGGGGGCAGGCAGAGGGGCACTGGGCAGACAAAACAGCAAGTGGATACAAACAGGCTACAAGGGGGAGAAGTAGTGGGGGGCAGAGGGCAAGGGGGTTGCTTGCCCACCCATCAGCTACCTGCCCCCCTGCTGCTGCTGCTTTCTCTGCAAGGGGACAGGTAGAATTTAAGACAATTCTCTGATACTTGGAGGCTATAGATGAAATATTATAACAAATTTATACATTTTCTATAGACAGAAGCTAAATATTGGGGGAGGGGTCCCTCTTAAATTTGAAGTAGCCTGAAATCAGGGAAATATGGTATTCCTAGCTTGTTAGTTTCCAATTATAGATAAAATACTGGCTCACGCCCTGGAAATGCTACTATATAAAATTTCTGTAATAAAGAGCCCTGAAGAAAACTTGTATTTTTAAATGCCAAAAGGAACAACAGAAAATGACGAGTAGGTTAGGACACTGAAAGATAACAAAATTGAAGACTGATAGTGACCAAAGATTCCTGTTTCTGGTCACACAATGATCTGAGATAATTGCCTTGTTAATCTGAGGTCAGGAAGAACGCAGGGCAGATTTGCACCTTGTAGACTACAGAAATCTTATGTATATCAGCATGAAGCTTTCATGAGCCCCAAATTACTTCATCAGCTATTGTCAATTAGCTCTCATACTGAATGTTCTTTGCTCCTTTATACATCTAACAACAAATCACTGTTAAAACATAGGCAGTCATAAAAATCCACATTAAAAAAATGTAACTGACTTAGAAACACAGTTCCAATCATATAAAAAAGTCAAATCAACCCACATAAAAATGCTAATGAAGAGAACCCTTTGTTAAAGTGCTAAAAGAGACCCACATTATTTAGTGTTCTCCATTGAACAGAGTGACTATTTAAAAGGAAAAAATAAAAGTAATTTTTTTTAAAAGCTACAGTCAACTTCCAATCTTTTATTCCTATATTTCTAATAGGAAAGGAAAGCATAGTAACTATCGACATGCCAAGTCAACCCCCACCCAGAGCCCAAAAACACTGCTAGAAATAACGGATGTGTACAGAAATCTACGTTTTTCTAATCTACTCTGAAATACCTGCTGGGCAAATTTTTTTTTCCCCCTCCAAGTTTTCACATAAAGATGAATAGCAAATATGAGGGGTGATCAAAAAGTTCTAAGACTTAGCCTTTATTTTAAAGAATAGTGTACAAACAACATTTTTATGAGCTTCCCCCTTCCAAGTAATC
>NW_017729024.1:20263192-20265156 GCF_001723915.1 Gavialis gangeticus | reverse complement strand
AAAAAAAAAAAAAAAAAAAAAATCACATGGGGCAAGGTCAGGTGAATGTAGAGGGTGTGGTAACACAGGAATGTTTTTTTCAGCCAAAAGTTCTTGAATGGAGACAGCAGTGTGTGAAGGAGCACTGTCATGGTGCAGAAACCATCGACTATTTTCACACAACTCGCAGCAGTTTCTTTTAACTTTATCCCTCAATCGAATCAAAACCTCTTTATAAAAGGCCTGACTGATTGTTTGACCACTTGGTACAATTCCTGAACCCTGAGCATCAAGTCTTAGGACTTTTTGATCAAACCTCGTATATAACATATTTTTCAGCTAAATGGGCCACATAAGAGAGTTAGCTCCAATTTAACTAAAAAAGAAGCTTCATATTCTTTATTCTGTATACATATATTTAAACCTTACTTAGATAGTAACTCCATACTGCAGTTCTAAGCCATGCCAGTTCCTGTGATAAGAGCTCAAGCTTGAAAAAGCTTTGGAATGCTGTTCCATTTAGCACTTCGCTGCTCCAGTGTGGATAAGGATTTTTTAAAGTGTATTATGTATTTACCCTCAACCATAGTTTATAACAGTATCTTATACAGGCACTAAACTGATATAGTACCATTCATGGAAAGAGATATAGACAGAGAAATGTGTTAAGCACTTAATTTCCAAGAAACCTACATAGAATATTGCAAGGCAGAAGTCTTTCCTGTAAAGATTTGAGAAAGAAATTCAGAAACAGAACACATGCATACCGTGGCAGGAGGCCAGTTAGGGTTGCACCTTGGAGACTAGATGGTTCAGAGAAGCATCAGCTTTCACAGGCAACAACCTACTTCCTCAGATGGATTTGATGATATAGTATGCCACCCTGCCCTGCCTGTCTGATTTCAGCTACCTACCTTGCTCCACATGTGGGAAATAATGAACATGTTTTGAAGTCAAATGACTCCTTTTTAAAAATCTTTGAGCCATTTTTTTTGTTTAAAATAGGAAAATGGCCCATAAAACTTGATTGTGGGTTATATTTTAAAAGATAAAAAGGAACAGACTAACTTAAAATGTTGTTCACAGCACTGAAGGGCTAACAGCACTAGTTAGGATCAGTCATGATTAGAGCAGGTGCTGTTCAGATGTCACAGAGCAGAAATTGGCAACCTACAGCCCATGGAGCCAGGGACTTCTGCAGCATTTCCAAAGCAAAGAGGATTTGCTCATGTGACAGCTGGGTGGTAGGTACAAGTAGTGATGGTGTGCAGAAAGGGAAGTGGTACCTGAATTAGCTCCTTTGCTGCTTCTGTCTTAGAAGTGTCATAAGCACATACTAATAACTGTGTCAGAAGAGCAGCAGAAACACATTGTCCTTTTAAAAGAAAAGTTGCTCCCTGACAACCAATTCTGTCTTCCCAAAAACAGATTACATCAGGGGTGTTCAACAGCTGGACTCTTATAGATGGACTGGGTTAGGGTTCCCACACCACTCCCTCTCCCCCTCACACCTGGCCTGTGGTCAGATCAGGCACTGCCCATCTTACCTTGCAGGGCAAAAAGGTTGGGCACTACTGGATTATATAAAGAGGTAGATTCCTGGATCAAGTCTCCTGAGCACCAGAAGATGGTGCACTCTTTGTACTCCGAGTTAAACAGTTCTTGAATGCTTAAATAATTCTTACTGATGCTGCAGGTACTCTGCCTCAAGTTTCTTTGCCAAAAAAATTCTTTGCCACAAAACCTAGTTAGTGGGTACAGTGGAACATGGATATATTGCAGGCTCAGATTTGTAACTCTCCTGTAAAGATGAGGATTTCTCAGGTCTGAGCGGGGTGGGTGTGGGGATAATATATAGTATGTCTACCAAAAAAGGTTGGCCTCTACCGACTTACAGTAACGTTGCAAGAAGGAAATGTTTGGAATCTAGATCTGGAATCTGAATGCCTTTTATGAAAAAGGAAACAATAAAGATTTTGAACCTA
>NW_017729024.1:20262706-20263181 GCF_001723915.1 Gavialis gangeticus | reverse complement strand
GGTCTGAGCGGGGTGGGGGGGAGGGTCTATGGAGTTGTAGCATACAGCTGTGCAGGACTACTATGGTGCTCCAGCTGTTTGCTGTGGCTTTTATTTCAAAGAGCCCTGTTCGTCTGATTAGATACACAGGCTAGCTGACAAGTTCCAGCTGAGTGGAGAAGCAATGTCCTTTGAAGTAAAAAACAGCAGCAAACAGCTGAATCACTCATTCTTAATTCAGCAACCCACCGTGAACCAAGCAGGCCACAAACCACAGGATAGGAATGGTCTGGGTTCTACTATCTCTGTCAGATTTTGGTTTGGATGCAAGGCTGAGTTGTCCTCAGGTGCAACTGATCCAGAAATAAATTTATGGCGTTATTGCTCTAGCCGAGGGGCAAGTACATATTTTGGGCAGAGGGCTACTTACTGAGTTCCGGCAAGCCATCAAGAGCCGCATGACAGGCAGCCCAGGGCAGATAAATGTTAATTTTTT
>NW_017729024.1:20233758-20257706 GCF_001723915.1 Gavialis gangeticus | reverse complement strand
GTTGTCCTCAGGTGCAACTGATCCAGAAATAAATTTATGGCGTTATTGCTCTAGCCGAGGGGCAAGTACATATTTTGGGCAGAGGGCTACTTACTGAGTTCCGGCAAGCCATCAAGAGCCGCATGACAGGCAGCCCAGGGCAGATAAATGTTAATTTTTTAAATTTTTAGGGGCCCCACGGGCCAGATAGAATGGCCTGGTGGGCCGCATCCAGCCCCTGGGACACATTTTGCCCACCCCAGCTCTAGCCCAATGGTGGGCAATTATTTGGGCCTGAGGGCTGTTTTGGTGAGCTGCTGTGGGCCAGGTCAGCACACCACCCCCCAACTCACCCAAATTCCTTATGTGCAATGGGACCCTCAGGCAGTGGTGTTCAGGAATGAGATGGGCAGTAAGACTGTGAAAAGCTTTGGTTGCCGATTCAATTCAGAGAGGATTTGGCCCGATTCAGCAGCCAAATATCCAAATCCGAATCAAATCAGGAGATCCATTAATTTCTCTGAATCAAATCCAATTCAATTTGGAGAGATTCAACGATTCGGACATAAATACAGCTTTATATGTTTTTTCTACATACCTCAAGGTACCAGGTGAATTGTGAAAACCGAGATGGCAGGGTGGATGGAGCATCCCACGGAGTGCAGCAGGGGGGGAGGGGGGTCCCCTGCCCACTCATCGGCAGAGCGTGCTGGAGACCCCCCAGCCCCACCCCAGCGACTGGTGCCTCCTGAGTCTGGAGAGGCACCTGGGGTCCCCCTGCAGCTGATCACTGAGCTGGGAGGGGAGGGGAGGTCCCCCCACACACTTGGCCATGGACCTGGATTTGGCGGATCTGTTGCCGAGCATGCAACTCCCCTCCCCTCCTTACTCCAGTGAGATGTTCCATCCGCCCCACCATCTCAGCTTGCAAGTAACGCCTGGTACCTTGAGGTACGTAGAAAAAACCCATATAAAGCTATAAAGCTGTGTCTATGGCCGAATCACTGATTCTCTGAATCAGAACTGAATCTTCAGATTCGGTCGAATCGAATCGGGACAGTGATCCGAATCAGCTAATTGAATCACTGTCCCTGGAATCGGGCCAAATCAGAATCAGAATCGAATACAGCCCACTTCGAACACCCCTAATAGCCAGGGGAGAAGCCACAATCCATGCCTGCACACTCCTGCGATGGGTGTGGTTCTACAGACAGAGGCATGCAGGGAGTGGATCGCAGCTCTGCCCCACCCTGGTTCTGTGCTGTCACTACCCCATGATCCCAGCCCTGGCCCCGGATGCAGCTCCCAGCTTGCCCACATACCCTGCCCATGGAGCTCTGAAGAGCTGCGCCCAGGGCTGGGGCCAGGATCTTGGGGCAGTGGCAACCTGGGTCCAGGGCAGAGCTGAAAGCTGCTGCTGGGCCTCACTGGGGGGTTTCAGCAGCTGTGAGGGGAGGAGAGAAGGGCTGCGAGACACCCTGGGGAGAAACTTATCCTCAGTCTTGCCTCCCCTTGCTCATCCCCTGCTCCAGCCTGAGGCACGCAGGTAGGAGATGGAGGGGGTGGACCCAGTGGCAACTCAACACCCTGCCACGTACTGGCAGCAGCCAGGACCAGGTTGGGGGAGGTGGTAGCACTGGGGCACCCCCATCCTGTGCCAACCTGCTCTGGGATGCCTATGTGGCAGCACCCCCAGCCCCACCAGCTTGGCACAGGGAAGAGTGGCACAGTGTAGGGGCAGCAGCCCAGGTGAGGGTGCTGCGGCCGGGACCAGGTCTCCATGGAGACCAGCTCCCATCCCCAGATGCAGCTCCTACCCCTGGGCACGTGTGGTCTCCATGGAGACCAGCCCCCAGCACAGCACCCTCACCAGGGCTCCCACTGTTGCCGATGCCCATGTGCCACTCCGCTGCATGCTGCTCCGCCCCATGCCAAGTCGGTAGGGCTGGTGACTGCCACTGCATGGGCATTCTGGGGTTAGCTGCAGGCAGGCACAGGACAGGGGTGCTGCAGCACTACTTAAGGCGGCCAAGGAACCTGGTGGGCCAGGCAAAATTGCTCTGCGGGCTAGATCCAGTTCACGGGCCTTATTTTGTCCCCCAGGTCTAGCCTGATTAAATCTAGGCTCTTAAAGAGCCCAAATGGAGGTTTAGTTTCCTGCATAATTCATGGGTAAGATGCAATAGTTGATCAAAGATTGACTCAGCAGCAAAGGACACATGTCTTCTAGCTATCTAAATGCTCCATCTCCCTTTGAAGGTTGGCTTCTGCATGGATGCAAAATGTATGCGTAAGCATCATAAATATATCTGGCAACTAATCAATCATTTTGCAATGGAATACACATTTTTTCTGAATATGATGCTAAACTCTTCTAGATGCCAGAACTACAAAGGGAATAAGCTCAAATGATTTCAGTTGTACCAAAGGGTAGCCTAACTCTGAAGCCATAAAGAATTTTTGGTCTGCTTTACATTTTTAGAAGGAACAAAGGGCATGATCTTCATACCTCATATTAATGAGCTTTGTATTTTAATTTTATTAAACTTTAATTTGGCTCATTGCATCTACTTCTTCCTAATATTGAAGCCATCTTCTTTAATAGATAAAATATGAACATAATAAAATACTCCCTTGTGAGGAAGCAGAATATTAGCCCAAAAATTTATGAGGAAACTGCTAAACTGCTAATTAGTTTGTATAATAGAAAGCACCAAAGAGTTGTCAACCTTTCCCAGAACTATTCTTACTTTTGAATTCATCACAGAGTTAAACTGAAAACTGAGAAACATGCCTTTGATTTTAAAAAAAAAATGGCATAAGTGAAAAATTTCATACTTTGATTATACCCCTCAGTAATGAATAGTGACCTGCCTAAACTGCAGAGGAAGGTGCAGCAGTGCCTTTAATCTGTCTCTTTCTGTCACCTGTTCATGGCCACCCCCCACCCACTGAGTGGCCAGGAGGCAAAAACTGGGGCATTAATTGCCTTTCCATCACTCAGCAGCTTGGGGTGGGGGGAGGAGCAGCACATGGTAAAAAGAGAGAGATAAAGGAAATGCTGCACTGTAAGCTTCTGCCATGATTTAGGGAAGTCACTAGTAATGAATATAGCCTTGTAAGGAAATGGGGAAATTTCTTAAATGATAGGAACTGCACTGTGTTGGGGTGTGCTCTGGCCCTACAAGCAGCCAGAGGCAAGTTTGAGATGCACTTCTAGAGTGTTTCACACCTTTGGTTGTGCCCTTCAGCTCTAAACCTCTTTTCCACCTGCTGAGAACCAGCTGAGTTGCATCAGGAACTAACTTCTTGGCCTGTGGCACACCTTAGCCTTACCCATCTCACCAAAGTTTGGCCAGCTCTCAGCAGAAGGAATGTTGACAGCTAGATCAGACAAGGATATGATTCTTCATATGCTTGTGACTCTGACCTTCCTGCCAGGGCCTCATGCAAGTTATCATGTCAGTCTACTTCACTCACCCTGCTGACTGACAAGACTTGTTCTTAAAGCAAAGCTTAAGTATAGTTTCTTATCTGGTTATTTATATACATCGCCCATTGGATTCTTGGGGATCCCACATATCCATATAACTTTCTGTCTTCCTCCCCCACAACGAAGTTGCACGTTTACCAGTCTAAAAGTCTTCCCTGATCTAATTAAGACTAGGAGAATAGTTGCATCCTTTCAGACATGAAGATTACTAATCCAGTATCCTAAAGATACCATCTGTCACTCAGTTTTCCCACTGTGATAAATGTTCTTCCCCAAACAGCCCACACAGGAATTTGATATTTTTATGGGTCCCTATTTTTAAAATGTAAATTTGTCATTGTTTGGAGGGCCTGGATATTTAACATCTCTGTCGAATGCTAATTTTCAGTGATTACCTTTCTTTAGGCTTTGAGCTTGTCCCAAGGGACTCATTACCCAATCCTGGCCCTATCGCAATTTAAGAAATAGATTTATATCAAATACCACAATTCATAGAAACCTAAGGATGTTAAGGCTGAACACAACTTGATACTACTTATACGCACAGACTATACATGCCATATCAGTAAACAAACTCAAGGAAACATGCATGACATCCTATGAACATAATGGGACTCATGACACGTATTCCTGCAACCTGAAATGCATGTCCATGAAAACACTGAATAAAGAATTTGGGGGGTCAACAGTTCCCACCCTATCTGGCTTGAACAGAACCAGCAGATTCAATACCTGCTGCACATAGCTAAATCTGTTAGGTTGCACAAAGTGCTGTGCACTAACAATTGGCACTACACCAGCCCTGTGGGACCACTGCAGGTGTGTGGTTCAAGAAAGACTGAAGTGGCTTAGGTTTCTGATTGTCTGAGACTGGCAAAAAAATTAGCAACATGGAAAAGATGCATCATTTTTCTCTCCCCCTGGCTGCAAAGAGGGCTGATGTGAAATTCTGAGATAGCTTGAAACTGCAAACTATCAAATACATTACAGTAAGAAGCTCATCTCATTTCTCCACACCTACATCCATCATTACAGCTCATAAGTCAAGCACGTTGCTCACTGCAGCTAAAATGCAATAGCAGTTAAACAACAGTGAAACTATTAATACTGGCAATTAAAATGGCAACAGTAAGACCTCAACATAACCTTTCAAACTAATATGGGTGGGGAGAGTCTGCACTTCTGAGAACTATTGTTTTAGGCTACTTACAGATTCAGGAAGACAACATTAAATTAGTTCACAACAATAAAAGCTAGATTCCAGCTTTCTTCTGAACTGAAACTGAAAAACTGTTCTGATTTGTGATAAAGTCTATGACAACAGACTGACCACAACACTCTTGAAATAGCTTCATAGCTAACTACTCCAACTGATCCACAAGCGAAAGTGATAGTATCATACATCTACATCAGTGGTTCTCAACCTTTCTAGACTCAAAGCATCCCTTGTTAGACTCAGAGAACCTTTAGGCAATTCCAGCTCTTAGTTTTCATTCTTTCTTTGACTACAGAAAACTAACAGCAATTCTTTTGTTGCAAAAAACTCAGACCACAATAGGGCAGAAAGTTCTTGATACTGGATTTGTATTTAAAATCTCTGGGTTAAGCTTGTATATTGTGTTCACATACTTAACAGAGCGCATGAAAGGATACGAAGGTACCTGTCCGAGAATCACAGGTTTACATCTTCACATATATAAATTCTATCTGTACTACACCAACACATCCAAAGCAGCATATTGGTCCCACAAAAAATTTGTGATGCACAAAGCTTTACTTCTTTATTGCATATGTTAATTAATTCCCACCAATTAACAGGTCATGAAAAAGCTTTGGGAAATAGATACAGCGTGCTAGACAGTCACCAGCTTAACTCATGGGAAAGGATATTCCTTTGTATTTAGGCTAAGGCAACCAGTTTACTATTTTACCCTACAAATCTATAAAAAATACCAGTCTTTTTTAAACAATGTAAAATTATTTCTTCCTCCATCAGTCCAAACAAACTAACAAGAAGGCATGCCTTAATTCAATGACCGTCACAGGTGAACTTTCATTATAAACTCATATCAATTTACAGGATACTATAAACTTTTCAGGCTTACTTGTGTATTCTAATGAGGAAACCTCTACATTACAGAAACAATAATCTATACAAATTCTCTCCATTTTACAATAAGGAGGATGAGAATATTGGATAGTGTTTAAAAAAAAAAAAAGGCAACAACAGCCGGTGGGGAGGGGGAGACAGCGGGGAAGAGGGAAGGCAAGGGGGGTGACTGGTGGCTGTGCCCCGCCATGACCGTCACCGTGGCTGCGACCGCTGCCACAACTGCTGTGGTCATGGGTCGCAGGCCAAAGCAGAGCAGGGGAGCAGCCTCAGCCTGAAGCAGTGTGGAGCAGTGTGTGGGATGGGACACAGCCCTAGCCCTGGCCCAAAGTGGCAGGGGAGAGGTAGGGAGAAGCCATGGCCCTGGCCCCAGCCCTGTCCCATGGCTGGGGGAGGGGGCCGGCCTCTGTCCCTGCCTGCCTCCTTCCCATCATTCTTGACAGACAATTTGTGTGTGTATGTATAAAATCTCCCACAATTTCCCTCAGTCTCTATCCAATTTGTTTTAAGTTAGCAGTTCAACAAGAAGTTTTGTTATTTTAAAAAGTGACATATTGTAAATATGCTCTATTAACTGGAAAACAGGGTAGAAATTTGGTTTTACAAGACCATAGCTATTGGTATTCTTGTTTCTGTTTTACACAGGTGTTAATGCTTCTTATATTTGTGTTAACCATGGTCCAAACCTTCTAGCCTCCAAAGCGTATACAAGCAAGACAAAATTCTTTAGAGCTACACTATCAGACCCAACACCATGTTTTCTGGTAGCTCCCAGATCTACCATGATTCAGCCTCATTTCCCTGTACATGTCCTAGAGCTCCATATAGTTGCCAGATCTCAGCCCCCAAGCCCCACTCCTTCGTTTCGAAGCATGATGATATCCTACGTAAGTTCACTGGAAAATTCAGCCCAACCTTCTTCCAAGTAGTCTACTTGACAGCATATTTACTTATCAAAACAAGATGTTTCTACACAGAACATGCTCTGGCTTGGACATTCTCTACTATTATAGAAGCTCTAGTTACAAAATTCCTCTTGTGGGGGCACCAATCCTTTATGTACAATATTTGGAGAAAAATCCAAAGGTTAAAATCAGTAAAATAAATGCTCCACTGATGAGTGTGATTATTTTAATTTCTATTCTAAGGTGGAGTTTTAAACTACTTTCCTCTCTCTGTTAGAGGCTACTTTATTATATCCAAGTAGTCTTCTAGGCTGCTGGTAAAGAAAGAGAATTCACTTAATTTCTTCCATTTGCAACAGGTTCCATACATTCAGGTTTCAGAACCTCTTAATGTTATGGCCATCTATTATACAGAAAAGACAGAAAGCACTTATATTTTGGCACTTCATTTGTCTGCCCCAGACCTTACAAAAAAAAAAAAAAAAAAGCCTTTATTTTTTGGCCTTTCTTTTGTTCCCCCCAGACTTTAAAAAAAAAAAAAAAAAAGCCCTTTTTTTTTGGCCCTTTTTTTTTCTGCCCCAAACCTTAAAAAAAAAAAAAAAAAAAGGTTTATTAAGAAATGGTCCTACAAGCATGGGGGAGCGAAAGCCAGACCTTGGGAACCTCTTTAGAGTTTACACAACCTTTTTCATACTGATGTACTGGTTTTCTTCGATCATGAAAAAGAACAGTTGTTTTTCTGAGTTACTGGACAGTAAAGAAAGATTCACAAAAATGATACCACCACTGGGAATGGCCATTTCACAAAATATTTCTGAAAAAGTTTTATTTTCATCTTTGATTTCAGGTACCATAAATGTGAAGCTTTATTCTGATAGGGAATCCTATTAAACCCAAACATTTAAACAGAAGAGAAGGAACTAAACAGCTTCTGAAAGCTTAACCTGGTTGCACAAATGTGTTCTTGTCATCCACTGTAGAAAAATGTATTTTCCCCAGGTTGAAGCAATTTCAGCTCCGATCCCAACTGGCTATTCTTCCACCAGACTTCTGAACTTCGGAGAACTCCTTGGAAGAACCCAGCTGAGTCATCTCCAGAGTCAGTCCACATAGGCTAAGTACAGGCATCTCATCTTGAGCTATGCCTTCATTTACACCAAATCATTCTCAAAAGCATCTACCAGAGAGCTGTCAAAACAATTAAATCCTCTACTCATGCATGTGACATCTCAATTACAAGCATACTGAGCATCCCCATCAAGAAGATGAACAGCAAGTCAAGTTAAACCAGCAGTTCTCAACCTTTTTAGACTTGAGACACCCCCAGAAAGCTTTTGCTGTGTGTCTAACTGCCAAAAGATAGCAGGGGCATAGGTTAGAGCTGTGTTGGTCTAAGGACATGGGCAGACAGGGATCTTTGGGTAAATTTGATAGCTTTTATTACGCTGACTCAAATAGTTGGGGCTCACCCAACAGATTGCTGTTTGAAAGATTTGGGTTTATTTGCTAGATCCCCTTTCCCTTTGCCCACCCAGCAGCATATGCACCATGCAACGGCCCTGACAAGGCATCAAGGCACAGAAGGCTGCTGCTGCAGGGCCCTGAGCACCCCCGAGTTGGGACTATAACACGACCGACAAGACCCCCGGCTCTCGCAGACGATGACGAGGAACCTCTGGGAAACCCCTGTCAGACACAGGGCGCTGCGCGAGGCGGCCTCACTCCCGGTCCCCCCCTCGCCTGACGGGGCGAGGGGCACCCGGATGCCCAAGTCCGGCACCTGAAGTGGGGGGGGAGGGGATCCCGGATCAGGGTCCGCGAGCGCCGCCCGCTCCCTCCCACACCACCTCCGCACTCACCATAGCGCCCAGCTGGCAGCCACATCACACTTCCGGCACCAAAGGGGCGGGACCGGAAGACATAGGAGCCGAACATCCTTCTGATTGGCCGGATAGATGCCGCTGAGCATTCTGATTGGCGCGGGGGAGCAACGAGGGGTGGGAACGCGGCGAGGCCGTCGCGGCCTGCGATTGGCTGTGCTGAGGCCCGCGGCGACAGAGGCCTTTCCAGGACACCGGAAGCGGTGGCGCCTGAGCGAGGTAGGCAGCAAGCGGCGCGCCCCTCCCTCGCCGGAGCTTGGGGGAGCGCTGAGGCGGGGGGAGCCCTTGCCCCGCCCCCGAGTGAGGCAGCAGTGCGCGTGCGCCCCGGGGCGGGGGAGCGGGGCTTGCGACTCCAGGTGTGGTGGTGACGGGATGTAGTGGCCCGGAGCCCTGCAGTGGTTCCGCGCTGCACCCGGGGTGAGCCGAGGCCGCCCCTGGTTTGCTTTGTGTGGCTGAAGGAGCGGGTCGCGACCTCCCCGCGCCGCGCGTCCTTCTCCTGGCCTTGGCCCTGTCTCTGTCCCAGCCCCAGGGGACACCGCGGCTGAAGAAGGCGGTCCCGGGCCTGCAGTAAGGCTGTGCCGTCCTGGGGCCCTGCCACGCGTTGCCTGCACCAGGCTCGTGGCGACTCGCGCAGTACATGCAGGCGGCCACGAATGCCAAGTCGTTGTCATATAGCTGAGTAGTGAGTTGTGCAAGAAGTTGAGAGCGGCCCTATTTTCAGAGTCGTAGTCACCCATGGAAAATGAGCCTCCCGCTCTAGAAAAGAGCCACCTGGCTGTTTGGGGAACGGCTCCAGAGCTAGTTTATATCCAGCTGTCATTTGACCATGTAGTAGGGTTGCCAACTCTGTTTGAATCTGTGTTTGGCAGTCTGGACACCGACCAGGACAATGTGAACATGCCCATGTGCTTACGTATATTAGTGATGGATTATGGTGCGTAGACTTTACGTCAGGAAGGCAAATGCACCTGATTATTGCATTTAAAAAAAATCCCGGACTACTGTATAAATTGGATTCAACATTTAATATTTATTTTAATGAATGCCTTATCATTTATCTCCCAGGTGACTCTCAGCAAGCTAGAGATTTTTATGTCTAATTCCTGGAGACTCCTGGAGGGTTGGCAATGCTAACATGTAGCAGGGCCCTTCACCTTTGCACTTAGTGGGATTTAGTGGTGCTTGTAGACATGAGGAGCACTGTTCCTGACGCGCTGTACTGTAATTATGATGCGTTCGAGTCTTGATGAACTGACTCTGCTGGAGCATGCTAATTAGCACACTAGCAGCCTTGGGAGCTTCTGTATTCAGCATCCCAATGCTTCAAAATGATGGCAGGAGCTTTTTAACTAAAGCTCATCACATGAGCTCTAGTTAAAGAGCACCCCTGCTGGCATTTTAAATCATGGAGATGCTGGATGCATGAGACACTGTGGTGCTGTAACTAGAGTGGGTCTCTGGAGCGGCTCTTCTTGACCCCCCACCACCACCCCAGCATGTGCCCAATGTGACCAATGTCCCACAGGTATGCAGTGCTGGCTAGCAGCCCTGAAGATGACTACCTGCATTTATTTTCAAGATCTTAGGAGCCAGGGGCTGTTATTAAAAGCCTTGGGTTTGGCTTCCCTTGTTTTTGAGACTCAACAGATTTCCCAGTCCCTGTTTCTGGCTCACTTAAAGGGAATACAATTACAATGTTGACAGATAGAACTAGTATGTAGTTTACCCGAGTACAGTTAAAGATAAATCATGAGATTATGCATGTTACACAGATAACCAATATTTATTATGCATTAGAAAAAAGCAACAAATTGGGACTGGCAGTATGGGTCTAAGGGGAATGCTTTGTGGTTGGAATCCTGCAATTAGAAACTTGTCCATCTCTTTGAAAGGGGAATCAAGCATTTGATCTTCCCTTGATGTGTTCACTAACTCATACTAGTAACATCTTGGTGCTTGATGTCCTGTGACAATCTAGACATGGTGGCATGGGCAGCCATTGTGTGTGGTATGTTACAGATTGTGGAGGGGACAGGCAGCGTCGTGGCAGGTAGTGCAAGGAGCAGATTGGGCCGGGATTGCAAGTAAGGAAGCAGAAATCAGAGCAGTAGATTAGACCAGGGCACAGGGCTCAGAGCAGATGCTGCAGGGGAAGGCAATTGGAATGGAGAGAGTGGGGCTAATTTCTGGCATGCCTGTAAAAAAAAATGGTTGACACCCACTGGACTCGATTGGTCTATGAAAACTTAAATATATAATGGATCTTCTTTACATTATACCTACAATCGTAGACTAGTGACCAAATGTTTGTATGGTTGATCTTACATTATAGGATGAACTCATTGTATTATACAACCTAAGATATATAATAACTGCACACATGTGTAAGGATTACATTTTTACCTCTTTTATTTATATCTATTAAAAATTGTGAATTTAAATCCTATAGATGTTTAAAGTAGTCTGTGTGCCATACAGGTTGTTGGCTTAATTAAAACACTACATTTTTAAGAAGCATTTTAGATTATACATTCTATCGAGAGACTTGCATCTGGCAGCTGGTTTTAAAGAAGGTCTACCTCTACCATCCAGGGCCTTTGAAATGGATAGTATTTAATTTGTTGGCTCACCATGAAACAGATGTGGTGTTTGTTTTTTAAACAGAGTATTTTTTTAAGCAGTGAGCTTTGATCCTCTAAGGAATTTCAGGAAAACAGGATTACATATGTGAAGGCCAATTTGGAGTCAAAGAGTTTCTTCATGATTATTATATATTTGCAGCAAGGTGCCTACGTTTGACGTCATGTCTTCTGAAAGTTTATTACACCAATAACCAAATTTTGCCCTTTCCAAGACTAGTGATTCTTAAAGAATGGGAAAGGCTATATCCATGCTTCAAAATTATAGTTTTATTTTGGGTTCTCTTTATTAAGGTTTACTATTTAACTGCAGTGCATTGTTTTCAGCCTAAGTTGTTATACAATGCAAACATTAGTTTCTTTTCTTCACTGGGCAATGGGGAAGAAGAATTACACTCGTCCTATGGGAGATAGAAGGTTAACAGTTGATATGAGCAAGTACTGCTTTAGGAAGTTGCACAATGGTCAAGAATGGAAATACAAACACAGTTATACTGAGTGTAGGCAATCTTCTGTTTAAACAACCATTTAAACATAACTGACATACACGTATCAAAAGGTCAGAGGTTCTTTTGAACCTAAGGCTTTTTTCGTAACTAACAGTATACAAGGGAGCAAAGTAGTTAATGTGGCATCCAACCATTTTGCTCCCTAGCCCAAACAACCAGGTTGCGGTTGTCTGGCCAAAGACCTCTTTAGGACAAATCTAGAGCAGGGCTTGAACTTGTGTTGCTGGAGCAGGACCAAGGTACATCGGTCTGCCACTGTATCCCTTAAAATAACTGTATAAAGCACTTAATGTGCTTATATGTTCTGGCTTTGCTTTTTCAAAGAACCCAGAATAATAGTTCACGTGATTTCAGTTTTCCAGAAGAGGACCCAAATTTCAGTTTCTAATTTGCAGTGTATTTATATTGGATATTGATATCTGGAACTTTTTACTAAAATATTGGTAAACAGAATTCAGGATAGGTTGATTTATATTAGTTTTGATTTAAATTACTGGTTTTTGTCATGGTGTTAAGCAGCAAGCAAACCTTAATTTAAATAATCAATTTTAAATTTTGTTTGCATTGGCACTTTTTGGTTATTTTTCAATGGATTTGCAACTAAATCCACTTTGATGCTAGTTCTGCACCTTTTGCTAGTCATGAATATACTTCATATATGTATTTAACAAATTAGTTAACAAATTATACAGTTTATTCATTCATTCAGCTTCTTTGTCTCTTCATTATATTAGAAAATGATGAATAGCATGCTTTTTATAGATTTAAATAGATTTTTTTTTACTCATACTTTTGTCAGGTGAAGTTTGGATACTAATTGGAATTTAGTTAAATATGCAGAAAATTCACTTTTTCATTCTTATATTTGTATAACAAAATTATGTTGAGCATGTTGATACATGAGAAAAAGACTATCAAAACTTTTTTACACTTCAGAATAAACTACTTCTGAAATAAAGCAATAATTGTAGCTGATGAGTTAAGCTGATTTTTTTTTTTTTCTTGTCATCATGCCTTGGCTTTTAAAATTCATAATCTTCTGCATCTCACTCCTAGTTTTATTTAGATATTGAGAGAAGGAAAAAGAAGGATTTCTAGCTTTTTATCTCCAAATTAATCCCTTCACTTTGAATAAACGTCATTCAACCAGATTAAACTGAATAAACTGAAAGGAAGAAAACATTCTGCACCTGCAGAAGAGGCTACAACTGTCAAAACTTGGTTTATCACTTCAGAAAAGCCTGGTTCCAGATGCTCAGTGAGTTTCTGTAGTTCAGTCCTTTGCCTTTCTTAAAACTTTAGCAGTAATATAATTCAATTTTAATTATTTTGATAGATGCTAGTAAATTTAGGCCTAATAGTATTGTCATAATTTCAAATAGATTTGTTTAAAATACATTTAACATAATGATCATATTTTAAACTTAAAAAATATTTAATTTCTGTATTAAAACATGTATTTGTCTCTGAAACAATTGTCTCTAAGTGGTCTCCACTGTACCGTTTAAGTGTCTAACAATTTGGACTAGTAGGAGAATTAGAGTGTTGTATTTGGTGATAATTTCAAATTACAGAGGACATATAAGGACATAGGTATGTAGTACGTGCTAGTTAAGCATTAATGATCCGAATGCTGAGAACCTCAACAATATGCCATTTGAAAGTTGGCATGTCTAGCAGCACAGTACTTCCTAGGATGATTCTGTGACATACTGATTTAAAGATTGCCTCCTTCTGAGCCTTTAACATAAAAGTGTACAGCTTTTTCCTGACAAGTTCCTCTACCCAGCTGTTGACTGGGTTTAGCTTAAGTTGAGGCACCTAGGCATTCTGCAGTCTTATGTGAATCAAATGTCCACACATTAGATAGCAATTGTTTTTTTAAAGAGGTAAGCTGTGTTTGGGTCATTTCTTAAATAAACAAGCAATATATGCCTTTCTGCTTGCTGTAATGTTGAATACAGTTACTACTGAAGGGATTGTTCAGTGTTTACATAACTTAAGGCATAGACCATAGTGAAATTTTGTTGCACAGTGTCTATAAAGAATATGTACAAATATTGTGTGCGTGATACTGTTACTTTTTAAAATCTCCCTTGACATTCCTTCTATATTTTTATAAAGTGAAAAATTATCGTGACAGCGAGAAGAGCTGTTTTAGCAACTAAAACTAGACTGAAGTTAAAAATACCTGGGCTCTTGATATGACTAATACTTACATGTATGATTAGAAAACAAATGTGTGTTCACCAGGATAAAATAATCAGTGTACAATAAGAAAACAGTATCTCTATATTCTAAGATGTGCTGTGAACCTTGGTTTGTGTAATTACCAGGGCTGCTCTTAGAAGTCTTGAAAATGAGTGGGGAGTGCCACCGTGAATCTACCCAGCTCCTGTCATTTTCAAAGCTTGTAACAACATCCCTCAACAACTGCTTCCCTTTTACTGATTCTGGTGCAGGTAAAGTTATAGACAGTGGGGCCCATTTGTGATATGTACTTAAGTTATTTAAGCACTCAGCTGTTGTTTGTTACATATAAGCAATAGCCAGCAAATTGGGACTGGTATTGTATTCTGCAGTTGAACAAATTTATTCACAAATTCAGTATGCACATAAGAGTGTGCCATACTGTGGAGTTAAAACTTGCCCATCTCTCTGGGAAGTGGGGATTAATTTGTTGTTTTACTGAACATTCCAATTTATAATAGAATAAGATTAAAATAAGCATTTGGTCCTCCTTTTGTTTGTATTCTAACTCATAGTTTTACTATCTTTGGGTTTGATATACTTGAATAGACAAGAGAATGTTTAAAGGCCTAAAGAGACTTGCTACAAATCTTGTTTGCATAAATTTGCACAAGTACATTTGTAAAGCTGGAAATAAGGATATACCACATACCAGTTTCTTAGTTTTCTTTTATACCATCCCTGACATGGTAGGATGCCTTAAAATACAGGTGTGAAATGTATGAAATTTTATGTTCATGTAGTTTGCTACACCTACATATTCATCTAACCTAAGAAGAATCTAAGAAGTCATCTAAGAAGGATGACAGGAGTATCAATAATGTGTGTCACATTGGGACATAACCTATATAGAAGCAAGGTCTGACAGTTTGCAACAGTAGATGATATGACATTTCAAAGAAACTCATTTGCTTTGAAATCCCATCCCCTGTCATCAACCCTAGATGCAAGCAGTGAGCCTACGATGATGCTAGAAACCTGCAATAGGGTACCATGGATTGAATGTGGGTAACTACTGCGTTCTGGTGAGCCACCATAATTATAAATGTACGAATAGCACATGGAATACTGAATTCGAAAAAAAAAATCCTGCATCTTCCTGCCACTTATCAGCTACAAGAATACATGGGGTGGTGCTTTATAAATTTAGTAGCGTGACACTGATAGTAGCATGATAGTGACACAGTTGAAGTAGTAAGTGTTGCACGTGAACTTAATAAGCGCCTAATTAATTAGGGTCACTCAATGGGCGGCTTCCCTCTACAGTCCAGCAGCAAATGAGGAGGGGGTCTTTGGCCCTGAGATAGTTAACAGATGGAGCAGGGCGTATCTATCACCACCCAATCCACCTGGTAATTAGTTATAATTTGATTAATTAGGACTCCCACCAAGATGTTACTGACACGAATCAATGATTTATTATAAAACTAACAAGAGCAGGTAAGTATCATATGCCGTGCAACTACACATGAACCCTCTTAGTCCTAACAGTCACTATAAATTCTAATTACCTATCAAATCCTATATTGCCTATACTTAATACCAATGCCATACAAATCCTTACCCAACAATATCTAATTACAACAACGACAGTAAGAGGACTAAGCTTTATTATAAGCGAAGGGGGAACTTTATTTAGTTTGGCTCTGGTCATTGGGGTAGAGACGACTGCATCTCAGGCAGTGGCTTCTGATGTTCATTGGACATACTCTGAGAAGAAGACCCCCAACAACCCAGAAGGGAAGAACAAGATAGGATAATGCTTCCCGATCAAAGCAGAAGGCCTCTACTTTGTGATAGACACACCCGGAGGGAAGAGCCCGGGGAGCCAACCCTTTCTGCTCTGGTGGCAGACAGAAGATCTCTCAAGGTAAGGGCCCTTGGGATTTGCAGCGAGTGGGCCCAGAACCAGGAACCTCTGCAATTCACACAGTTGATGGGTCACTCAGCCTCTCCATGTCTCTCTATCTGTCCTGCCAACAAGCACCCCGACTTCTTTCCTTCTCTGTCACGCCTTAGGCAAACCTCACACGCACCAAATGCACCCCAGACACACGCACTGAACTCTGCCCACACACTCCCTTTATACTAGGTGTGTGCAGAGCTCTTTCCCATGCTCTGCACACATCTCTAAATCTGCACCCAACACCCTTCTCAGATGCCTTACATCAGTGCTTCTCAAACTATCTGAAGTGGCAGACCGGCAGTTTTTTCTCCAGTGGGCCAGGGACTGGTGCCTGGTTCAGCCGGTGACAGCAACTGCGTGTAACAGCGCTACAGAAATGCGCGACCGGCTGTTTCTTTCTCTTTCCTCACCTTGCACGATGTGATGTCACCTGGAGTGTTGGAACGTGTGAACTGTGGCGCTATGACATATCAATGTTATGCTTCTGAAAATATATTTCCGTGGACCACCACTTACATCACTCTTAGCAGGGTACGGTTATCTGGAGTTCACATGGTGATGTATTTACACAGACCCAAATTTTTGGCACAACGTAAGTTCCTTTGGCTTATGACAGGGAACAGATCTGTAACGGTATTGGTTTTTGTGCTTTGAAATTGCTGTTTTCATAAAATGACGGCATATGGGGAGGGGCATGTAAATGTCACCCCCACGTTATAGCATGAATTTCTGTGGATGACATAAGTATCCTGAAGGGGTTTCACAGAGCAGGGTTTGACAAGAATGTTAAGGTACAAGAGTGTACCCGCCTGGTTTCGAACATCCGGTCTCGTACTCTGAGCCCCCGGATGCTTGAAGTTGTCCGCCCGTCCGTCCCTGTGGTCTCAGCGAGTTGATGTCATCAACCTGAATCACCTCTCCCCAACCTCACCCACCACAACTTGTTCTTATCAGAGTGGTGGGGATAGACTATCGGGACTCCTCGTTCCAGGGACGATGGGACGTTGGTCTTCTGCGAGGCTCCTCCTCCCCTCTACCTTGCCCTTACACCACACCTTGATGGATCTTGATAGTCTTTGGCCCTGTCCCTCTGATCGTTGGGGCTTGGGACCCTCTGCCTAATCGGCTTCAGGAATTCAGCTAGCTCTTCCCCTCCTACCAGCTGCTTGCTCTGCCCCAACTACACCCCGTCAGTGCCATACACCTCACCTCCCCTCCAACAGTGGGTAACAGAACAAAACACAAATTAGATCACCGGCAGTAACACCAGATCCTAAGGGCTGCCTGTTGCCCCTTCTATGACTATTCCTATCTCCCGCTCTATTGGCCCCAGTTGCCGGCTCTTAAGCCTCAACCAGCCTAACCTTGGCCTGGGGTCAGCCTACTGTGCTCTTGGTGGGTCCCCTTGGCGCATCTCCCCCACAGCTCTCCTTCAGGACTGTCCGCACCCTCTATGATCCCACCTGGTTGGGTGATCTGGAGCCTGCCGCCTCTTTGTATCTTCTGAGGGCTCCTCCAGGTCTCGGTGTTCCCCCACCCTTCTCGGCCTCCACACCTTGACTTTGCTTCCTCGTTTCCTGCCTTGCTGCCGGTGGCGATGTTCTCCTGCTGCCTCCACCGGGGCTGCCGGCTGGAAGTCCCCACACTCCCGTGCTCTGAGGGGACTCGGAGAGTACTTCCTTCTCTGGCACTCCTCCACTTCTCTCTCCCCTGGGGCTGCGT
Source organism: Gavialis gangeticus (assembly GCF_001723915.1). Classification (NCBI taxonomy): domain Eukaryota; kingdom Metazoa; phylum Chordata; order Crocodylia; family Gavialidae; genus Gavialis; species Gavialis gangeticus. The sequence continues at coordinate 20,240,313 of NW_017729024.1, read as the reverse complement.
TCAGTTGCTTTTAAAGCCCCCGATTGGTTCCTGCTGCCGTGGCCATCAGCTGGCCGTAATTTTATAAAAACGCGGCTAACGAGCCGCTCGGGTCCTGCTGCCACTTCCGGTTTCACCGTGCTGCTCCCTGAAGGTAAGAACTTTTCTATTTGTTTTTCTTTCCTTTCTCTTTCCTTTCCTCCCCATTCCTGCTCCCTGGGTTCCTCCCGGGCTCCCTGGGATATTCCCCTCGGCTGCTCCCCGGGACAAAGAGAAATTGTGAAGGATAAATATGGTGGGCCAGACAGGTGTGCACATGTGGTACCGTTCCAGCCTGACATGTTTGTGCTGGGGTTACAATATGTTTGGAGAAGGCAGCTGGGTTGTTGCCTGTCATTCATTACAAAAACACAGAAGTTGTCATTTGTGTCTCTTATCCACCTTGGTCTACATGGTATTGAACTTAGGATGCCTCAGACATACAATAAGCATGGTGCAAGTTGATATATTGCATGAGACAGATGCAAATGATGGCAGCACATCATCATTGCAGCATTGTATGGTGCCTCTCAGCCTCATTATTACAGTGTGTATCTGGATACAGAACTATAGGTCAGTGACATGGTTAATGGCTATGAGTGACACTGTGTAGAACAGCAAGTGTCATTCCTTAAAACATTAATATATGTCTCTAAAGAAAATCCTGCTTATGTCAGCAGTTATAGTTGCTGCTTATGTCAGTCAGACTTGCTGACTCACGTAGGATGCTGCGCATTGGTCTGTGAATTATCCAAAAGAAAGGACATTTCTAGAACAACCATCACTGCAATATTTGGTATTGAATGCCAGATCAAAAGGGATCAAATTTTTAAATGTATTTTTAAAGTATCTGAATGCCAAATTAAACTAAAGATATTTATTAATTGCTCAGTAGGGTTTTTAAAAGTGTCTCGATATCTAATTTGTGTTGATTCTAGCAGACTTAGGCACTTCTGAAAATCCCCCTTGTAACCGTCGGGCTTTGAACTTGAGCGGCCTTTGCTCTACTGGTGGATGTGAAGCACCTCCCAGGTTTGTGTCATTGCCAGAGTAGCTCTCTCCTTCCCGTGTCGCCAACCCTGTTCTTGCCTGCCACGCCTTGCTGTTCCTTAGTAGGAGGGATCAGCTAAGGGGATACTTGGTGGCCCGGGGTTTACCCAGCGGTCACTCTCGGGGCTCCACCACCCCTACACCCTGGCCTCACGCCTCCTTCAGTGTGCTGCCCAGCTGTTGGCCTCGGCCTCTTCGTGCGGGGATAACCCTTTCTGCCTTTACATTTAGATGCCAGTGGCTTAAGGCCCCGCTCGCCTGTGAGGGCCTACCCCACAGCTCTTTACACCTCTGTCCCTTCCTTCAAGGGTACATACAACCAAAAAGGGGAAACTCTACCGAGGCTTCTCCACAGCCCCGCCTCTCGGGCCCTCATTCCTATCCCCTATGCCCCTTCATCCGGGGTAACAAATGTGCCAACCGCCATCAACTACTAAGCTGTTCCCTGCCCCTTTCTTCTTTTTCCCTGGAGCCTAACAGGGAGAAGATACTTTTCTTCTTGACCCGTCACCTCCAGGAGCTGCTCCCATCTGTTCCTCAATCTGGCGGAACTTGGTGGCGATACTCACCCCGACTGCAAACCCCTTTAAGGCTCTCCTGGAGTCTTCTCTCCCCATCATGCTTTCCTCTGTGCCTTGTCCCGTCATTCCCACCTGTGTTCCACTCTGCTTCCAGGTGCCTCTTCAGCTTTGCCTCTGTCCGGAAAACCTGACACTCCCTCCTCGTCCTGCACGGGCTCCCATCGGGGTGCTCTACCCTCCACTACCTGCGTCTGCTCCTGCTTGCCAGGCTCCCTGGGTCCAGTGAGCAGGGTATTCTCCGCTGCTAGCATCAGGCGCAGCTTCCTTCCCAGGCTACCTGCCCCCTCCGCAGCAGCGGCCGCCATTTTTATTTCTGCCGGCTGGCGTCTGACGCTGATGTCATTGGCCGGTTGTAATTGAACAAAAAGGCGGCTAACGAGCCGCGCCGGCTCTTCCTTCTGCCCCGTGTGCGTCCCGTCCTGAGCTGCCAGTAAGTGCCACTCGTTATTTTGACTCCTGGGACACCCCTATACACCCATCTGCATCTTTAAATATCTTAATACCTTTAAGATATTGGACCTGCAAGTCTTACATTATTTGAAGTCTTGACTTGAAGGACAAGGCCCTTGTCCTTTAAAAGATGTTACACATCTTTTAAAAGAAGACTGTACAAGGGTAGTCCTTCACTGACAAATTTGTTTCTTAAATGAACAGCCTTGCCCTCCGAATTGTATTGTTTTGTGTTAGTGCTGGTAAGGTTATGTGGACATATATGTGCATGTGTGTAGCCATTACTGTGCTACATCTATGTAAACATAGAAGTGACTCTCATTAGATCAATCATCTTTTTGTCTAGATGTCTGGTACCTTTCTCCATTATTTGGATATGGGAGATTTTAGACAACTCTAATGGATGGAAAAATATAAGCAATACATTAAATAAATATACTTCATGCCTGAAAGCTTGTCTACTATTTCTCCCAGTTGGTTCCGTAAAAGATAATGTCAAAAAAACCCCAACACTTGCTTTTTACACACATCCTGGACCATTACAGCTACAGCAACACACTAACCCTACTACAGTAAAAGCTCTGTTATCTGGCATCCCCCAGGAATGGGGGATGCCAGATAATAAAATATGCCAGTTAATTGAGCGGCCTTGGCTGTCGCTTCTCCCGCTGCATCTGGGGCATCCCGCTGCCCCTCCCACTGCACTGCTGTCCCTCCCGCAGGCCCGGCAGGCCCTGCATAGCTTGTTATGCCCCCAGGCTGCGGGGGCTCAGCAGTGCAGGCTGCTTTGCCTGGGGCCATAGGGGCTTGGAGAAACCGGAAGTGCCAAGGCGGGCACTTCTAGTTTCACTTTATCTTACAAGCTGGCATGCCAGTTAGTAGAGCATGCCGGCTTATAAGATGTCGGCTAACAGAACTTTTACTGTACTTGCTATTTTATGAGTGCTGGGCCTTTAAAACCAAATATTTAATTAATGATTAGATAAAATAATTTATTTTTCATGAGGGATTTTACTGGTATTCTGTAGAAAATAGATACATTTTATTGCCACCATGTGACACGGGTTACTAAACAAGGCGGATATATAGTCTGACTTAGTAAATGGCAGTTCTTATGTTCTTAAAGAAAGTATTCCATAAAAGGAACAAGATTTAGCTAAATTTTGCTTTGTCTGTTGTGGGGAGAACCAAGTGGCCTAGAACAAATAGGTACAATCAATGTAAGCTTAGGTTCAAATGTTCTCTTAACCCACCACTGTGAATAATAAGGCTCAGATGTTATCTTCTTAGCTACCTATCTGGCAAACAGGTCAATGCTGGTCATAGATACCAGGGAAGCTGTAGGTGGTAAATGTGCATAAGCCTAAATTGTGTTATAGACTAGATCCTGGTATGTATGTAGGCTAGCACGCTGTAAGATGATAGCATGTTGTTGCTGGCCAAAACACCATATATTGTCGGCAGTACTGTTTAAATAGCTCCTTTTTAAAAACCCCAGCGTACGTGAGGCCCCAGAGCAGCATTTCAAAAATAAAAGCATTTAAAAAATAAAAGCACTAGGGAACAGATAATTGTTTAAATTCTAAATATTATTACTTTGTTTTGCTTTAAGGAACAAATTGAAAATTACCTCAAGGGCATGGATTTTATTCTGAAGATAAGGTTTACTTAGTTTCTCTTCCTGACTCTCTGCACCTGAGTTGTGAGTCTGTACCAGGTTTGATAACAACATAAAGTGCTTGAGTTTTTTAAATGCAAGGAAGATTATTAGAATTAACTAGCAAATTGCCCATCAAGAATGTTGGGGGGAATGGGGCGGAGCCCCGTGTCCAGCCCTGTGCCTGCCCCCCCTTCCCCTCCCTCGCTCTGGGTCTGGCCCCACTCCCTCCTCCTTACCCCCACCACTCTGGATCTGGCTGTGCTCCACCCCCTGCCTGCTGCTCTGGGTCTGGCCCTGCTCTACCCTCACCCCTCTGTAGCTCCGGGTCCAGCCCTGCTCTACCCCCCTTGCTCTGTGTCCGCCTAGTCCATGTCTGTCTCCCTCCCCCCCCTGCCCACCAGTTCCCACTCCCTGCTGACTGTTCTGGGGGCTGTCGGGCCTGGGTGTCCAGGGAGCACCACCATTGTGATCGCCATTCCTTTTGCCCTCAGGCACGGAGGCGGGAGGGAAGCCCCCCTGCTCGGGCGGCCGGGGCGTGTTTCCTGCTGCCACAAACTTCCCTGGCAACAGTGCAAACTTAGGCATATGCAGCCCGGGCTGCACCACCAATTGCTGCCCACTGTCTTGGCGGTGCATGCGCAGTTGGCCAAAAGCGTCACAGACAAGCAGACAGATGCACAAACAGACAGACTAAGCCTTTTATTATATTAGATTTTTACAGCTATTTCCATAATAGAGGCAGGTGCATTCCTTATGTGAGATACGTAATCAAGTAAATATTTTGTATAACTACATTTCACATGAGCTAAGGAGAAATTTAGAAAATAAATGATTAAGTTATTTTTGTTCATTGATCTGAGTAAATAGATCTAACTAGTTACCAGTGTATCTGATGAGAAAACTTGTTAAGTTAAGCAATTAGATCTTTCATCATATGGATAAGGAGAGACGACCAGTATTACTCCTCCCTCAGAGACATCTTAGTAATTTTACAAGAGATTATTCGGTAAAAGGTACTGCGGAATTGAAAGTTTGGGAATTACTGAAATAATACAAACAATCCTACATCTGCTGTACAGACTTGTAGATGAGTTTTCAATCTAACATTGTGTGAATGGGACTCCCCAAACAGACCAGATGGATAGATCAGAGATGGTAAAAAAATATGGGAGTCTGATCTGTGATTGTGCAAGTGAACCAGTTACAGCAAAGACTGAGAACTTTTGTGCTCCTGAGCAAGAACTTTGCCAAATTGCTTATTATCTTGGGAAAGGAAAATTAATGCAAGAGCAAGAGTGAGGCTGTATTTCCTATCACAAGTTGCATTTGTTTTTACAAATGAGGCAAATGATTATGAAAGGGATTGTTTGTTTATAGGTCTACAAAAGGATCTTAGAGGCCACCCTTTTCAACACAGTAGCTGGACAGGAAAGAGGGAGCACAGGGCTTTCCAAATGCAGTCAGCTGTGTCCAGTTTATGGTAGAAGCTTCACAAAAGTGAGGAAAGATTTGCATTGACTCTGAACAAATCAGAATGGGTTAAAAAGTTGTTAGAAGCAGTAAACTATTGTGTTGGTGTATATTAAATGTTCCTACTTAGGAAAATGAATCTTGAAATAGAAGTAATGCATAGAATACAGTTTTTTAAGTTTGGGATTGTCTGGGTGGAAGCACTGACTTTAGTGAGTGCCATGCATCATAGAAAATAATTTGTTTCTTGCCTGCTTTTTTATTTGCTTAGATAGACTAAAGTCTCCTTGGTATAATGATAAAGGAATTCTGAAGTCCTGAAGTTTTCTCTTGGTAACCTATTGTGAATGCATTTATAGAAAAAATGATTTTTTATCCTCCTGTATTTTTAAAATCAAGATATACATTTCCTTGAATAAAAAAAGATTAAATTTATGCAACATCTCTATTAAATCTTCTCTACTATAGCAATTTAGTATTGCTCAATTATTAAAGAAATCACAAAAGAGTTTTCTAAAAATCATGGGACTTAAATGGGAATTTTTAAATACATGCTTTAAATCGAACATTATATTATGATTTTGTCTGCTTATTTATGGAAACCAAATAAAGAGTAGATTTAGCTTTGTATAAGCAAGTTTAAAAACATTTGAAATGTTAATTTAGCCTGGCAAATACAAACAAAATAAAAAAAAGATTGCACTGAAAGAAAAAAATCCCTGTGAAAATTCTTAGTGCTTAAATGGCATTGCAAACAAAGGACACTGTATTATGAGACTTTAGTTTTTACTGAGCCTAGATTTTAATGTATGATACTAGTATGTTATTGGTTAACTAATATGGATTCTGATCACCTTAAAATTTGGTTTGGATGAGATGTAGGGCAGAGGTAGGCACCCCCTGGCACAGATGCACGTGAAGGCATTTTACTTGGCACATGCCTTGGGGAGGATAGTGGGAAGGGGCTGGGGCTGCACTGCCACAACAAGGACAGAGTCCCTCTCAGTTCCCCTGCCATCTACCTTGGCACGCCAACATCTTACAAGTCAAGGATGTGGGTGTTTTGGGCACTGCCCAAAAATGTTGCCAACCCCTGGTATAGTGTTTCCACTTTGTGCAAAAACACTTTCCAGGGGGGGTTATGGTTAGGGAGCCCCCCCTGCCTTGTGGGCCTCCTCAGCTATCCCAGCTGGGGTCTTGGGGGGAGCTGGGTTGGATCTGTGTGATGGGGGAGGTTGGGCTCCATTCCTCTACCCTTTCTACCCCAGCCTCTTGACAGCAGCAGCATGCAGCTGCTGGCTTGGCTTTGCAGCAGCCCAAGCTGGG
>NW_017729024.1:20223111-20228758 GCF_001723915.1 Gavialis gangeticus | reverse complement strand
GTGCAAAAACACTTTCCAGGGGGGGTTATGGTTAGGGAGCCCCCCCTGCCTTGTGGGCCTCCTCAGCTATCCCAGCTGGGGTCTTGGGGGGAGCTGGGTTGGATCTGTGTGATGGGGGAGGTTGGGCTCCATTCCTCTACCCTTTCTACCCCAGCCTCTTGACAGCAGCAGCATGCAGCTGCTGGCTTGGCTTTGCAGCAGCCCGAGCTGGGGCAGAGTGGGGAGGAACAGAGCCTTTCCCCACTGTACCGGTCTGGCTTGGCTTCCCCCTTCCCCAGTCCCCAGCTGAGGTAGCTGGGGGTGCGGGCTCTGTTCTCCCACCCCCGCAAACTCTGGCTCTGGTAAAGCTGAATCGGCAGCTATATGCTGCTGCTGTCAGTAGGCTTGGATGGGGTGTGGGACTGGAGCTCGCCTACTATGCGGCCCCAGCCCGGCTACCCCTGCTGAGTTCTTGGGGGGAGCTGGGCAGGACCTATGAAGTGATGGGGCTCAGTTTCCCCCTCTACCCCAGCTCCAGATGTGCAGCCAGGAGGCTGCTGCTGTTAAGTGGCTCGTGGGGGAAGGGAGCCCCCCTTATTACATGGACCTGGCCTGGCTTCTCCCAAGACCTCAGCAGGGGTAGTTGTTGGGGGGGGGGGATATGTGGTATGGGGTATGTGGTGCCTCCTCTAGTGGGAAGGGGCTGAGGACAGGGGCACTCCAGCACTCTCCTGGGAAGCTGCTGGAATGCCCCCTCCTGCTGGCCAGCGCCAGTGCAGGCAGGCTCTGAACCCCCCCGCAAAACTGTGTAATACCTGTTGGGTTCAATGGTGCTCTTAATTATGGCGCTTTTCTGTAAAGTGCCATAGTTAGAGTGCCTCCCCAGCAGGCTGGCTAAACATCTATACAGGCTGGCTAAACTCTGTATGCAGTCTAACACAAGTCACTTTTCACTGTGGGTATATGTACTAGTGGGTTATACTGATTTAACTACGCCTATGTAAATAATGCAGTACAGGCAAAGCCTTAGACATAGAATTTCACCTTGTCCCATCATCTGAGAAGATGGGAAAAGGAAAGGTAGTTGTATAACCTAATTGTCTTTGATAGTTACTCATAACTAGTTTTGCCACATGGAGGTATTTTAACCCCAGATGACTGTATATACTTAGTTACACTGCAGCTATTTTTTAGACATCCATTATATATCAGGGAATTCTGTTATTCATAGATTGTTAGGGGCTGGAAGGGAACTTGCAGATCATCAGGTCCAGCCCTTCCCCCCTGCCCGCCCCCCCTCCCCCCTGTTCTAGGCAGCATTAAAGGGAGCTAAATGGTATTAACAATATGTAATCTACTTGATTTTTTTTTTAAATATGAGTTACCAAGCATTACAGCGATCATATCTCCAGCTAATCTCTTATGGTTTTAAACTTATATAGTCTATGTTTATACCCCTCTTGGCTACAAAAATTGCCTTATTATCTACTATCTGTGGAATATACCCAGGTGAAAAACAAAAACATTACATTGCATGAAACTTACTGGATCAGATTCTGTATGTGGTGGTGGTGGTGTAGCAGTACGTGGGTTGTCCATTGGTCTTTAACTCCATTTGTATCTGATTCTGTGTACAGATAGAGCCAGCTTGAAGTGTTGTTGAGACATGGTATCATTAGAAGGCCCTACTGTTTATAGGAGTGTTGATGCACATATATACTTAGCCAGCTTGCTAGCACTGTAAACTGGCTGAGTCAGCTAGTGTCATCAGGAGTTTAAAAAAAAGTAAGGCAAGAAGCTAATTTTTTGTAATGTTGTATATATGCAAGTGTTTAACAGCAGGGTAAACCAGGAAACAGCAGTGTTTGCATTCTTTATATTAAATAAAGGTTTTTTTCAATATTCAGCTTTAAGTAGCGGTGTGACAAATTTGTTACATTACATCACATCATTTTAGGGCAAAAGTTATCAATTCTTTTTGCAGCTTTATATTTTTCTCTATAGAGTACGTGAGAAATAAAAGCTATGTCCAGATAGAACTTACACTAACTTAGCGAATTGCTTCATGTCACATTAGTTTAATATTATAAATAGATACAGATATATCCTTTTAGATAATAGGAAATTTATCTAGGTTTGTCTAATTTGACCCTAATGTAGGCCATTTGGCTTTGGAAAAGACTCAAATTCAGTTAAATCCCCCCTGAAGTTTGTTTTATTTGAATAATATGAGAGCCCTAGAATGTTCTACAAAAATGCCAAAATTACCTGCAATCTTCTTTCAAAAACTGGAAGTTTTTCTTCTTTTTTTAATATATATTTATGCCATTACCACTTTATAACTGTTTGTGTAGTAAATATTTGTAAATGAACAGTAAACACAACTTCAGAACTAGATGTTTGTGTCCCATGTAATTGTGTTGTTTAGAGATTTAAAGGATACATTTCAATAACTTGTGGCTGGTAGGGATATTGAAGCAATCTTATGCTATATTCTCCTAATGAGTACCTAACTACTCTCTTCAGTTCAAGTCAAAGCGGCAGTTTCCCATTGAGATGCCCCTGCTGTGTCTTTGATGCATTGTTGGATTGCACACTTCTTTTCACTACAATGCAATTCAATGTTCCTTAATGCTTGTGAAGGAAAACTAACATTGAAGAACTAGCATCCTTGAGTAGACCCCCTGCTTACTATCCAGTGTCTTGGGGGATTTTAGCAAGAGTGGGGATAATTTTTTTTGTTGGATTGAGCTCTGTATTATGTTAAAAAAAAATCTGAGGGTTACTGAGATTCTTGTATGCAGAACTCTAGCAAAGATTTTTTTTTCTTTATTCTTAGAAGAAGATGAAGTCTTTCATTATTACTCCTCTTCCTCCCCCCTTCTCCGCAAACACAAACAAAGTGACCAAATATGAGGTACTGGAAATATGGCAAAGGAAAAGAGCCCTGTTTTCTTCTTTGAAATGACAGCATAGTATACTGTTCCAATATCAGTGACCTTCTGGTATAAAACCTTGCTTTTTCACTGAGCTCCAACAAGGTAGACCCCTGGGCGCACACATGAACCCAACTGTAATAATTTTTAATTACAGAACTGGGGCCTCAATGCCATATTATTCTGAAACACTACTGAGTAATCTGTGGTGATCCGTTAATCTATTGCTAAACAAATTTCTGCCAGACCTCAAGAGAACATCCTAGTTCTGTTTTTAAAATTGTCATTTAGTTTGTCATTTTGCACTGGACATGGATATCTTAGCTGATGTAAAGGTTTTCATAATTCTGTTTCCATGTTGGCAAGATAAAGTGAAAATAATTGCTGTGTTTAACTTAGTAAATTAAGTAGTATAAACATATTGTTCTTGAAGGAATCAGTTGCAGTCTTATTCATTCGCTAAAGATAAAATGGAAAAAAAACCATAACAAGGCTTGCATTAAGTGGATAGAAAGAGTAATGCAGATATGTGCTTCAAAGAAGATGCCTTAGGAAATCATTTATAAAGATAAACCAATTTAAAAAGCAGATCTATTTTTCCATTAATCTGACAGACATCGAGAAATTAAAATAATCCATCACCAGAAGCTTCATAAAGTTCCATCTGAAGAATTGCAGGGGAGGGGAGCAAATGTCAGCCTCTATATTTATGCCTTAAGGCAGCCCTACCGAGGTGACTTTTTTGATCAGACTTGTTTTCAAGGTTGCTAGCTCAATTTTTCAGTGCTCTTCAAAAGTCTTAAATATCGTATTGTGCCTGTCAGTATCTTGAGACCGTTGATTAATACATGTCTGTTTAAATATATTGTAGATTAGGCAATGTTACATATTTTTCCTGATTTGTTTAGATTTTTTTTGATGGATTGATTCAAGATAGTTTAACAGGCCACTTCTCCCAGTGACTTTAAGGCAAACATGGACAGATCAAAATTCCATTCTCGGAGTGGCTGCAAAGCTGGTAGGACTAGGTGGCAACTAGGGTTGCTATCATACAATAAATTAGTGATTCTCAACCAGGGTGCTACGGCACCCTTGGGTGCCTTTCCAGGGTGCCACACAATGTTAGAACTTCTAAGTATGAAAGCATGATTCACAAGATACATCACAAGATAAATCACCATAAACAAGGCTTCATGTAGGAATCCATAGTGTTAAAAACTTTTTGTCCTGTTGTGGGCTTTTTGGGTACAGACAGAAGTGCTTCTTCATTTTAAGCAATCCCTCAAGGTTGAGGATGATTGTCTTATTTGTATGTCTGAAGATGGGTGATGATGCCTATCTGAGATTGAAAGACTACTGCAGCTCAGACATGTGTTTCCATGTGGGGTTGGTGGTACTGGATTCTTGATTTGGTCTGTAACACACTGTTTCTTCTGCTCCTTCCTTTCCATCTCCTGCTGTTGTTGTGAGGTTTCAAAGTACTGAGATTCCTGCGGCAGACTCTTCCTCCATTTGGAGCAGTCCTAAGTAATAGTCTTCCACAAGTTGATGTTGATGTTACAGGTTTTCAAGTTGGCCTTGAGGATGTCCCTGAAGTGCTTTCTCTGCCCTCCTCTTGAGCATGTTTTGGGTGAGCTTGGAAAATAAAATTTGTCTTTGGAGTCTGGAGTCAGTTGTATGGATGACATGGCTAGCCCAGTAAAGTTGATAGGTGATCATTGCCTCCATATTTGTGGTGTTTGCTTGCATAAGGACACCAGCGGTGCATCTGTCTTCTTACTGGATTTGGAGGATCTTCCGCAGGCAGCATTGATGGTACTTCTCCAACAACTTTAGATGTCTCCTGTATGTTTTCTGTGTCTCAGCTCCGTACAGCAAGGTGGGAGGATCACAACTGCTTGATAAAAGTGAGCTTAGTTTAGGATCTGATGTCGTGATCTTTGAACACCTGTTTCTTCAGGTGTCCAAAGGCTGCACTTGTGTATTTGTGGCTATGTTGGATCTCTTCATTGATGCCAGCCTTCTGTGAGAGATGACTTTCAAGGTATGGGAAATACGCAGTGTTCTCCAGAGTCTCATCATGGATCTGGATTACTGGAGCTGGGGACTGTTCATTAGGAGCTTGTTGGTAGAGGACCTTTGTCTTTTGAATGTTAAGTGTCATTCTTATTTTTTTGTATGCCTTGGTAAAGACATTGATGATTGCCTGAAGGTTTGCTTCCCAGTGAGCACATGCTACAGCATCATCACTGTACTGGAGCTCGATGATTGTGGTCAGGGTGGTCTTGGTTTTGGCTTGGGGTGGACCGAGGTAAAACTGCTTAACATCCATTCAGTAGTTTTGCCTCCACTCTGGCTGGAAGCTTGTTGGTGGTCAGATGTAGCATTGCGGCAAGGAATATTGAGAAGAGTGTTGGAGCGATAACACAGCTTTGCTTAACTCCTGTATTAAACTCAAAGGGATCTGTGATGGATCCATTACTGAGAACCACTGCTCACATACCATCATGGAGCAGGCAGAGAATGGTCTTTTTAGGTGCAGACAGAAGTGCAGCTCTATAGGAAGTGCTATGATTTACAGCGATTCCCGGGCCCAACAGATGTTCACTGTTGGGTCCCGGTGGTTGGGGGATTCAGCTGCAATCTGGAGCTGCTGCAAATCTTCAACCACTTTCTTAGCCCTGCCCCTTCCCTCTCTCAGCCCTGCCAGGTCTGTCTTTAGAATGGGAGTT